>NW_027271593.1:1177500-1502500 GCF_040938485.1 Diadema antillarum
GAGTGTGTGTGTGCCTGTATTATGTTGGTGTCTCCTCAATTCACAGCACTCCTTTGGGCTCACATTGGTAAGGCAATAGTTTATTATTCATTTGAATTTTAATATGCACCCTTCGAGAGGCGCGACATGCAACAAGTTTGGATCACCTTTTTTGAAATACATTGCACAAGAAATTTGGGAAGTAAAAATACATAGGAAATACATCACCCCCCCCCCCCCCCGAGCATGCTTGGTGAGCACAATAAACAATATTCACATATGTGTATGTTACCTGTGTCTCTCTTAACACGCCAGTAGGTCCTAATACTTGATATTTTATATGTTTGTGTTTATTCATGGAGAAAAAGAAACCATGCTAACGTTTTGCGAAATTAGGAGCACTCTCGTACAAACAAACGCATTTTTCAGATTCCTGCTGACTTTGCTGAACGTTTTAGCCCCACAATAGCCCACGCATTTCGTACCGTGGTACCGTTATATAGGTTTTCCAGGTCAAATATCCGCAATATTAGATCAAGCGTCACATTAGGTAATTCAAATGTCAATAGGGAAATCAAATGTCCACTTAGCAAACCAATATCCTATAAGGTAAGTAAGATGTCCATAGCCATGTCAATTAATATCCACACAATGTAAATTTTCGCGTCACCTCAGGTCAATGAGAGCATATCACGTCATTCATAGGTGATTCAGACGCTACGTAAGTGATTTAGATATCAGTTGACTCCAAAACACCGCAAAGAGTATTATCTTTCCAAAGAATATGAAATCCTGATGGATATTATCAGGCGTAGACAACTGGGTTTTCATTCACACACAATCTGTCATGACTTTATTAAAACAAAGCGAGTCTCACTCTTTTTTTCTTCTTTTTTTTTTTGCCTTTTTCTTATTCAAAATCTGGGGAATTCCAAAGAGCGGTGAAGCATAAATTTCGAAATTTGAAACTTGAGAGGCAATTTTGCATTTGCAATAAAATGACAGGAAAAATATCTATGAACTGAAAGAAAATGAACAAAAGAACTACCGTATTTTCATGGAGTGATGTAAAAGAGTTAAAGGTATTAGCCCACATTTGCAAACCCACGAAAATCAAAACTGCATAAAACAGGTCCAATATTACTTCAAGTACAAGTTATAACAGTAACATACCTCACCTGTTGCTATTTGTCTATACCATTCGATAAAAGAGAGAAAATCATCGTTTTAAAATTAATTTTCAAACCGGGTCAACCCGACCCAAAATCGAATTACGAGCGCGGGCTAGCTACGTACATGTAACTTACACATGTATCGCATGCATGTAGTACGTACGTGGACCGGAGCTAGCGAGCGTTATACGCATGCATACGGTGCATTTTCATTTATTTTTATGAAAGTAATGGACTAATTGGAACGAAATTTTGCACAGGTGTTACTGCAATCATACCCAAACTCCATGCTAACTATGAGACCAATTGCTGCAGGTTTACAAATGTGGGCTAGTACCTTTAAGAATCATTATTATGAAGAGTGACTTCCTGTGTGTGTGTGTGTGTGTGTGTGTGTGTGTGTGTGTGTTGTTTTTTTCCTGACCAAGGAAATAACTATAGTCCGACACTGGAAAATTCTATTCTTAAAAAAAAATCGATGGAATTCCTATCATAACATTTACAAATATTTTCTTTTTCGGTAATTTTCTGTACAATGTGTGCAAAGATTTCATTAAATCTCATATTTCTTGCCACCGCAGTCTGGCATTTGATGTGTGGTGCTCTGCACGCACAAGAACATAGGCTTTCTGAATCAAATTCATATTGCTCAAAACCAAGTATGATATACTGTAGTCATTCTAATGGCATTAGAGAAATCAAATATCCATGTAGGTACATATAAGCAGTCCATAGTCAAGTCAAATGTCCACACAATAGAAATTCTTTCGTCATCTCAGGTCAATGAGAGTATCATGTCGGTCATAGGGAATTCAAATGTTACATAGGTAATTCAAATATCCTTTGACTCGAAAACATGATGATAAGCATTGCTTATGGAGTCTATGCCAACATTATGCAAAACAATTCTTAAGTGACACCACTGAAATAACTATGTTTCTCTTGCTGATCCGCAATTTCCTATCTGAAAAAAACAATCTTTTTCAGGAAATATAAAAGCAGGTCTTTCGAAGTGAATGGCAAAGTATGAATTGTACCACTTTTTAGGCAAGAAAAAAAAAAGGAGAGAGAGAAAAATGGGAAGAAAAATGAGAGGATGGCAGGAAAAGAAAATAGTTAGGAAAAAAAGAAAGAATATAAAATATCAATAAATGATAAATGGTTATAGCCCCGACCGGAACCGTCCTATTTCCAAAGTCCGTCCGACAAGCCTAAGAAGAAACATTCTTTAGAAAACTTAAACTTGAGAAATTGACATCAAAATGACAGGTTTACATTTGTTCCTGACCTGCAGCACAATCGCAGTAAAGGGAGTGCAAGAACGGCCATTCGGTATTTTAAAAAAAAAAAGTCTTAAGAAAATGATTTCCGTTATGTTTTAGACAATAAAAGTGAATAGTCTCATGCCATAAACCCTCATTCGTATGAAATAATAAATTGCACGTAGGGAAGTTACACCGCTATCATGAGATTCATGTCAGCTTATAGCCCTATATATTGATTATGTCTGTATTCATTCTAAAAAAGTTTCAATAAAACATGTTTTTATCTTGACACCGTATGGACGTGTGTTTGTGTATATGACAAGTTAATGCAAAACTAATTACGGAGGAGTGCGTTTATGCATGTAAGGCTACGATTTATATGGTTTAAATAAGAAGTATTTAAGACTATGGACATTTGAAATCACTATGTAACATTTGATCTCCCTTATGGGACATTGCTCCAGTCATTTGGATACTTATTTGGCTATCCGGAAATTAAATTACCTAGTCTGATATTTGACATGTGCTACATGGACATTCCATACCTACATGGACATTTGAACTGCCTATTGCTAACTGCATTGTATTGTGGACATACATTCATCTCTCTTACAATACACATGCACATTTGAACAATGTGTTTGAGCCAGTCCTAAACGATACAATTACCATGTGAAATAATGATTTTGTGATTCAAGAAAGCACTGTCTAGGAGGAAATGGACATTTGAAAACATTATCTGACAATGGTTTCCCGGAGCATTGTTCTCTGTAATATTTTGCCATGCAACATTTGAACTGCATTGTCTCTTGTCTGATATTTTGTACGGACATTTCATACCTAAGTGGACATTTGAATTGCCTAATTTGATACCATATTCTGTCATGAACATTTATTTAGCTGAATGGACATTTGAACTACCTATTTGACATTTGGTTTATCTCGGTGGACATTTGACCTGGAAAACCTATAGTTCCACTATACCTGGCACACTAGTATTATGCATGTTCATTACATTTTGTCATTTCTTGTAATACAACTTTGCGCATTGCAGTGTCATGGTCGTTTCCTTGGTTACAATCACTGGTTCTTTCTTTTTCCGTAAGTTCTACTTTTGCTTGCAGTTTACCGCATTTATAAATGCACTTCTGTGAACCCTTCGTGTATAGTATACTTCAGTGATTAAGAAACCCATTAGAAATATCCTTATCAAGAGAGGAATCGCTTTCATCCATATTGTCCTATAAATAATATCTATGCCATTGGCCCTGTTTAATCATCTAAAATTCGATAGGAATTCTAAATGCTCTTTCATGGTGCTTCCTCTTCGTTTGGTCCATGAATCGTGTCAATTGTTTTTATTTCCCAGAAGAAGCATTTTTTTCTCTCTGACTCATGTTCATGACATTTCATGGAAATAAAAGTTTAGGTCTAACGATATAGAATATTCGTCATGGAATCTGACGGAGGGGGAAAAATAATCGTGTTCAAATCAGAATAGAAGCATTAATCCAATGAAAAGCGAAATCCAGTATAATTTGTTGTGACATTTTAAATAGAGTACAGTCAAAGAGATATAGGTTCGAATTTGCCCCTTTACCAATGGCAGTCGTAAAGGGGCAATTAAAGTTAGCACTAAGCACACCTTTACGGGAGGCAACTTTGTACCTTTCAGAACAAAAAGGTGCCAAGTTGCACTTTTAAAGGTACATCCAGTGTGACACTTGTCTGAGAGGTGCAAAATTTCCCTCGTAAAGGTACAAAGTTAAAGCTGTTTTTATAAAGAGTGTACGGTGTGTTTCATGACATGAACACACTTAAATGGAGATCATTTTAAAAAAAATGAAATAAAATAAATGTCTTTATTTTCCTTAGATTATCTTTTATGAGGTCCTTTACCGTACTTTTGTTTAAATCGTTCCAGTAAAATCCCCACATTCAATATCAGAAAAGAAAAAGGATTCGCCGTAAGAGGCGATTTGCATTGGGTGCTGTGATTTTTCAGATAGACATAAAGTATTCGAAATGTGGGGAAACTCCGCTTCAACAGCTCTAATGATTCGCAGGCTTACTCTTTCCAAGGGTGGTCTTATCGCGACTTCCCACGGCCTTAGTTACACTAGAACCCGCGAGGTAGTCCTACACTGCAAAAAGTCCGGTGTTAAATAGTGAACACCGAGCTGGTGTTAAATTTTCGGTGCTCATTTATGGTGTTAAATTAAAACCTTCGGGTGTCATTTCCAAATTTTTAATTGTTTTTTGAAGAGTTTATTAGTAACTGCACTTCTTGTTGATTTTTAATTTAAACAAGACGATCAAGAATTTTACATTAAAATACTAGATTTCTGAAAAAATTTCAAAATAAATTTACACCAAAGTAACACCAGCTGGTGTGGTCCCTTATTGAAGCTGGACGGGTGTTAAACCATTGATAGTAACACCAGCAAATATCAAATCAACACCATGTGGTGTCATTTTTTAATTAACACCAGTACAGTGTCAAAATAACACCAGGTACAGTGTCAAATTAACACCACGAAGTGTCAGGTGAACACTTTTCAACACCATCACAGTGCATTTTCAACACCTGTGGGTGTGGTCCTTTATTGAAGTTTGATCGGTGTTAGATTTAACACCCGTGGTGTTAAATCTAACACCGATGTTTTTACAGTGTAGAGGCTTTGAAGCCCTTTGTTCCGGATGTTTCTAAGTTTGGCTTGCATAGCCTCCGGTCAGGTGGAGCATCCTCAGCTAGCAACAATCGCGTACCTTCATTCCTGATTTCTCAGCATGGCCGTTGGAGTTCGGACAAAGCTATGGACTCTTACATCAAGTCAGACGCCCTTTCTAACCTCCTCCCTTCTCAGTCTCTAGGCATTTAATCTTACAGTATTAATACTTTATCTTGTCATACCGCCTAACGTTTCTCTTGCTATATAAATTATGTTTGTGTTATGTCCACCTTCGCAATGCTCATGCCCGAATTACAACGGTGAATAAGTAAACAGCGAGCTAATAATCATGCTCAGCTCTGACCAACACGTTCAATCTTTTGTCACTGTTTGTTATTTTTCTGTGCTTGTTCTAACCTGAGGTAGATAATGAAAAGAAATTAACTTTCTGACGTTGTATCACATAGAAAGAAAGTTCACTTTCTTGTGATCTACACTGAAGAGCGCCCTCCCACGGATCAATCGAGTAGTGTTGATACAGTTGATACAAGTATCAACACAAGCCAACGGAAAATTATACTCTCTTATATGCGACTTGTACAAATCAGTTTTAGTAGAATTTCATGAAATTTCTTGTTCTCGCAGCTTACTGCTCTTATCGTGATATAACTTTTCCAGTTATGTAGACGCTGCCAGTCATATCAAAAACTCCTAGTTGTCAAAACTATTGTACTAATTTTTTATCTTGTATATACAGTAGTTATCTTTCTTTCATTGCACTGCTGTGATTGTTACAGCTGTAACTATTATTGTGTTAATCATTTTAATGATGGAGTCATGCGAGATAATAAGGTTACTAGCTGTTCTATTTGACAGCAGCTGAAATGTGGCTGATTCACAGCTTAGGATCACGTGTCAAGTAGGTCTATGAGTTGTGTTCATTGGCTCGACTTGCCTTTTAACATTTAGATACACTGTATGAGAACAAGTAGAGTTTACATCATTTCAATGTTAAGTTAACGTGTATAAAGACCGCTGAGTAGTCGGCAGGAAAGGAAATCACTATCGAGTTTACACTATCGTCGATATCGCTTAAATAGTTTTCCCAAGAGATTGAATTAAATTCATGCAGTAAAGTGTAGTCCCCTGATTACGTATCAGAGTAAGAGAGTTTATATAGATTTTGGTATGTTTTCACGCAGGAGTTCTCTCCTTTTTTCTATTCTATTCTTTCTCACATGTGCAAACACATAGACATACACTTTTGAAAATACTTTTTTCTCGCACTATGGGGGTGCTTTTCACTATCAAATCTCCCCATGCTGTAAATTCGAATGCAGAAATGAAATACTGAACCAATGCTTAAGTTTTTAGACCTTTACACTCCGTTGAACAAAATCTTGTTTTGTCTTGACACTCCGATATAGGGTGTGGACTAGACTGACGAACATAAACAGAATATGATAAACAGAATAAAGACATCCGTATAATCTGAAATGCTTTTGTAAGTATTATCAAACACAATCAGGAAAACCCGATTCTTTAATATTTCACATGGTTCATGATATAACGATGTTAATGTGGTTACCGTTACTCACTAGTATGCGGTTGTCACCAATTGTATAATTATGAATTCAATTATCTATCTCTCAAACGTTAATGTTGACATCAGTATGTGCCTTGTACAGTCTTGTGTGAATTGCTATACATTGTACATAACGCCATGCAAGAGTAAGTAAAACGAGAACTATATTGTTTCGTGCTCACACTATAGTTTGAAAATAGATACTTTGAGATGTAAAGAGTATTGAATAATAATTATTGTAATGATTGTTGCGTGACGTAATGAAGCTTCGTCATATCATTTCTTTACATTAACAGATTAACATTGAGTAAATAATGTAATCGTGATGAACCACCGTTATTTACTCTACAGGCAAGGTTCCTTCGTCTTCTTCGCTCTTTTTTTTTCTTCCTCGTTTTTGGTTTGGATTCTTATAATGTGCCAATCAACCAATCGAGTTATTATGTCAATACCTAGTATCCTTTCCCTGCTCAATCTTGTCTTTAGCATGTGACATAATATGTATGATTGCTATCCAGCGACGTCTAAACAGGAATGTCACCAGTTGTTTGTATATAAGGTACAAGGAAAATATCGTACGCCATGTTTATGAGTAGGCCTATATGATAATT
Source organism: Diadema antillarum (assembly GCF_040938485.1). Taxonomy (NCBI): domain Eukaryota; kingdom Metazoa; phylum Echinodermata; class Echinoidea; order Diadematoida; family Diadematidae; genus Diadema; species Diadema antillarum. The sequence continues at coordinate 1,184,785 of NW_027271593.1, forward strand.
AATCTTAATTCATAAAATTTGTTGAAACGTTAACTTCCCCCACTGTGAATGGGAAAGGCACTGACACCACAATACTCTTACGTCTAATTGAATTCCTTCAAGCACTGGAGGTAATGCAATGGCATAAAACCCTGACAACACTTTGATTGTAAATGAAATACACGCTGGAAGATATTTATGTAATTTTCGCTTATAAGTATTTGTGATCACAATAATATAGGGCGCGATCACAATATGGGGCGATGTATTAACTCTCAAAACTTTCCAACTGATCTGCAGATGAAATTAATATGTATATTTTACTGTAATGTAAGACCCCTAGCTCTTACTTAAGAGATTCAACTGCTTAGCTCTTACCGCTCTCAGATGATATTTTGTGAACAATGCAATTTCGTATTTAGACCGAATTAAGAATAAGTATGAAAACAAAAATGTAAGCAGAACACTTGACTTCTGTGATCAATGTGGGACAAATTTGATATAGGTAAACAGACAATAAATGTTGCACTGTTCGCAAAGGTATTGACCGATTCGGGTTCGTTGAGGGCAGCAGACATTTCATGGCACTGGGCGCAGCCATAGTGGGTGTCTTAGCCGACCCCCCCCCCCCCCCCCCTGCTCTCCCCCACCCCGGGCAACATGTTTATCGCGCACTTGTAACAAAGGTTCGCGCACTAAGCAAGCATTCGCGCACTCAGTACGAGACGCCCATTGGCTAAAGCAGTTTTTCATTCTGCGCGCGTGCTAATGTAGGGAGAGGGGTGGGGAGTGGGAAGGGGGGGTCGGCTGAGACACCGAGTAATGGCGCTGCCCATGCCAAAAATACACATAGCGCGTCACAGAATCGGTCAATACTTTTATCTAAGAGTTAGACTTTACACGGTGTTGTTATTGTAACATATTTCTGTACTATTTTTTGTAATGTGTCGCACCAAATGATTCCGATTTCTGAACGAAGGGAGATGATGGTGTACGTAAACCACGTTCCCTACTGCTTTACGACCCTTTTCATTAAAAATGAGAACTGATATGGAATAGTAAAAAATGTCAAACTAAGCAGAATATCAGCAGCACTGCGTGGATATTTCAAATGAAATAAAAAAAAGTATCTAAAAAGATGCATTTTAGTATTCAGTGTTCTTACTATTCATTTGGTGAGACAATAATGACACAACATTCAAAAGCGCAAAGTTTGGAAATTTAGGAGAAACAACAGATGCACAACAGTCACCACAAGTCACTTTGATATCGTCATATCATGTTTTATTATGTCGTTTTTTGTTGTTTTTTCTAAGTGAACCTTATTACGCATCATGAAAGTGGGCTTGTTTCATTACATTGATGTATTACGTAATAGGAATACCCTCATCGATTTTTATGATTATAATTGTGCAGTACTTTAAAAGTGTTGAAACATCCAAAATTAAAGGTATACATTCGCCATAGTTTAAAGGGAGAACCAGTCAAACTTCCATAATGTGGGGCCCGTGTTCGAAAGTGAAAGCTCTTGATACCGTTATTAACTCATCCTGTTAAAAGAAACTGTACAGTACTGGTTGAGGTGAGAATTCAGGTTTGGAACATTTGTAGTGAGATGATGAGAAACCTCTCATGAAATATGAAAGAGCATGTGACTTCAACCATCGAGCTACTAACAGCTCCATGCTTCAACCGTGCCTTGCTTTTACCTTGTTTTTATAAAACTCAGGCCTTTTAAAACCAAATTTCATCAAATGAATTTCAGATTTCCTTTTGAATTGTATGTTCTTTAACATTTCATAAGTGGTAATGATGATGACGTATATAAAGAATAAAGATGTTGATGGTGGGAAAGTATGGAAAGAGACGGTAAAAGCATACAGTCATTGTTCCAATATATTCTATATGAAGAGATTGTTGCTATGTTGGGTTAAGTCTTCTTTCTGGCAATACCGACAGGGTGACGAATGTTGATCAGGTTCAAGTTCAAGTTCAAGTTTATTACATATTTCCATTTCTCAGTGATGGGATTACAAAATGATTGACAGTAAAACAAGAATACAAAATAATTATATACAACCATATCTTTTGATTGGAGAAGAAAGAAAAAAAAAACATACTGAACACAAATGTAAATGGTCATTATCATCTGAGGATATCACAGGTATTTAAATGTCAGAAATATGATGGGGCCGACATAAAAAGCAACTGTGCTTGTAAAACTGTAGGTTCCCGAATTCATAGGCGTGGAATTATACGGAGAACGGATATGTTAATCTTGACCAAATAAAATTATACCAGTGCAAAAATCAATATTAAGATTGAACTAATAAAGCACATGAATATCACTGAAATCAGACTGTACAGATTTCGCCGTGTTTACAAAAGAGTGCTATAACGGTGCCATTAAATAACTTGAAGCTGCCGACAAAGACGAAAGACTGGGAGTATATAAAGAAAGATGAAATATCTGTATGCTAAGCCAAACGTAAATCCTACCCACAAACAGAAACCTAACTCGATCCTAATCCTTATATCAAATTAAATCTAAACCTTATTGAAATCCAAATACTAACCAAAAGTCCTTAGATAAAATGTGCAAAGCTATTACCTCTAAACACTTTTTTAAACAACAACAATGAGCTCAGCAGTGCAGAAGCATCATAACATCAGCTCTAATCACACACACACTCCACCAGTGATCTCACTGTCACACACACAGAAAGCTGCATGCTCAGGCCGCAATGTCATGACTTCGTATTACCAATCCAAGACGTGAAGTAAGTAATCATAGGGCAGGTTCATTGCATGAAAATGATCTCGTTCAGAAATACTGTTCAAAACTGTAACAGCATCTTCTGAAAAAAATCATAGAAATTATAATCATTATTACAGTAGTAGTTATATCATTATCATCATAAAGGCAATACGGTTTAAAAATGGGGATTTCATACAAGTGCATTATGGGATCATTTTCGACCACTGCTAAAATTTTGGCGTGAGTAAATGTACATTTTACGAATACGAGATGGCGCCATGTCACTCAGTACTCACTCGATTGTGCTGAAGTCATTTCATATAAAATGGGAATAGGTCTTTTCGGATTAACTGTTTTCGTATCATACACCTGTGAAAAGAGAATGCAATGGTAATTCAAATACATGTATTGTATATATACCCAAAGCCAATGACCTCAGAATGGGGGAAGTTACACAAGTTCGAAGGGTTGGATGGTAACATTAGTTTCAATGCAATATATTATAACTGAATGATTTTTTTAGAGTTTTGCAGGATTTAGTGTAAAATCCCATTATATACTCAGTAAAGATACATTTTTGATGGGCGATTTTGATATCGATCTCATGAAATGTAACTCCTAAAACAGCCCACAAGAATTTATAGAAATATTAATGTCTGCTTCGTTTTTACCATTAATTTCCAAGCCTACCCGCGTCGCCAGCCAATCGGCTACCCTCGCACATATAGACAACATTTTTTGTAATGTTCTTCCACTTCCTGAGTCTGGTATCGTCCTCTCAGACATATATTTGCCCAGGTTCCAATCAAATTGACTAAACAAAATAATTATTGTAAGCGACGTAAGATTACTGCAGATAATCTTACAAGTCTCCAAAACAGTCTAAAGGAAATTGATTGGTCTTCTGTACACAACACTACCGATGTCAACTTGTCTTATGACTACTTTATATCTACTATTACCTCTGAAATTGATAACCACATTTCCCTGCGTAACATAAAAAATATATATAAGCAAATTCTAAGACTCCCGTGGATAACCCAGTCTATATTACGATCTATAAATGGGAAAAATAATTTGTTTTATAAATACAGATGCAACCCCACTGAAAAAAAAAGAAAAAATATGTTTCATACAAAAAACACTCACCAAATTATTACGAACGCAGAAGAAAAAAATTTACGTTAATCAGATAAGCAAATATAAGATGACATTAAAAACAAATGGAAAACATTAAAAAATGCTATAAATACACCTAACAATTCATCTGATATTTCTAAAGTTCGATGGGGCAATGCCTCCAGCAACACTCCCGCTGGCATGGCTGAAATTTTCAATGACTTCTTCTCTTCAGTTGGAAAAAATCTTTCTCAAAATATTCCTCTTCCTAGTAAATCTTTTAGTGATTTTTTAGATACACCTTATTCCAAAACTATATTTTTTGACCCAACATATAAAGAAGAAATAACAAAGATCGTTGCCAATTTGAAAGAAGGAAAAGGTCCTGGCCACGACGGAATTGACAACCATTTGATAAAAACAATTCCCCAAATAGCTGATCCCTTAGTACACATTATCAACTCATCGCTTACAATATTGGCCATGTGCCAAATAGCATGAAAATTGCGAAAGTAATTCCTATTTAGGCCTATAAGAAAGGGGAGAAGGATGATATCAATAGACCCTTATCTTTATTATCTTCTATTTCTAAGATTCTCGAAAGAATAGTTTATATCAGGACAGCACGTTTTCTTAAAACCTGCCACATATTTTCAAACTTTCAATTTGGATTTAGGGAAAATCACAGCACAACACACGCACTACTCGCCCTCATCGACAAAATCACACACGCACTCGAAACATTTTCACACACAATAGGTATCTTCTTGGACTTCTCCAAGGCCTTTGACACAATTAACCATGGAATACTTCTCGCCAAATTATCCCATTATGGCATACGTGGAAAGGCCCTGGAGCGATTCACGAGTTACCTATCAAAAAGATCCCAATTTGTGCATGTCAACGGCTTTTACTCTCAAAATAAAACAATTGCATGTGGTGTTCCACAAGGGAGTTTACTACGCCCACTGATCAGTGATTTTCATAGATCCTCGGAGAAACTATCACTCATATTATTCGCGGATGACTCTAACCTTTTCTTTTCCCACCCTGACCCAAATATTTTAACAAGAACAGTAAATTAAGAATTGAAAAAGGTCATATAATGGATATACGCAAATAAATTGTCACTAAACATTCAAAAAACAAAATTTATGCTTTTTAGTAACTTTTAAGATAGCCTCCCAGGCAATATAACATTTGATACTACTCTCCTAGATGAAGTTTTTTCCTTTAAATTTCTTGGTGTTTGTGTTGATAACAAGCTTTCATGGAGGAATCATATTGATAACATATGTGAAATTATTTCACGTAATATTGGCGTAATGAACAGATTGAAATATTATCTTCCTTCATCTGCATTATTAACTCTTTATTCTAGTTTGATATTACCTTATTTAAACTACGGGATTCTTGCTTGGGGTGATACATATCAGATATTACTTGATAAACTCTTTTTTATTGCAAAAGAAAGCGCTAAGAATTGTTTTGAATCTACATACCCGAGAACATACAGAAGCTTTGTTTTTTTACCATGAAATACTAAAAATACAAGATTTGTATGTGTTCCAACTTGGCCAGTTTATGTTTAATTATAACAGCAATTTCTTACCTAAAATATTTCACGACTCATTTCATCGAAACAGTCATGTACATAACTATCCCACGCGACGATCCGACGAATTTCATCTTCCATTAATGAGAACTGCACATGCCCAAAGTACATTTCTTTATACCGGACCCAGACTTTGGAATAATCTAGATAATAGTTTAAAAGATGCCCCCAAATTCGTCACATTTGAATACAAATTCAGAAAACACCTACACTCTTCTTATAATTCTAGATAATTCAAATTGCTTTAATTCATGCTTGAGCTTTCACCTGTCCTGATGTCGCAGCACTTGGCGTGTTCGGTATGCAGACCTCTCTTCTTTCTTCTCTCCTCTTCCTTTCCTGTCTTTTGTTCTTCGTAGACTTGCGTCTTATATGTGTGTGGGTAATGTGTGTACGAGTGTGTTGTCCTTGTCATATTTTCCCGGTACACGTGGTTCAGTGAACAATGTCCGGGCATTAGCATTGATATTCTATTTTTATTTTTTTCCCGACCTGCGTATCTCAATATAACTACATGTATATCTTTACAAATGACTTAGATAATCTATATCAAATACAATAGCTATAAAAAAACCTCAAATAATATATTATTTACTCATTTTATCCAGCGATCCACGTCCGACAAGCTTTGCTTTTTAGTGGATCAATATTTGCCATAATCGAATCTATTTTCCGCACGCCCACGAAGTATATTATGTATTGTTCCTCCTAATGATTGTATATGGATATATATATATATATATATATATATATATATATATGTTGTTATACAATTTATCTCGGATACAACATAAATCTTTTGCAAAAGTGTAAACAATATTATTTCATGACATGTATACTTTGTACTATGGTTTGATTTTCGTTGATTGGAAATAAACTATGATTGAATTGAATTGAATTGAATTGAATTGAATTGAATTGAATTGAATTGAATTGAATTGAATTGAATAGTGCTCGCTGTTTAACACGGCCCTGCTATCTTTATCGTATGGCCTATATATAGCCGTTGGCCGAGATCACTCTGTTTGAAATGTTTACATGTAGAACTATAATCTCTTTTCCAAAGCTAATCTTCTTCTCTTTAAATTTAATTTCAACGTTATATTCCTCGTTCGATGAATAAATCAGTGACAATCACAAGATGTCCAGACTTCAGCCGGATATTTGAATGAACATTTCAGATACTCTGTGAAGGAGGAGGGAGGACTTCAAGCACGTTCGTTCAGCTTGCAAATTAGTGATAATTGCATGGATGTAGATGGTTGCCTAGTTTTCAATGTCGGTCTGCACAAGGCCTGTATACAAACTAAAGGAAGTTATAACACAACAGAGGCTCTCTACATACAATCTAAAGCTTTAGACAAGTTCCACCAACCTATATAATAGATACCAAGATTCCGTGCCTATGTTTCAACTGACATATCGTTGTAAGTTCCTAAAAACAAATGGAAATGGATTGACACACACACACACACACACACACACACACACACACACATAAAATAATGGCCCTGTGAATGATTTGAATTACCCGATGTATGCTGTACCCATCTACTACAACAAAATTAAGCTTATGTGCTTGAGCTACTGTAAACAGATGTAAGTGGCTTTCTCGTTCTCGGTTTCAATTTGTTATAGTAAGGCCATTAGAATACCTCTCACGACCCATTAATCTCCACATGAAAACCTCTCGAAAGGCTCTTTCTCGGATCAAACACTGATACAGAATAAAGTTTCCATTGCATACTCTGCTACGCTGCTGGAGACATTCAAATTTTATGTGTAATGTGTCATTTCACGGCTGTTATAATTGCATGTCCCAATGACTTTTTAGCTTGTTTAAGATCTCATGTTACATAATACGCACGTGCATGAATAAATGAAGACAATCCCCAGATCTCGATTTGTCATTTGTAGAACACACACACACACAGAGAAAAAAAAAATCAACAATGCAATGATTGCAAACATTGACACGTAGGGGAGACCCAGGAGAGTTGAGCCACTTTTTACATAATTTGTCATATTTCCCCCTAATTGCATTTTGGGCTGAAGACTTTCTTATGGTTGGAAGTTAAGATCATATGTCATAATCCAGTTTTGTTAATTATACGGAAGGTGATTGCATTTCAGAATAAGGGCCCGTTGAAAAAAAGATGTCAAATGGCACAAGTCTCCTGTAGGACGAGGAGAGTTGAGCATACCCGCAATGAGAGTTGAGCCACCCATGGGAGAGTTGTGCCACACTGTACTAGGGAGTGAGAGAGTCGTATATCTCGTGAGGATGGGCCCGCATAAATACATTTAATGTGCTGTTCTTATCGAATATCACTATTTTGTGAATTGAAATACAGTGACTCTAACAGAGAACTTTTTTTTCAGATAGAAAGAACTTCAAGATAGGCTTTCCAAGTTGTAGACAAATTGATGATGTCATCGAAATGTTCTGACTTAGAGTTGGCTACCTGGGGCCAACAATCAATAACTTTAAAACACTTCCATGATATATGCTCCGGCGACAAATGCTCCGGCACGAATTGCTTATGTTGAAGCTAGCTTACACAAACCCTTACCCCTACCCTAACCCTAATCAAAATCCTTACCCTGCTCTGACCCAAAAACTCAATCATACCCACGAGGCTCACTCTCTCTTCGGAGAGATATTAATGTCAGAGCAATAATTGTCGGCGGAGCATATGTCGTGTCACCCTTTAAAACACAATAACTTCTTTGAGAAGCCATTACTCATGAAGACAATAATTGAGTAAGCGAAAAACCATTGGCAGCTTAATTAAAACTTTAAAGGAACATTAAAACACAACTGATGTAACCCTTACTTAGATCTTACAATGCTTTTCAGAGCTCGCTCAAACAGATATGCAACCTTGAAGAGGAGATAAAGATTGTAGTGCGTGGAAATTAACATGACATTTTGTTTCATTTAGCTCACGTCAGCTTCAGGCTATGCTAATTGATATTTATGTATCATCCTCTTTGTTGTGAATTTCAATTTCCATGGGGTTTCATTCAACGTCTAAAGACAACAAGGGGCCACAAAACTTTCCAGAATTGCCTGAATACAGTCACATTTTTTCCAGTCACATCCTTTCAAATTTCAGACGATGATATCATATTGTAACAATATCTGCTCAAAAAATGTAGTCCCATGAACAACATAATGCCAACCAGTCACTCTTCCATCTACCTGGCAAAACAATACAAAATAACAAAATGACCTCAACAAATGATTTGTTAGATTTAACGAAATGTAGAATACCATGATTGCAGTGTGAACCAACACAACTTTAGCAATAATGACACAACAAATGATGGTGCCCTTCACTCTTAGAAAAAATGTGCTGATTAGAACCTCTTCTTGTCCCGTATTTAAGATTCTTTATAGACCCTTTTTTATAGGGTTCTACGATGTATAAAGAACCCTATACAAAAACGGTCATTTTTCTGTTTATCCATGTATCTCTTGAGTGTCATTCGATCTACACCAAATGCTCGAGCGTCAGCTCGAACACTGTTCAATTCTTCGACTGCTTTTGCTCCTCGCTGGAGTAATCCTGGATCACTCCCACGGTCTGATGTCCTTTTGTATATTTGTGGCATTGTCTGAAAGAAAAGTAAAAATGTGTATAAATAAGATAATGGTAAAAGGAGAGTTGAGCCATGGATCATGTCTCCTCATGATGAGTGGCTCAACTCTCCAAAGGTCGGCCATTTTTGCATGTGACTTAACTACCACTAGAGCAGTTGCATCATATTTAACCAAAAACATCAGAAATAATCAACAATGCAGAGGCTCTGCGTTGCCCATATTGCGACCAAAGTAACTGCTAGTATATGAATAATAAGAAGGGTCTTACCTCTAACTCTCAAATCCACTTTTCAGCGCGATATTTGGTTTTCCTTTCACAAAATCTCCCATGAGTTACCATGGATCTTGCTGACTTAACTGGCAAGAAAGTTATATTATACACTACCAGCAGAGGGAGTTTTAACTTTTTATCTATAGTGGAAGTGTGAGATTTAGGGGGTGGATCAACTCTCCTTGTGGCTCAAGTCTCCTAGGTCTCCCCTAATGGCTAGTTCTGAGAGAAGAGGTGACTTGCCGGTCATTAAATCATTCACTGAGCAATGATTATAAATGTCTTTAAGTGTTAAAAAAAATCAAATCACTCCTGCTTGTCAAGCTTCACTTTAAAATGTGCTTTAAAAACTAGAATCTAGCGCGATTAATAATGCATAAAGTTCCTCAAGGAAAAAGACAAAAATAAAAATGATTGATACCGTCCTCGATAGACAATGGCTATTGTCATACTCAAAAGTAAAAATATCGTATATTAGTGATTAAAACAGCGACGGACAGCTTGGTGACTACGCTTTAGTTTCCTTTCAATAATCATATGGTTTTGCTTTCTTGAAAGCCTGGGGAATTGAAATGAGACGCCGCAATGAAAATGAATGAGCAGTTTGATTGCCACTTTGCAGGGAGTGGTCGAGTAGTTGAGCAGTTTCGTGACGCCCACACTTCACTTTCCCCACGACATCATGAAGCGCAATCCTGCCAACAATGCCAATTTCTTTAACGGGCAAGAAGAAGCTTCCCTGCCTTTCTCACAGTGTGTTGCAGACTTCGCCTTAGTTACGACTCCAAACAATCAAACTTGTCTTTACCTTTTTGCAACAATATTATTTTACGCTGAACAAGAATAAATCAGCATTTTCCACATCTTATGATTTTGCGGTCAGGGGAGAATGGCATACCTTGCATGGTCGTTTGGCCTCTTTATCTTTCCTACATTGTTCCTCACTTCCCTAACGCTGCAAAGTAATACGACTTGTAAGTATCAGCTGAATCTATTTATAATATTCCTATAAGTAATCAACTCATTTACTTTAGGATATTTGCATTTGGGGGAAATGAGACAAACAGCCATAAAGCCAATTGTACATAGTATGGACACTGTCATAGATCGAAGGGTTAGTCTCTACTATTTTTATTTATGTGTCATTAGGCCTAAAAATAACATATTAGGAAAACTTGAATGAGACTGATTTATTCGGGAGTACCAGATGTCAACTTTTTTAGTGTGAATCTGAAAAAAAAATGAAAACATGAAATCAACTATAAGCACTGGTTTGTGACAGTTGTTTCCCTTCAATTTCTTCTTTGCCACAAATAGGGCATGGAAAGGAAGAAATGGCTACCTTGGAAAAGGTTCGAAAACATTCAGTCATTAATAATCTGATACTTTTGAAAATATCACGAATAAAATGCTATCAATCAGTATTCAAATTGAGGTTACGTGATCATGTCACCATAATATAGTGGTAGCAATGGAGTATTGATATTCTATTTTGCTTCAAAGACAAAATAGGATGAATCAGCGCAGACCCTTACAGTGATACTTTATGTGCGTTTAAGGGTCAATTCTCCTACTTTATCCTACATGGAATATCAAAAAAAATGAACCATTCATTTTCAATGTATAAAATTATACCCCTTTCTGCTCTCTACGTCCCGCAGATTTAACTCTGAACTGTTCGGGAGGACCACTGGTGCAAGAGATATGGTGTGATGAAAGATGCGTATCTAATGGAGATAGTTGGGTTGTACAGGCGCCTCGGGAACGTCGAATTCTCACAGAAATTGAGTCTATCAACAATAAAGTAATGACGTTTTATATACGCGATGAAATAGCCAACAAAACGTCCCTGATATTGATTAAGGATCACAACCAATCTCCCCCTCATTTGTCAATGGCCCACAAGACGAAGATTTGGATATGGTATATATACCTACCCACTGAAGTTTACCATGACCGTAAAATGTTACGAAGGTAAGTGCCAATGATAATTACCGTTATCATTTATGAAAATCATTTAATTGTCATTATATCGATATGATCATCACGTTATTCTTTACAATTTAGAAGATCTCGCGCAATTATAGCTTACCGCACATATAAAGGGGTTTCTCTTTCTCGACATTTCAAAAATCATGTTATCATGGACTTCAATATTTAACCTTATATCACCCATCAAAATCCTCAAACAAACAAAACATGGCATATTCTTGTGTCATGACCGAGCATTTCCGCTCTTTATCATAAAGGTATAGTATAACAGCTGTTAATGTCAACAATTATTTTGATACAAACACAAAATGATATAAGAATTTGTTGTCAGTAGAGAGGGAGATAGAGATTAAGCCGAATGGTTAGCAAAGACTTTTTCTCAAGTGCGATTTTTACGAACTTTTATGTGAAAACAACTAGATCAACACCTGTAGTCAATGCATTGTGGATGTCGATACATACACGGAATAACCTATTTACATACCAGAGTTTTTAAAGATGCCTTCGTTTCTACACTCGTGCTTCAAACAAAATAGTATTTGCTACCGTCATTACATCAGTCGACGAACTTAGCGACGGTCGTTTTTAAGCGGGATATGGGATTATTTCTTGTCTTTAACAATTTGACTACTGATATATCCTTCATTAAATGTCTGTACTTGCTGAAAACAACAGTATGCATTATTGTATTAAACTTACACTACCTTCAGTGTCTGGAGTTCATAGTGAAGCACGTTAATGTAAAAAGTTTCAAGACGTTGAGTATTCATAGACATTCTGTTATGTCTTTTCATCCAATAGTATACCAGCGCAATCTTTTGGCATACATAAAGTGATAAATTATATTTGTATTGCCTTTAACTGTGACCAAGAATTTGCATTGGCCAGGGGTTCCAACCAGGGAGGTGTTTGTCTCACCTCTCTGGTTCCAACCTATACATGTCAACACTGCTGCATCCCTTGGACTGGTCCAAAAATAATAGTGTTTATGTTGGTTGATCACCTAGAGTGTGATATACGTCTACCGTAACGGTTGGTCAGGATGTCCGCGCTTGTAAAATAGCGACTGGCTGGAATCAAACTTCGGGATTTCATTTATTCTTTTTGAAGCCGTACCATCGGTAAAGCTAATTGGCGGACCCCCTCCCCTGGAAGGCATAGTGGTCCTCGACTCAGACAGCTATGTCTGCTATGATGGATTTAACGACAAAGCTGCTGAGTTGGTCTGTGGAGAGCTCGGCTTTCCAGCGGCAGAGGAGTATTCGCCTCAGACTCCTCCCAGTACTACAACATGGAACAGAAGTCAACGTAGTTCATGTCTTGATGGTGACTACAGTATTACGCATTTTTCCTTTAAAAAATAAATGTTTACAATCATTACATAACAGATAGTCGTACATTTCGAACGAATTTGTCATGTTAGTATTGTATACTTTTGTAGGAAATGAAATGAAATGAATGAATGAATGAATGAACATTAAGAAACGGGAAATTCCACGTTTCGCATAATCTGCATTTTGGCCATGCATTTCAGAGTCAAAGTTGGTATGTCCTTTGTTGTTTTCGTTATCAATCGTTTCCTTCATATGCCGCTCTTCTTGTGTTGAAAGTTGGGGGACACAATGATTTGATCAAATTTTTACACAGTTTGCCTAAGTGATGACTTCATTATCAATGCACAGGTTATGTACGTCTAGAGGAGTGTCTATTACATAGAAACGACTGTCCCAGGATCTTGACTGTCAGAATCAAATGTCGAGGTAAGTTTAGATGTGTATATGTTCATATCTTTTTCATGACATGCCTTTATGATTATGTGTGCATTATAGATATACACACGCAATAAATACATTATTCGTCATTTGAGATTATATGACGACAACACCTTGATAACTTATCGAAGGCATAAAATGAAAAAAAGAAAGAAAGTAGCATTCTTACACGATAGAAAGTTAATTGATACATTCACTTTATTTCATCCGCAAATAAAAGTGTAAAGTATCTTGCAAATTCTAAAAATATCAGTTCTGATGAATCGCATTAGTTCCGAGCGGACACCTGACTGCTTGCATATTGGTTACTCTTTGTTTGCTTTGCTGTTGTTGTTTTATTTTTCTCTCTGAAAAGTGTCTATGTGTTTGAATAAATATATACTCATTTACTGACTTATATTTTCGAGGATGAAGACCAGTCTGATACACTTTTTTTAGCCCAGATTAGTTGAATGTAATGGTAGGCCCACTTGATTCGGGGGTGGGGGTGGGGAGGAGAGTTCATATAATCGTAATAGCCGAAAACTTGACTATCGTGGCATAAAGTGTTTGGTTATACGTATTTTACTATAGGTTTTCACCGTCAGTTTCACATTTTTTGCATTCAAATTCCTATTCCGAGCAATCAGTATCGTGCATCTTATGCTCGCAGCACTGAATGAAGATTGTCTATTTTGCAGATTAGGTCCACCTGTTCGTTCTAAAATTTGAACTCGGGCTTTACGAAAAGGAATATAATACAGGAACATTAGGCACTGTATAGGCCCACAGACATAGGGAAGATTGCATTTGACACCTTCGGAAAAAACACAATAATTTTGACAAATTGAAACTGATAACATGAACTTTGTATACGTCTTGTTTGTTGTTAATTGCTCTGATGGTGAATTTGAATGATTCGATTGTGAATTCGAATGACCGGATTTTGAATTTGATTGCTGATTCACTGCTGCATGTGCGAAATTGAATGCTCAGACTTCTCTTCACAATTAATCCAACGTTCATTTTGACGAAAAGTGTAAGTCTACCGGTAGAAATAAGCCCCGAAAGCAAGCATGGCAATGCTGTTGAACGTTTTGGAGAAAGCATGTGACTTACATCAGGAACATATGCCAATTGATTTTTTATATCTCGACAGAAAATGTCACGAATGGACATGTCAAAAGGAGTCACAACTTTAGTCTGGCCGGCTCGTGTATAATCTGTTTAACCAGGAGTATCAAAAGAAAAGATTTTGTAGAAGTGAGTTAGCGAAAAGACAAAGCAAAAAAAAAAAAGAGAGCTGTTATCTAAAAAATAAAGTCTGCACCATTAACAACCATTCTAATCCTGATTGTCTCATTCCTGGGGGTGTTTCATAAAGCTGCTCGTAAAGTTACGAGTGACTTATGAGCGACTGGTGATCAGTTCTTGTGCTGAATTATGGAAATTCTGATAAGTATAGCACATCAGAACTGATCACCAGTTGCTAGTAAGTTGTTCGTAACTTTACGAACAGCTTTATGAAACAGGGCCCAGGTCCCATAACATTTTTCCCGAATCTGTCCTAGTAGCCTTGAACTGAAATTTTGACTATTCCTTTCATGACTGTGGCCATTTTTACTTTTTATGAACATTTACCTTCCTAGCAGCATAATCAACATAAACAGTGGTTTTATTTGTGTATGATGGTAGAGGAGACCGAGTGTAGTTGTTATACGGGTAAGATATTACATTTCACATTAAGACCTGATACCAAAAGACACATGGAAGATATCTGCGTGTGAAATTTGATCATGCCTGAAAATCCCATGCAGAAATGTGGTGAACATTAGGTTTTCATTTCTTTGAGTAAAATGTAAAAAGGAAAAGATTTCGATATTCTTTTATTCATCAAAACCATTCATTTCGAGTAAAGGATGGGTGTATTGGTGGAGGAAGTGTGTCCTTGGCATCTGTTGGTTGGAGTATAGCAACGTCTGATTTTTAAGAGGTTATTGAGCACACTCATTTAAGTTATTGAAACACGTACAGGGTCAAGTTGCTTCACTGTAACAACTTGCCCCATCAGATGAAACTTAATGAGGTGTAACGACTTACCCTAATGAATTTTAAGTATAAAGATTTTTTTTTATTATGACAGAAGGTCTGATTTATAATGTTATGGTGTTATCCTTACCTAAAGCTTATAGACAGTAAAGGGTCTACACAGTTCTGGTTGAGGTGAGTATTTAGCTTTTAACGTTTTGCGAGATATTCAGAACCCCACTCTATGAGATGTCAAAGAGCATGAAATTCTTAGGGGTTTCATAAGTTTATTTGATGAAAATCGGTTTTGGAATGACTGAGGTATTCAAAAACAAGGTGATACAAAGAGATTCTAATAAAAGGCGTGGCCTGTCGCCTTTTATTATTATCACTTTTTTGGGATATCTCAGCCATTTGAAAACCAATTTTCATCAAATAAACGTTGAATCCTTCTTAAAATCACATGCTCTCTCATATGCTCTCTCAAAGAGCATGAAATTCTAAGGGGTATCAAAAATCTATTTGATGAAAATCGGCTTTAGAATGACTAATGTATTCAAAAACAATGTGAAACAAAGAGATCCTAATAAAAGGCGTGGCCTGTCGCCTTTTATAATTATCACTTTTTTTGGGATATCTCAGCCATTTGAAAACCAATTTTCATCAAATAAACGTTGAATCCTTCCTAAAATCACATGCTCTCTCATATTTCATAAGAGGTTTGTCATTATCTCATTTATAAATGCTATAAACCTGAATCCTCACCTCAACCAGTATTGTACAGTCCCTTTAATCGGTCAAGCACATTATTATGATGGAAGAAGATGCAGTCTGCAATCAGTTACATCAGTGATTTGCACTTATTCTGAGCATTTAATTTCGTGAACACCTGATGTGTTGTGTAGCATGTATCGCTGCTTGTCACTTTATCATGTAGATCCTACTTCGATGCGAACGAAGTATCACTGCAAAATGGTGAAAATTAACTTAAATCGTTCCATTTATTCATGATGTGATTGTACGTCTTATCCATCGATGTTTTGATATGAAGTATCCCATGAGAGTACGAGTTGATATACAATGTTCAAGCATGCATGCACACGCACAGACAGACAAACACACATTATACACATACACATATCCCTTTACATATTCACGAGCATGCACACCCAAATAGGTAAACAATTTTCATTACTATATAAATTATCTATGAACAAGTCTACTTTTACCCGATTTATGCACGTTTTCTAAATTGGAACAAAGTTGCCTACACCGTAAATGCTGTCACAACTTACTTCAACAGCGATGGAAGTTGTTACAAAATCCTAGGTTTATCACTTCCGTAAAATGTTAGTAATATTTGCTTGACTGACAACATTGTTTACTCTTTCCAACTAATAAAGGGCATATAATCTATCCTTTAAAAGAAATCAAATGAATTTTTCTGCTTTTTTGCTTAATAGACCTCAAAATGTAAAATTAGTCAGCTATACAGACCCGATTTCCCTACTATACGCCGCTGTCATTAAGTTTGTTATATTTTGCGCCAAGAGCAAACAATCTAATATAAAAAACATGAAAGAACGTAGAATGAATTCCATATGCGTGTATAAACACAACGCTTCAGCTTCATAAACAAGGCGGTAGGAGTAATGTTTGGCCATTTTTTTTAAGTTTTTTTTTTTTTTTTTTAAGATATGATAATAAGTTCTTTCCTTAAATTGCCTTCACTTTTTTTCCTGCTATCTAGCTTCTCTCGGGTTTTGTGATTATCCCGGTCCTGTGTCTAACGGTTATTGGGATTCTAATATAACGAGCTTTGGGTCTAAGATGAAGCTCACCTGTGGCCCGGGTTTCACCCTCATCGGCAACGCAACACTGCAGTGTGGACGATCTGGATGGTCGACTTACTTCCCGGTTTGGAACGCGTCAGTCCCGTCTTGCCGGGAAGTCGAAAATGAAACAGAGGGTAAGTCTGCCTTACAGACATTAAGGTGTATTACTATAGCCGTCAAAGAGTAAAGTGATCGATTTTCTGATATGCCAAAAAACAAGAGTATGAAATATCAAGAATGCTCTCCTTAATTAAAAAGGAAATCCTTATTTTGATCTCAAGCCACATTATAATGAAATGAGAAGAACTTCTTTCTTAGTTTAGAAATTGCATTTCAGACAAGTCTTTTCGGTTTCGATTGATAAAACATGTTAACAATGTGCGATTTGAGCCGAAACCTTACGAAAATAATCAGCAGTACATGATATATTTAAAAAATACGACGAGAAAATGTTAAATGACTGTTTGCATCAATTTTGTACGATAATTCTGATAATGCCATCTCAATCACAATACTTATTTTTTTATTCAACTAAAAACAAGAAGGGAATAAGTGCTAGTCATAAAATATTTGATTAAGAATTGAATGAGTGCGACTAATACAATCCTTAATGTAAACTCTGCTTTTCACAATGTTGTATATCTACAAGCTGTTCAGTTGGAGAGTAATATCCAGTTTTGATGAATTATCATTATAATGGTGTACATCCCTCCTTTCAAAACATGGAATTTCCGAAGAATATTTTGTTGGATCTATGTTAGACTTTAGGTTTTGTGCTGTAAGGTCACAAATTCATTAGGATATATAACACAACTTCATCAAAAACAATTTCCTATAAATCAATATGGTAAGAGTAAAAAAGAAAATCAAGCAGTAAAATCCATTTTTGCTTATAGAATATAGAGCATGAGATATTGACCATATCTTTCTTCACGCTCTCATTAAACTAATGATCGTGTTGATTAAAAGCTTTGTGTCGAGTAAAATGTAATTCTACGACGTCAATTTAGTAAGGCATGCTGTATTCATTGGTGGGCTTTATTTGCTTAAAGTCAAACCGATTGTTCATATATTTTGCTATTCATCGGGGGTCGATTATTTCAATTAGATTTTATAGGCTGACGAAGAAATATCGGACTCAAAATCGTCTAACATATACGAAAAGGACTGATATTAGTTCCTTTCCGGTTCTCCGAATCCGCAATTTATGATTTACGCAACCTTTGAGTGATCTGTCGATAGTATTAGGATGTGTGCTCACTGTATTTCCCTTCTTAAGTCAGGAAAATGAAGTAAGCTAGAATGATTACGCGATGTGCAATTCACTTTAGCTTTTTTTCAGAATCCTTGACGGACATATTTGCTTCAAAAAAATGTTTGAACTTATAACGAAATCATTGTTTCATTTTCTGTACATAGCTAGACCATTTTGCACTAGTCCCATTGTTAACGCGTTTGCTTGATTTCAGATAATGAATTCCAAGATGTTAAAAACTACACAACGACCACTCCAAATACAAACAATACTTCAGGTAAGTATCAAAACATGCAAGCTTAATATCAACGCATGTGTATATGTTTTTTTAAGAAAGCAAAGGTGATGAATCAGAAAAGATGTTTGCTGCCCTTTTCAGTCTGGAACTCTTTATGGTAGATATGCAGATGTGCAGAATCCAAATAGACTCTTAATAAGGGAAAATGGAAGATGATTTTTTTTTTTTTTTTGGCATGCGTTCTACCAATGCCGCTGCTGTCTTTTGTTGTTATTGTTAATAGGTGGAATTCAGGCCACCCGAGAATTTTCATCGAAAAGGATTATTGCCACATCTACTTCAGATGAGCTGATGAACACAACAAAACAAAACATAACACAACACAACACAACACAACACAACACAACACAACACAACACAACACAATACAACACAACAAAACACAACACAACACAGCACAACACAACACAACACAGCACAACACAACACTATTACTCAATGTAATACCAACGCGGTTTACTTTTCAATTTTCTTTGTACCGACAGTGGTTATCTAAACTAGAAAGCATTGAAATTACATTTTAATGTTATTAACATCGTATTTTTATTGCAACTGCCTGACGACTTGGCCTTTGCCCTAAATAAACATCAATATTGTGACCCTGCACCTCAAAACAAACAAAAAGTCGCCAGACATGAATTTTTAGTTAAGACCATATTCTGAAAGAGCAGACTTTAAGCTTTAAAATGATGTATAACTCAAATCAAATGGACTCTCCTAACCTATCTAAATATTGGAAAGACAGCACAAACTCAGGAAAAGTGTGAACTGAGAAAAGAGGCTCTGAAGTACAGTGTCTATTCAAGCACTTAATCTTTACCAACCATGCTGGCTGTGCGATGAATGGGACAAAAAACAGGAAGTAAACCACCAAAGTAGCAACAATGAAGGAATTATTAGATTAAACTGAAATTAAGCATGCCTCATTAACACATTCTGTCCATAATCAATGCCAACTTTCAAAGCAGTAGCACTATCCTTTCAAAAGTTATTAGAGTTGAAAGTGAAGAGTGTGGACAAGGTTTTTCAGAAATGAAAAAGGGATTCTAAAGACACACCTAATCACACTATTCTACCAAAAATGTTCGAGATAAACTGCTAAAAAAACACACTTTCCTGCCTGTTTTATGATACCAAATTTTAGCATAATGTAAAAGAAGACTTGTTCTTTCAGAAAATATGAAAAAATCAAAATCAGTGTGTGCGACTTCATGTTCGTTTTGAGGTGCACGGTCACTATTATTCAGTGTATTTATCAGGAGGGTTGATAAAAATTACTGACTACACGCACTCAAAACGAATTCTAACCCAAGACATTCTGATTGCGATACAGACGTTATACCCACCAGACCATTGAGCTTTCGCCCCATATCCAGTGATGTGGATCTGATCCCTTATTGCTTATGGCAGTAGACGTGTTGGGTATACGTACTGCATAACTGAGATTTAATGATTCTTGGTTCTTGGCTTGGTAAAGTCTGATGGGTTTGACGCCTGTCAGGAGGTATGGGTTCGAATCCTACTTTAGTACATATTATGGCCTATGATTTTATCAAAGCTACGATTTAATGCCCCGATTATTCGGTGTTTATTTACGTAAAAGAAGGGCAATTTTTTTTCAATTACTAGATGGAAAAGGAAACATACTGAGGACCTGCATCCATAGGGGAGCAGAATCATTATTTGCTGTCAGGCGAAAGGTTGATAGTCTGGTGGATATGATGCCAGTCTAGAAATTAGGAGGTCATGGCTTCGAATCTCACCCGATTTATGATGTACATGTCTATGATTTGTATCATGTATACTACTGAAACAATGAATTGTTGGTGTCCATTTCAATACGTCGATGAAGGGCAAATTTATTTATCGGTTGTGATTAAACGCAACTGCACGCACCCGCAAGAATCATTTATTTCCATAACGTTTTCCTTTTTGTGATTATTTCAATGTTATTGATCTTTTCCTATCTTGTAATGAAAAGTGAAAATATGAGTTATCCTTCAGTTTCAGGTTTTGGGACAGACGTGACAACATACACAATGGCGACCCTTCTGTGTGTCGTTCTTATTCTACTTTCCATTCTGTCCATGGCGTGGTGCAAACAACACAAGAAAAGGTATGGTGCTTGCTTTTACATAGTAGTCAACAGTCAAGATTTGTGTTTGCGTGGGGGTGGGATAGCGGAAGTGTGGTATGTTCTATTGACTGTAACTGTTTTAACTAGTTTGTTCCTCGCGAAATTCATAATGTTTAGAAGAAAAAAAAGATATGTAATAAACTATTTGGATTCAACATGCAGTTACATTGCTGTTTATCATATCTGACATGGATATGGCATTCGTCCTGAGCATGCCGATATATCTGTCAAAAGACTGAAATTCATGTCATGCCAATATGTACTATTACGCCTGTATGGATTTAGTTCAAAATATCATAATACGTAGTCCTCAAAACTTGAAAATATGAGTTGACATAAAGATTTTTCTTACGTCATTCATGCTGTAACAGAGGTCGATCTACTGAAGCTTTGAATCCGTCAAACCAAAATGACAGGCAAGTCCAGATGTATCCTGTAAATACTTCAACCGAAAATCCGAGAACAACGGAACATGTTCTGTTAGAATCTGCAAGGAGTGGCATTGGGGCACATGGTCACCATCTTTCAAACCACCCTGGCACTGGACTCGAGGCCGCCATAGCTCAGCAAGAGGATCCAGATCATATCTACCAAGACGCTGCGGAGGTAAATCAGGGATATTGCCAACCGTCAGGGATAGAGCAAAGTGCATCTTGTACAGTTCCTGTACAGAGCAACGGCAAAGCAACCGTCAACGCTTCAACTACTCTACATGATCCAGAATGCGTTAACCCACAGAAAACATCATTCGATCAAGCAGAGAGCAGCTATGAGGACTGTGAAGATTTTCATAGAAGCTACATGATGAAGAAAAGTGCCTTCAGGCCTCATGATGAGGCGTTCTTGTTTGATGACACGTGTTACAATTCACTGACAAGATTTGACGATATTTGCACCGGAAGACAGGATCCAAGCAGCAGCAAAATGCATTCCACTCAAGAGAGAATTGTCAACGAGTCTGATGGAAACAGAGAACAGAGCAGTGAATATTCAGAGTTGTGTAAATCTGGCGAACTTACCAAGTCGGTAGGTAAGCTTATCTGTGGAGACAACGAATACGATCAAATCAATCCAACCTCCAACAACAACAGGGCACGAAGTCTCAACCCAGCTTTCACATCGACTGGTCCAGTTGTGAATCACAAGGGTTACTCTCACCAAACAAACGACACTCCATATTCCAATCTGGGTTCCCTATCAGCTGTACCCTCTGACGAGGCTTTCTACTTTCAATTAGATCCAGCGGCCGGCAATGAGACCGATACCAGTAACAAGCCACAATATCCTGACGCTTTCGACTCCACAGACTACACTCTTCTGAATCCTGAAGAAAATTCCAGTAATATTTCCCCCGAAATGGACAGATTCAATGTACACCATCACACGATGGACCAAACATGTTCCGCCTCAAAGCCCGAAAATTGCGAGGAACTGTACGCAAAGGTGAACAAAGTGTCGGGACCCTCACCAGAAAAGGCAGTTTTGTACGAGGAGCTGTATGCAACAGTGGACAAAAGACCTAAATCATGCATTCCTGACACAACAGGCACGTTGCATGAGGAACTCTACATGAATTCTATGAACACGTAGTTTTTCTTAAAAGAGGGTGAAATATAAAATGTACTGAAGTGGAGCCAACTCATATGACCTACATTCTTTCCTGTTTCTGCAAAATTTATTTCCATTGCAAACATTAAGTTTTAAGCCTTCACAGCTTCGGAGGCAGTATGATAATTGTAAGCATTACACGTGACTTTACAAAACATGAAACAAATATAAGAAGGCAGAAACATAACATAAAATGTTCTCAAAAGAATTCCCTGTCTTCTGTATTTATCTTCAGAGATACCTTTTTTTTTTCTGGTAAAGACGAAGTACATTGTAAGTGGCGTGTAGTAGTGCAGTACATTTTTTTTTTTAGGTCTGTACGTGATTATCTAAAAGGGCATTAACGAGGTACTTCGTTGCTGCTATACGACACACATTTTACCATTAACATATATTTTGATACAATTTTTCGTCTTTGAAAAATGATACTGAGTGACTCCACAGAGGAAAACAACCAGTTTGCCATGTTGAAGCTCTGTAAAAATACATCACTCGTGTATTAAAATCAATGTAACATCGAGCTTTGCAATGCATGTATCAAGTCGCAACTATTGTAGATGCATGAGTAATCTTATAGCTAGTCTGTACATGCTCTACACTATCCCCCCCCCCCAAAAAAAATACAATCAGATTTTTGCATTGATAGCACCTAATATGATTTAACTGTCTAAATGCTACTTCAAGGTCTTAAAATATAACATCTTAGCTCTATTTTGCAGAAAACCCCATTCAATTGGTTTAAGCGGTCACAGAGAAATGTTGATTGTTGTAGAGCATGTCATGAGTCTGATTCTTTTAAGTTTGCCACTTGGATGCTCTTGTGTGTGAACACAACAGACCGAACTTGGAGAAGAGATTCCTGACATGCTCTACAAAATTCCTAATTTCTCTTTGACCACTGAAGCAAATCGAATGGGGTTTTCTGTAAGATGTGGGCAATGAGTTATGGTTGTGTACCCTGAAATTTCATCTGGGATGATTCCTTATTTTCAAAGTTATCATTGCGGAGGGACCCGTTGTAGTTTTAGGGGGACACTCGGTACATACTCGGTGTGTGCGTAAATCCAATGGTTTACTACTTTCAATACAGTAGGTAGACCCGATGATTTGGAACCAGTTTACACTGATCGTTTATATAGGTTCGTATCATTTAAATGGGCAAACAGAAAAAAGTCGCACACGGAATTCATATGCTTGAGAAATTCGGCAAATGTCATTATCTATATCCTTGGTTTTCTCTTCATGAAAATCATAATGATGCATAGCTTATATTTTGTTTTGAACAAGCACAGATAAAAAGTTTTGTTAAGCTCGACAGGTCCCTTCTATAACTTTCAATGTATTTATGTATATAACTGCACTGACATCAAATCGTTGTATTTTATAAGACTGATAAAGCGTTAATGCATGAAATCAGATTGTATGCGGAAATTAAGTCCTTTGGTTACCATAGTGGTTAACTTGACATTGTTTAAGTAAAGCATTGTGAGGAAATGAATGAAAAGCATTAAAAGCAAATGTATATCCTTAACTTCTTGAACAGATGGCTTGTAGGATGTTCTTCAAAAATGTGTAACTAACATTTCAGACATTATTTTGTACAATATTATCAATGCAGTGAGCTGAATGTATTTGAAAATATGTTGGCATATCAAGCAGGATTGAGAGTTTATAGCGAAATAGAGCGAAATACTGTAGCTATTCAATATCTAAGAATCAATCAATCATGATACAAGTTGAACTTTATGCAGCGTTCAAGAACTTAAGCAATATCCATAGGTCTATGTAAGAATGTATTCGGTTATATATCTTTGGAGTTGTCACAGAGAAAGTGAAGGAACTTTGTTAATGCTTGATTTCAGTGTGGTCCTGTTGAAAATAAAAAGGCATTGTCGTGCTCTATATAAATGCAACAATGTTGTGCAAACATGATGTGGGTTGAATATTGTGTGCAATAGAGTAGTGATAGAATTACAAAGAGCAAGAGAGAAAGGTCATATAAGCTCTAATTATAACGTATAGAATCGGTCATCAAAAAACAACACAAGCTGACACAGTGTGGATGTATTCAGTCATCATGCAGTGTTCTTTCCAGTGGGGATATTACTCTGTCAGAAATCGGTCCTATGTGCTTTTCAGCCTTAATTGAAAAGTAAGCAAATTATTAGATGATATTACTTGGTGGAAATGGACTCCTGGAATCAAGCCATCGAGCTCTCCTTTCACCGAGCGAGAGAAAATTACTTTTTTTAATATAAGGCTGCCGTCTGTGCGCCCTCTTTTGGCGATTAACCTGTGCTGTCCCGTAAACAGGTATTGTTACACATTATACAAATATTACTTATTTTGCTTTAATGATCTTATACACGTTTTTTACACGTATGTTATGTACGTATTACATGTATTATTTATATATGTACATAATATTATACAAATATACATGAATATACGTACATTAATGCATGTACAATTATAAAAATACGTGTATTTTTTAAAAATCATTGAATCTGAAATGTTGACATATACAAATATACATTGCAATCCATTTTGAATTGTAGTTGCCCAATTGGGTCAATGAAGATATCAACAAAGTAGGTGGCCTGACAACTTTAACTGGGCAATAGAGCCCTGGAGTGTATGTGTCTGCGTTAGTGTGTTTGTGTGTGTGTGTGTGTGTGTGTGTGTGTTTGTGTGTGTATGTCGTTCTATTAAACAGTACGAGCTCATTCAGTGACTAATGCACTGTAAAATATGAACAGCTTACTTGCAATAGTGTCTCAATTTTTAATGATATGGTAGTTCTTCACATTCACCATGTTTATCAAACTGACATCAATGCAGTCCACGCAGTCTAACTTCAAAGTTTAAGGAAGTTTGTTAAAATTCAGGTTGAAATTCCTGTTTTCTTTCAAAGTGGCCTAAATGCAAAAACACTTTTTCTTCAAAAGGTCCATTATCCTCCGCCTTATATTTTCATCCTGTGTCCAGACTGGCTAAACATAAGATACTATCGGTTTTCCATACCAATAAGAACCCAGCCGAGTAGAATACTCTATGCGAGTTTGTGTTATGAAATTAGTGAATTAGTAACAAGAGTAATTAGGTAAGTAGAGAAAAAAGGGTTCCAAGGGTTCCATGACATTTGCTCGTGCGACTATTGCCCCAAATAAAATGTCTGCATGCTAAGCCAAACATAAATCCTACCCACAAACATAAACCTAACTAAATCCTTGCATTAAATTAAACCTAGAACCCTATCACAACCGAAAACCAACCCAATTTAAGCCCTTGGAGAAAATGTGCAAAGCTATTACCTAATTACACACTTTTTAACGACAACAATGAGCTCAACAGTGCAGCAGTATCAGAACATCAGCTTTCGCTTCAAACACTACACCAGTGATTTCACTGTCACTCACACATAAAACTGCATACACCGCACTCTTATGACTCCGCATTACCAATCAAAGACGTGAAATAAGTAATCATATAGGGCAAGTTCATTGCATGGAAATGATCTCGTTCTGAAATACTTTTCAAAACTGTAACAGCATCTTCTGAAGACATTATCGAAATTGTAATAATTATAAGTGATATCATTATCATCATTAAGGTAATACGGTCTTAAAAAAGAGGATTTCATACAAGTGCATTATGGAATCATTTTCGACCACCATGACGACTGCTAAAATTTTGGCGTGTGTAAATGTACATTTTACGAACACGAGATGGCGCCATGTCACACAGTGTATACTTCTCGATTGTGGTGAAGTCATGTAATATTACATGGGAAAAGGTCTAGCATACACCCGTGAAAAGAGAATGTAATGGTAATTAAAAATACATGTATTGCATACACCCAAAGCCTCTGCCCTTCTCAAAATGGGGGAACTTATGCAAGTTCGAAGGGTTGGATGGTAACATTAGTTTCAATGCAATATATCATAGTGCTCGCTGTTTAACACGGCCCTGCTATCTTTATCGTGTGGCCTATATATAGCCGTTGGCCGAGATTACTCTGTTTGAAATGTTTACATGTAAAGCTAGGATCTCTTTTCTAAAACTAATCTTCTTCTCTTTAAATTTGATATCAACGTTATATCCCTCGTTCG
Source organism: Diadema antillarum (assembly GCF_040938485.1). Classification (NCBI taxonomy): domain Eukaryota; kingdom Metazoa; phylum Echinodermata; class Echinoidea; order Diadematoida; family Diadematidae; genus Diadema; species Diadema antillarum. The sequence goes on from NW_027271593.1 coordinate 1,211,150, forward strand.
ATGACAATCAAGGGATGTCCAGAGTTCAGCCGGATATTTGAATGAACATTTCAGATATTATGGCGAAGGAGGAGAAGGAGGACTTAAAGCACGTTCTTTCAGCTTACTTGTAAGTTAATGACAATGGAATTGATTTAGACGGTATAGCTCTCAGTGTCGGTCTGCAGAGAGTCCTGTACGAAACTTAGGAAATTATGACACAACAGAGGCTCTCTTCATACAGAAAGCTGTAGACAAGTTCTCCAAACCTACCAAGACTCCATGGCTATCTTTCAACTGACATATCGTTCTAAGTTCCTGATATTCAATGGAAATAGATTCACACACGCGCGCGCAAACACACAAAATAACGGCCCTGTAAGCATCGGTAAGTGATTTGAATTACTCGATGTATGCTGTACCCATCTACATGAACAAATTAAGCTCATGTGCTTGAGCTACAGAGTAAGTGGCTTTCTCGTTCTCGGGTTCAATTTGTTATAGTAAGGCCATTAGAAAGCCTCTAACGACCCATTCATCTCCATATGAAAACCTCTCGAAAGGCTATTTCTCCGATGAAATATTGATACAGAATAAATTTTCCATTGCATACTCTACTACGCTGGAGACATCCCATTGTTATGTGTAATGTGCCATTTCAGGGCTGTTAATGTAAATGTAGCATGTTCTTATTTTTGTCCGTGATTTAGCCACAGGTATTATGACGTATGTACCTGTATTTAAGTTTTATGCGCATTCTATTATTAAGTAATAATGAGCGCTGCGCTATTTGAGGCGTGCCTCTTTGTGCGTTGTCTGAGCGCATCGCGCTCAAGTTTTAGTATTGTTATGTCGTTGCTAAGACGTGAGATTCTATTAACGCATTGTCTTGCGGACATTTTTTTAAGAAAGAGATAGATATCTTGTTTCATACTCAGACACTCACTTACTTACTTACTTACTTACTTACTTACTTACTTACTTACTGGTCAATATTCAAGGCAGGAGATGATCCTATAATTTCCCGATATTTTTATTTATTGTGGAGAGAGCTTGCCACCGTTTTTTTTCCTTCAGAGACACTTACATTTCGGACTTTGTTGTTCATCATCACGCGATTTCTTTGATCTTATTACGGAGAGAGCTTGCCACCGTTTTTCCTTCAGAGACACTTTCATTTCGGACTTTGTTGTTCATCATCGCGCGATTTCTTTGATCTGTCTGGCAACATCTCATTTCATCTCATCTCTTCTGCGAACATCTCATCTCATCTCTTCTGCAACATCTCATCTCACCTCACCTCATCTGATATCATCTCATCTCATCTAATCTCATCTCATCGTTTCCTGACTATTTCTGAACTCTCCCTCATCACTATCTTGTTTTCTTTGGAACTGTTACATCACTGTCGCTATTTCAACTGTTGCATCGCTACCGTTTATCGCCGCGCACTGTCTCCTATCTGCAACGAGGTTATTCCAAGGACATTTATTTCTCATCAGAGCCTGATCTCTCCTGGCCACCCGTTCGTATATAGATCTATTTAATAATATTTTCAATTATAAAAGATTAACATTCAATTGCTTTATTTTTAGGGGTTATTATTAGAGCATTCCTACAGTGTAAAGTGATCTATGTAAGATTTTAATTAGATGAGTTTATAGTGAAGTTCTCAGAGAGTGTAAAACGTGGTCTCTTGTTTTTATTAGATTTATTTTTGAATCTTAATACAATTATTAAGTACTCAATTTTTGTTATTGTTTACAAACATATATAATTTCAAGTTCAGGTTTAAAAATCCACTGGAGAATCTGATATTTTATTGTTTTAATAATAAAAGAACATAATCGATTATTCAATTAATTCCTTTGTTTACATTTGTTGATATATTTGTGTTGTCCCAACCGATTACTTTTTATTTTTGGAGGTTAAACACGAAAGAATATTTATTAATATACTGGATAGTTTAAAATCCTCCACATTGGTGACCCCGACGTGATCGGTTGAAAGACGCACATATCTAATATTGTAAACTAGGTTCAACTGTATATCATCTGTACATTATCTGTATATTATCTGTGTAATATCTAGTCTCCTCTAGTCATGGCTATGCCACAACAAACCAATGAGACGACTGCAGTCGTACAGCCTGCAGTAAGCTATGTATCAGTTAAGCTGCCACCTTTTTGGCCAGCTGATCCAATCGTTTGGTTCGGTCAAGCTGAGGCTCAGTTTGCGACCCGCAATATTACTAGCGATCAGACGAAGTATCACCACATAGTTTCGGCTCTCCAGCCGGAGATAGCAGTGGAGGTGCGTGACCTCATTATCAATCCCCCTGTTGAAAAGCCATACGCCACTCTTAAGGCTGAATTAATCAAACGCACAACTGCATCAGAACAGAGGAGAGTACAGCTCCTTCTCAGTGATGAAGAGTTAGGAGACAAGAAGCCGTCTCAGCTCCTACGCCGAATGCGCCAACTGCTAGGAGAACGTCACCTCGAGGAAGGCATTTTCAAGGAGCTTTTCCTACAACGCTTACCTCCGAACGTACGAGTTGTCTTGGCGGCATCAGTTGACGCAGTTTCTGTTGACGCTTTGTCGAATCTAGCTGACCGCATCATGGACGTGCACATTCCTCAAGTCGCCGCGACGGCACCTGTGACTCATGAGGAGCCTATGGCAGTCAACATCAGCAACAACGTAAACCTTGAAGCTAAGGTAAACGCATTAGTTTCAGCAGTTGACAGACTTCAGGTTCAGCTAGAAGGACGCTCACGCTCAACATCACGAGGAGCAAAGTCAGGGCGTAATCGTAGCCCAAGTCGAGAGCGCAGTCAGAACCAGGACCGCAAGTCAGTCGGAGACTTGTGCTGGTATCATTATCACTTCGGCGCCCAAGCAAAGCGATGCAATCAACCTTGTAAATTCCCAGTGATCGACAAATCTTCCCCGGCGGGAAACGCGAATCCCAGCCAGTAGACGCGGCAATACCAGCTGGGAACACCGCCTGCCGCCTGTTCTATGTCAAGGACTATTCCTCACAGACGAGATTCCTAGTGGATACCGGAGCAACTGTGAGTGTACTTCCTGCTTCTGAAAAGGATCGCAAATCCCTTTCTCATTACACTCTACAGGCGGCGAATAAATCTACTATCAGAACTTATGGACAAAGATCTCTCACCCTCAACCTAGGCCTTCGGCGAACTTTTCGGTGGATCTTTGTTGTAGCAGACGTAACCACACCACTGCTAGGAGCTGACTTCTTGCATCATTTTGGACTGACAGTGGATGTTCGTGCGCGGCAACTCAGGGACTCAACGACACAATTGACTGTTGCTGCTATAGGTCCAGTTACCTCGCCTGGCACTCATCTCACGTTGAGCCCGGTTGAACCGACGAATCCATACGAGGAGATCCTGACTGAATTCGCCGACATCACTCGTCCGCTATACAAGGACGTACCCATCAAGCATGACGTGACACATCATATCGTCACCAAGGGCCCACCATGCGTTGCTCGCCCTCGTCGACTAGCTGATGATCGACTCAAAATAGCCAAGGATGAGTTTCAGCACATGCTGGATCTCGGCATTATTGAGCCGTCTGATAGCTCATGGTCCTCCCCTCTGCACATGGTCCCAAAGAAGTCAGGAGACTGGCGCCCTTGTGGAGACTACCGTGCCTTGAATCGCGTTACAGTGCCTGACAGGTATCCAATACCACATTTGCAAGACTTTGCAATTAACTTGGTCGGAAAAAGGATCTTTTCAAAGATCGACCTGGTCAGAGCTTACCACCAGATTCCGATTGATCCGGCAGATGTACCAAAAACTGCCATCACTACTCCGTTCGGACTCTTTCACTTCAAGCGGATGCCATTTGGCCTACGTAATGCAGCACAAACCTTTCAAAGGTTTATCGACCGTGTCACAAGGGATCTACCTTTCGTCTATGCATATATTGACGACCTCTTGATCGCTAGCGAGACACCAGACCAGCACCGTGAACACTTGCGGCAACTCTTTGCACGCTTACAAGAGTATGGTGTGGTCATAAACCCTAAGAAATGCGAGTTTGGCAAGCCTGAACTTCACTTCCTGGGCCATCATCTTGACTGCCATGGTTGTCGCCCTCTGCCAGAGAAGGTGAATGCAATCAAGGACTTCCCTCAGCCTACCTCGTTGAAGCAGTTGCGTACCTTCCTTGGTATGTTCAACTTCTACCGACGTTTTGTCCCGCATTGTGCTGACGTCCTTGCACCTCTGACTGATTTACTCCGCAAGCATCCTCGACGCTCTTCTAAGCAAATGCCTTGGACTCAGGAGTGTACTTCTGCATTCAGCAAGGTCAAAGAGGCACTCGCTAATGCAACGATGTTAGTACACCCTTCATCAGATCGACCAAGCGCTATCATGGTCGATGCTTCTGACGCCGCTGTTGGGGCAGTGCTCCAACAGAACTTCGATGGGCAGTGGAGACCACTAGCCTTCTTCTCCAAGAGACTCCAACCCACTGAGGTTAGGTACAGCACATTCGGTCGTGAACTACTTGCTGTCTACTTGTCGATCAAACACTTTCGTCATTTTCTGGAAGGACGCGAGTTTACGGTCTACACGGATCACAAACCTCTGGTTTACGCCCTTCGTTCAAAGCCTGATCGACACTCACCCAGAGAGATTCGTCACTTGGACTTTATCTCACAATTCACGAGCGATATTCGGCACATCAAAGGTCAAGACAATGTGGTTGCCGATGCTCTCTCACGCATCCCGATCATGGCCCTGCATACTTCCCAGGACATCGATCTCGACAAAATTGCAAAGGATCAACAAGATGACGCAGAACTGCAGTCGCTTCTGAACGACACTTCATCCTTGCAATTGGAAAAAGTTCCCCTGTCCTCTGGAGCTGGTTACATCTGGTGTGATGTCACTTCTGGACAACCACGTCCGTACATACCTCAACAACATAGACGGGCAGTCTTTGAATCAATCCACGGACTATCCCACCCAGGCATCAACGCCACACAGAAGCTCATTGCCACGCGTTATGTCTGGCCTTGGATCAACAAAGACGTCCGCACATGGGCGCGCACATGCGTTCAGTGCCAACGAGCAAAGGTTCACAGGCATACCAGAGCACCTCTTGGCACTTTTGCTACCCCTGATGCACGCTTTGCCCACATCCATATCGATCTAGTTGGACCCCTGCCTCCTTCGCAAGGTTTTACTTACCTACTGACAGTAGTAGATCGATTCACCCGTTGGCCAGAAGCATTTCCCCTCAAGGACATCTCTGCAGAAACAGTCGCCAAGGTCCTCGTTGGAGAATGGATCTCCCGTTTTGGAACGCCTTCATCCATTACCCACGACCGCGGACGACAATTCGAATCTGTGTTGTTCAAGACATTGTCCGACCTGATAGGCAGTACCTCAGTACGTACTACTGCGTATCATCCGCAGTCCAATGGACTTGTTGAACGATTGCACAGGCAGATCAAAGCCTCTCTCAAGGCTCAGCCTGAACCTCACCGCTGGAATGAGTATCTTCCCCTCATTCTCCTGGGCATACGTGCCACAGTTAAGGAGGATGTCGGATCAACACCAGCTGAGCTAGTTTACGGAACCACGCTCAGGCTACCTGGACAAATGGTCAATCCAAGTTCAACAAAGGAACCCCTGGACGCCACAGACTATGTACATAGGCTCAGGCATCACATGACCACACTGTCGCCGTCTGACACACGCCGACAAACTACCAAGACCTTTTTTGTCCCGAAAGCCTTGGAAGAATGTACATATGTATTTGTACGTCAAGACCATGTACAAAAACCCCTTCAACCACCCTATGCCGGTCCCTTCCAGGTCAAGCATCGCACTTCCAAATACTTCGTCATTGATCAGCTCGGTAAAAGAGCTACTGTGAGTGTTGACCGCCTAAAACCGGCATTCATTGAGAATCCTTCGGGATCGAAGGAAAAGTCCCAGCAGAAGCCTAGGGAGACTACTAAAGTCTCTGCTTCTCCTGCGTCAACCTCTACGGAAAAAGGGAAAACTCCCACTCCACCTCCTCCCAAATCTCCAGTTCGGGTCACTCGATCTGGCCGACATGTGCATTTCCCAAAGCGTTTTGTTTCTTTTGCAAGATAATTTTTTTTTTTTCAGATTTAAGCACATGCTACTATTTCTTTTAATTCGTCATTCCTGGCTTTTCAGCAAGTCATGACTAGGAGGGGGCTAATGTAGCATGTTCTTATTTTTGTCCGTGATTTAGCCACAGGTATTATGACGTATGTACCTGTATTTAAGTTTTATGCGCATTCTATTATTAAGTAATAATGAGCGCTGCGCTATTTGAGGCGTGCCTCTTTGTGCGTTGTCTGAGCGCATCGCGCTCAAGTTTTAGTATTGTTATGTCGTTGCTAAGACGTGAGATTCTATTAACGCATTGTCTTGCGGACATTTTTTTAAGAAAGAGATAGATATCTTGTTTCATACTCAGACACTCACTTACTTACTTACTTACTTACTTACTTACTTACTTACTTACTGGTCAATATTCAAGGCAGGAGATGATCCTATAATTTCCCGATATTTTTATTTATTGTGGAGAGAGCTTGCCACCGTTTTTTTTCCTTCAGAGACACTTACATTTCGGACTTTGTTGTTCATCATCACGCGATTTCTTTGATCTTATTACGGAGAGAGCTTGCCACCGTTTTTCCTTCAGAGACACTTTCATTTCGGACTTTGTTGTTCATCATCGCGCGATTTCTTTGATCTGTCTGGCAACATCTCATTTCATCTCATCTCTTCTGCGAACATCTCATCTCATCTCTTCTGCAACATCTCATCTCACCTCACCTCATCTGATATCATCTCATCTCATCTAATCTCATCTCATCGTTTCCTGACTATTTCTGAACTCTCCCTCATCACTATCTTGTTTTCTTTGGAACTGTTACATCACTGTCGCTATTTCAACTGTTGCATCGCTACCGTTTATCGCCGCGCACTGTCTCCTATCTGCAACGAGGTTATTCCAAGGACATTTATTTCTCATCAGAGCCTGATCTCTCCTGGCCACCCGTTCGTATATAGATCTATTTAATAATATTTTCAATTATAAAAGATTAACATTCAATTGCTTTATTTTTAGGGGTTATTATTAGAGCATTCCTACAGTGTAAAGTGATCTATGTAAGATTTTAATTAGATGAGTTTATAGTGAAGTTCTCAGAGAGTGTAAAACGTGGTCTCTTGTTTTTATTAGATTTATTTTTGAATCTTAATACAATTATTAAGTACTCAATTTTTGTTATTGTTTACAAACATATATAATTTCAAGTTCAGGTTTAAAAATCCACTGGAGAATCTGATATTTTATTGTTTTAATAATAAAAGAACATAATCGATTATTCAATTAATTCCTTTGTTTACATTTGTTGATATATTTGTGTTGTCCCAACCGATTACTTTTTATTTTTGGAGGTTAAACACGAAAGAATATTTATTAATATACTGGATAGTTTAAAATCCTCCACATAATCCTTTAAATAATTGCATGTTCCAATGACTTTTTAAGCTTTTTTAAGATCTCATGTCACATAATACGCACGTGCATGAATAAATGAAGACAATCACCAGATCTCGATTTGTCATTTGTAGTACTCACACACACACACACACACACACACACACACACACACACACAAATCAACAATGGCAATGATTACAAACATTAACACATAATGGCTAGTTCTGATAGAAGAGGTGACTTGCTGGTCATGAAATCATTCACTGAGCAATAATGACAAAATGTCTTAAGTGTCAAAAAAATCAAATCACCCTTCCTTGCCAGGCTTCACTTTAAAATGTATTTTAAAAAGTAGAATCTCGATAGCGCGATTATTAATGCATAAAGTTCCTCAAGGAGAAAGACAATGATTGATACCGTACTCGACAGAGCATGGCTATATCACCAGACTCAAAATTAAAAATATTGTATATTAGTGATTGAAACAGCGAGGGACAGCTTGATGACTACGCTTAGTTTCCTTTCAATAATCATATGGTTTTGCTTTCTTGAGAGCCGGGCAAGTGAAGTGAGACGCCGCAATTGCAACTGAATGAGCAGTTTGATTGCCACTTTGCAGGGAGTGGTCGAGTAGTTGAGCAGTTTCGTGACGCCCACACATCACTTTCCCCACGATATCATGAAGCGCCATCCTGCTAACAATGCCAATTTCTTTACCGCGCAAGAAGAAGCTTCCCTGCCTTTCCCACAGCGTGTTGCAGACTTCGCCTTAGTTACGACTCCAAACAATCAAAGTGTCTTTACCTTTTTGCGACAATATTATTTTACGCTGAACAAGAATAAATCAGCATTTTCCACATCTTATGATTTTGCGATCAGGGGAAAATGGCATACCTTGCATGGTCGTTTGGCCTCTTCATCTTTCCTACATTGTTCCTCACTTCCTTAACTCTGGGAAGTAATACGACTTGTAAGTATCCATTATAATTATCTTTATCTGTATATATTCCTAATTCAATATTCTTAATCAACTTATTTACTTTAGGATATTTGCATTTTGGGGAAAAGGAGACAAACAGTCATATCGTACATAATACTGAATTAGATCGAAGGATATAAGTCTCTACTATTTTATCAATGTGCCATTAAACCTAAAAATAACATATTAGGTAAACTTGAATGAGACTGATTTATTTGCGATACCAGATGTCAACTTGTTAAGCGTGAATCTGAAAATTTAAACATGAAATCAATTATAAGCAAGGGTTTCTGACAGTTCAGATTATGTAAAGATTATCTATACACTAGAATTAAAGTTCATTTATGTGTATGTTGAATTTTGAAAGAAATAATGCACTGCTTTTACATTACCACCGCAGCTGCGTATTCAGAGGAATTACTTCTGTATCAGTCGTGCCAAGTTTTTTCATGTATGCTTTATACTCATTGTCATTTCATTATGACGTAACATTGCACTGTTGCCAGGATGCGCGCTGGGTGTTAGGATGCCTAGCATTGATGCGTTTAAACGCGCATCCTTGGTAACACGGTTGCAATATATTGTTATGGCTTAATTTTGTTATTGTTCTCTCAGTATCAACATTTGAGAAAGGGCGGCGAGACGCTCGAAAATTTGTGTGAAGAAATAAACCGTTGGTGAATACAGCATGAACTTTGTTGCAGCTTTGTTACTTATCTTTTTATCTTGCCAACACGTGGAATACCTTATCAACATATATATATATATTTATATATATATATATATAATACAAATAATGAATGTTTATGAGTGCAATGGACAGAATATTTCATGAGGTGTTAGATGAAATGATCCATTCAACGAGGGGCAGCCGAGTTGAATGGATCAAACATTTCATCTTTCACCGAATGAAATATTCTGTCCATTGCACGAATAAAAAACATTTATTATTTATTTTATATAACGCCTGAAAGAGATTCTTGCCCGTTCATGTTTTATTAATTTAGAAATAATACGGAGCTTTAGATTTTAGACGCGCGGAATTTCAGAGGGGAAAAAACATGATCTGAGCGTGCGCAGAAGCGTGCGTCAACTACTACTGCGCACGCTCAGATCATGTGTTTTTTCCCCTTTGAACGTCCGCGCGTCTAAAATCTAAAGCTCCCTAATATAATAGAGTATCAGAGATCGCGAGAGTGCTCACTGGTTACGCTAGGTAGCGCGCTGTCGCACACATACACTGTAAAACGCAAGCGTATACGCGTAGGGCTCTCAGTGAGCATGCAATAGAGCAAATCGTATGGATCCAAAATTACACGGATGATGACGTCATAGTGAAATGGGCCGAATAATCAATGTCAAACAACCAATCAAATGGCAAGGATCTCTTCCGGCGTTATATAAATATATATATATATATACATATATATATATATATATATGTATATATATATATATATATATATATATATATATAACATATTTATAGCAATAATAAAGTCACAACAGAGGAATGCAGGGAATGCATTAATAGCCAATCTTGATTTCATGAATAATCCGAATTTTCGAGGAACCTTCCTCTTCTTCAGGGATGACAGTGCGAATATTCACAATGATTATTAAGATTGAGGTGTTACTACCCTGCTAGCGCGCGCAATAAGTGTCATATTTATAGGTAGCGCGCATAAAATAATGAATGTTAATGTTCATTATTCCTAACATATTTATAGGTATTTATTTATTTTTAGGTGTAATAACATGTATCTCACATAATCGTAATACAGAGATTCTTATGACGTATCTAACATTATAAAGAAAATACAATACTTGGAAAGATATGACTTAACAAACGTAATTATGGAGAAAGTGTTTTTCCCTGTTGTAACAATAACCTTCTAAATCTCACCAGAACCTGGATATCTCGGATGCTTCCACGTTGATGGACAACAAGTTCTGTCTTTTCTTCACAATAAATCAGGCGTTCATTCTAAAGAAATGTGTATGTCTACCGGTAGAAGAAAAAACAGAAAACATGAAATTGTTGTTGTATCTCAAGAACAAAGTATGTGTTTTACATCAGAGGCATATAAATTATGCCAATGTCATATCGGACGGAATGTTTCGTTATGAATGGACATGTCATAGGTACAGTGGCGTACCGTGGGTCAAGACATTGGGGGGGGGGGCACCTCGTGGAAAGTAATTTTGAGGGTGTGTATGCTTGTGCGTGCGTGCGTGTGTGTGTATGTGCGCGCGTGTGTGCGTGCGCTGTGTACAATACATAACGGAATGTGATTGTAAGTTTTCTATACATGGATTATGGAATGACGGTGTAAAAAGACAAATTACTGGCAGGAACATCTGTGGCCCGTTGCATAAAACTTACCGTTGAATTTCAATGGTAACTACCGTCAAAATTAGGCTTCACAACCAATCAGCATCAAGGATTATAAAATTTACCGCTAATTTGAAGGCTTACCGCTAGAAAGGAGCGGTAAGTCCAGCGGTAAGGGTTTTATGCAACAGGGCCCAGGAGAATGGCATAACAATTAAATGCGAGCGAGCGAAGCGAGTGAGCTTGAAATTTTGACATTTTACAGTCCAAAACTGCCGTTTGTAGCTATATTCTTTCGCTTTGGAAATTAAGGGGGCGCACCGGGCGCAACTGCTGGCAATTACTGGCAGTAACATCAGGAGAATGGCATAACGATGAAATGCGAGCGAGCGGGCTTGAACATTTTGACATTTTACAGTCCCAAAACTGCCGTTTGTAGCTATATATTTTTTTTTTCGCTTTGGAAATTAAGGGGGCGCACCGGGCGTAACTGCTAATAATTACTGGCAGCAACATTAGGAGAATGGCATAACGATGACGAGCGAGCGAAGTGAGAGAGCTTGAAATTTTTGACATTTTATAGTCCAAAACCTGCCGTTTATAGCTATATTTTTTCGCTTTGGAAATTAAAAGGGGGTGGAGGGGGAGGGTGCTCCCCTCCCCCCCCCCCCCGATTTGCCACTGGTAGTCAAGGGTGTCGGTTTATTTTCATGATTGGGGGAGGTATGACCAGCGAGAGGGCGTCGAAGTGACCAAGGGAGGGAAGGATGTCCAAAATTTGAGCTTTAGAGCATCGCCTATGTGTCTGTGTTTGAGTGTGTTTTATATACATGGAAAAGTTAGGAAACAGCCCAGGTCAAGTCTTATTATTGGCAATGCAAAGCATTTTAATATAGACTGGTATGTAAAGCAACACTGCAAAATCAATGATCTAGCTTTGATATAACAAAGCGTATTTAAGATACAAAGGTGTACATCCTGCATCACATTGCGAACAGTGCAGCGACTCTTTTTGCCGTTCGGATGTTCTGAGTACACTGCGCACATCTTGCTTATATTCAGAATGCCAACTAGGAATCACGCTGAATCAGGGCTTTTTGAACAATGTTTTACACTATATACCTCTTTAATTATGGTTAAAAGAAGTCTTAGAAAAATGTCTTATTTCTTGATCTCCCTTTCATGTCGATTTCAAAAGCAGTTTACTAACCCTTGAATTACCATGTTGTCAAGGTTTTTTTTTCGTGTTTTTTTCGTTCCCCCCCCCCCCCCCCCCAGCGGATGTGGGGGGGGGGAACGTGCTCTCCCGTGCGCCCCCCTCCCCCGTAGTTATGCCACTGCATAGGTAGTCATATCAATCAGGTCAACTCGTGTATTATACATTGTTAACAGTGAGTATTTTAGTGAAGATTTCAGTGATGTGAGATAAGGGAAAGACAAAAAACGACAAATTCAGCGATGATTCCAGTCAAGTATTCTTCATACCAAGACCAACGACATTACATTGTGATGCAATCATCACAAATTCACGAATCATTGAAGCTATGCCGCTGCATTTTATCAAGACCTGAAAACGCCAGAGTACAATACCCCCTTTTGTGTATTAGGGCGATTAATATTGTTCGTCTACATTATGTTGAAGCATAAACCATTTAAGCCCCACAAAGAACGGTGCAAGAGTTAATGTGTTGACGCCGATCATTTTTTTTTTTTGCGATACAATTTTTTCCCCTTTTATGCACCTCTCTTCTGCTTTTGATAAATTGAAAGATGCATAGGCCATGTCGCCATAAAAGGAATCACAAAGTTTATTATTTTGACGACATTGAGTACTTCTGTACATAATTTTTGTATGCATCATGTATGTTTGTTCGATATCATGGCACTTGAACAATCACATATCCCTGTGGTCTGTATTGTTTTGACGCTCATCTAGAAGTAATACTGGAGGTATTGATTTCATACTGTATCATTGATTGACACTTCGCCATGCTAATGTTATCTATGGAAGTGACTGCACGCCATGTGTCGGGTGCACGTCAAGAGACCGACGCCCACGAGTCGTACAGCTCATAAGTCATACAGCCCATGAGTTATACAGATCAAGAGTCATACAGCCCATGAGTTCGACACTAAGCTAACAAGACCCACGAGACCGACACATTAATCCCCGTGTTGTATCTGTCGAAGTCATAGGCTTGTGTCAAACTCATGGGCTGTATGACTCGTGAGCTGTATGACTCATGGACTTGCTTTCAATGTCGATTTCGTAGGCTGATGACTAATTGTGTCAGTCTATTGGGATGACCCCGACTACACTGCTTCTGCTATGCAATTTATTTCTTTGCACCGTCCCATAGTGTAAAGTATTTGTTTGCTTGTTAAACAAAATATCCATGTAAGAATTTCACCATAATTACATGTACTTTATAAAAAAAAAAAAATCTTTCACAAAGACCATTTAGCATTGACACATTGTGTAAATTGTATGTTAACATTTTCTCTAAATATGTAGAATTATATAATAGAGCCGGACCGAGCCGGACCGAACAAGAATTGATTTATTAGAAGTAGAAGAAATTCCACCATTACACGGATTCAAGTTGTGTTCAACATAATGATTTTTGAATATTTTGTAAAGATGTCTAACTCCTTCAAAATGGTGCAGTCAAAAATGTCATCAGCTAAAACTGTCACCTGGGGGCATTTCATGAAGCATTTTGTCTGACAACTTGTCGGACAAATTTACTTTCAGCCAATCAGATGCAAGGAATTCAGTAGCTTTTAACAGTTTGTCAGACGAAATATCTGACAAAACGCTTCATGAAATGCCCCCTGATCGTTCATCTCATCGTCAATGCACTTTGTTCTCCATTACAGCCACTGAAATACAAAACGTCTCAGTATTGTTCATGAACCATTTTCCAAATTGATAATGAGAAAATAAACATGAATATATACCAACAATTACCTGGTTTCGTACTTGTGAAGATTCTCGCCATCAGGAAAAATGAAAAGCATTGTTAATATGTACAGCTGTAATTGATAAGTGTGGCTATTTGCTTCGGAGCGTATCAATATCATCCCCTTAAACACAGTGGAATGATTCTAGACCTATATTGTGTGACAAATGGTTGAATAACCTCACATCACCAACTCACTCACCTGCCCCATGGCGGTTGCCGTTGGGGCGCTACAGATGACCTAGCAACCAGTCCTTTCCATCCTTTCCCTGTCCTTCGCATGAGTGACCGCTTCACTCAGCTTCAGTCCTGTCCATTCTGTGATGTTGTCTTCCCATCTCTTTTTCTGTCTTCCTCTCTTCCTTCCTCCTCTGACTGTTCCCTGGAGTACTGTCTTGACAAGCCCATCTCTTCTTGTTACGTGGCCGAACCATTTTAGTTTGCGTCTCTTGATGGTGGTGAGAAGATCTTCATACGGACCAATGGCTTGCCTTATTCTGTTTTTGACTTCCTCATTGGTCATGTGATCTTTGTAAGAGATGCCAAGCAGTCTTCTGAAGCATCTCATTTCTGAGGCCTGAATCCTCTTTTCTAATTCTGCTGTAAGAGTCCATGTTTCACAAGCATACAGAAAAACTGAGTGTACAAGGGAACGCAAGAGTCTTATTTTTGAGCTGAGCTTGATTGTCTTGTCCTTCCAAATGATGTTCAATTTAGCAAGTGTTGCAGCTGTCATTGCAATTCTGGCTAATACTTCAGGTTTGGACCCCTCATCTGAAACTATTGCTCCAAGGTATTTGAAGTTCTTCACGGTTTCAAGCTTTTCTCCATTGGCAGTGATGTCAGTTTGGATTCCATTGATATTATTTGTCATCAGTTTTGTTTTGTTTGCATTGATTTCCATGCCGTAAGCTGTGGAGGATCTGTCTAGTTGCCTGACCAGGTTCTCCAGTTCTTGTTCCGAGCCTGCGAGTCCATCTATACCTCACATGATAATGTAATATATGTGAGAGCAATGCATTGCAACTGTTTGTGCTGGAATATTTTGAATTCAATATGAAAGGTCAAGGGAAAAGGGGGGCTAAGTTCCCCTGAATTGGATTGATGTGATATGTAATCCTTCACCCCGCATGCCCAGTACAGTCGCCGTACACCGAGGTCTTGATTTTGAATCCAGAGCTTGTAATGTTGTTTATCCAAGATTTTGATGATATGAAATATATCTCATATCCTTTCAGATGAATATCGATGTCAAATAAAGGGAAAATTAAATTTGGAGAAAAGCGATTCATCTCTTTACATGTGCGTAATATTCAGTTCAATTATAAGTTGGATGATTTTTAGGCAAAAGTGTTAGGGCTAAACAAAAGCAAGAAACACAACTGTACAGGCGGCGCTGAATGATAATTTTAAGTAGGTGAGGGGAGAGAATGATGAATTATGAGGTATATTATATATATATATATATATATATATATATATATATTTCAGTATTTGAGACCTATGCTCCGTTTTTAAGATCTTCAAGATCTATGATTTATTTTTTACGGCGTTCTTCTTCTACTAATTCTTTTACTTATATATTACATATATATATATATATATATATATATATATATATATATAAATCAAGAAGTAGACTGGTTGTCACAGGGGACTTTCCTCTGAATGTGGGGAACGAAAGTCCTCCCTGCGACTGGGATCTTTTCTATAGTCAAAGGTTGACTTTCTCTAAATGCAGCAGATTGTTAGCAGACCATTCACTCATTCAACTCTTTCGACTTGTGCAGTGCAACTACAGTGCCTCGAAAGAAGTAGCCAATCACACAGTGTTCTTACAATATAACACTCAATAAGATTTATTATACTGGTCTCAAATTGTGGTCGTTTACCACAATAGCATAGTACAAACTTGAATACAGGTATCCAATTCCACTTGATCTTGAGCTTGGTTGCTCTGCTCGTTGGTTTATTCTAGAAGCTCCCGTGCTTGGTTGCTCTAGGTTGTCGACGATGCCCTGCCTGAAGTAGCGGGTCGTCTCCCCTTACTTCTGGTCCTCTCTGGAACCCTAAACTTGGTCCTCGCTGGAACCCTAAACGATGGCTCTCTCCCTGGAACCCTAAACACCCTGTTAATTTGATACCATCCCTTATAATTTGTGGTCTTTGGTTATTCCTGATTCTATTCATATGACTTCAACAAAACATATAATTATATATTCCATCATATTAACATTGATTAGCCACACATAATTTCCATAATAATGTTTCACCATGGATCATTATCTTTCAATGTTGAATAGGGGTGATTAATCAGCCCATTAAAATTTAAGCGTTAATTGTTCTAATTCTCTATTTCTTTCACAATGCAATTAAAGTTCGGTTTGACATACAAACATCACACATACAATGCCATATCGGAAATTACATAGAAACTTACAAGGCACAAACAACTTGAATTAAATGATCGTGTACTTACAACAATTGTTGGTGTTTACACGCGAATCCTCCTAGATTCTCTGCTGGACGGTCAGGCTGTCCAAGCCGAAATGCAACAATCCCTGAATCACACTGATTCCAAATAACACTCTGCTACTCTCTAACTTCGCAATCTCGAAGTAACGTAGCCTGGTCCTGAGTGTTCCGCAAATAATGTGGCATCTGAATTTTATGCCCAAACACTGCATATTTATACATTTGTTGGACCATAGGTCTCCATGTAAAATTAATTAAATGAAGTGACTTCCTAGAAAGTTTTCATAGAAGTCCTGCCCCCTTTTCTTATTGGTTGGCGTTTTCTGTCTGTCAAAACTTTCCTGAGTATCTCATTTTGCATTGGTCAAGCCTCTGCTTGACGTCATCACTTCCTGTCCACGGAAACCAAAATTCTTTGAAGTGGTCCTGTTTTGACCTAGCTAGAAACTTGTGTCTGACGTCGTGAATGACGTCCACATACCAGTTAGTATGAGGCATACTACCAGAGATACCCTTTCCTCGTATTTTGACGTCATGTAGGGTTTACTCATCCCCAAAACATTTAATTCCAACTCACTCTCTTTTACTTTGATTGTGCATCGCAAAATCTCCTTATATGGTTATTTTGATGCAAGCTTTTGTCTTTAAAGCTGCACTTCTTTTATAACCATTGCGATAACATCAATTTCTTACATGAGCTACATAATAAACAGTAGTACAATGTGACAAATTATTACGTGACAAATACAAAATATATCATATCATGACACTGGTAACGTTTTTTGTTTGTTTTTTGCAAATAAAGAATGAGTTTATTCGACTCAAATTATTTCAAAGTGTTCAGCGACCTCCGCCTTCTTAAGGAGTCTTTTCTCCCTGGAGCCAATACGTGAATTTTCAAGATGTTTGTGTGATTGTGTGATTGTGTGTGTGTGTGTTCGTGTTCGTGTTTGTGTAAAACACATTAAACATTTTCTATATAGTATATTCAGGCTCCCCTTCCTTGTTAAAGGTTGTCTTGAATTATATATTTTTTAATGCATTCTTTATAATATCCTTAAAAAGTCAAAAACACAAGACCCTTGATGTCCTACATAATTCTGTGTAAAATTAATTGTGCATCGCATTTTAAACAAATCATGATTATATTTCCACTTGTCCACCCTCTCAGTGGTACATCAAAAATATACAGTTGTGTCATTGGGAAAGCACATGGTAAACCAGTATGACACGCAAAGTAAACTGGGTGCTTCGGACGTCAGTGTTCCCGGAAATCCTGAAGAGAACGGAAATAACTGAAGGCATCGAGAATGAACAACAACAACCAGTTATAAAGTGGAACGTAAATGATTTACTACACATGAATCGATCCAAATATAAAGTATATTAAGTAACGACTACGATGTAGTAGCAAAGCAGTATTGTATACTTAGCGCAGGTTACTGAATCTATAATCATAAAGATAAGGCACATTGTAGCATGGTATCTCAGTTGAAATACATTCGAATCTGCAAGTAGCTCATTCCAGTAACTAATGCAAAGAGTAGCTAAAACAACAACAGAAATTATTTTCGACATTATCTAATCTCAGGATTTTTTTTCTACCAGGTTACGTTATTTTCCGGTTACGAAAACCAAAATAAGAACAAGCACACTGATACACCCCTTCCACACATACACACACACACACACACACACACACACATATATATATATTTATATATGTATATGTATAATACATAAGTATGTATGTTTATAGGTGAGAAAGGAAGAAGAAATCGGTGCGTAGCTTTGACATCATTATTTCTCTTACTGTTTATCCTTTTCGGAAAAGTGCAAGAGTTGAAAAATTGATCTCCGCCGGGAATCGAACACGGGTCTTTGGCATGGAACGCCAACGCCTTAACCGCTCGGCCACATCTATATAGGTTTGATTATATTTTGATTGTATTGATTATATATAATTGTAACGAAATTCGGTGGAACCGATTCGATTTAACTGCTCGATTAGTATTTGTTATGATCGATAGTGTCGATAACATAAAGGGGCACAATATCGAAACGTTGGACAAACGTTTCAAGGTGGTAGTGCCTCATTATGAGTTTAAACATTTAGTATTAGATATATGGTTACTTGTTTGTCACGGGCAAGTTTGGGTTATTTAATACCAACTCCGGTTTAGACCGATGATACATGCCGAATTATAGTAACCATGTACAAGAGATACTGTTAAAACGTATAATCATTGTACGAATTTTGTAACCACGCCAACATTGTAAATAATTTAAATCAAAACTGGGGGTATTACTCGCGTCGCTTGCGGCCGTGCGAGATTGCCACCTCATTCCGCGATAGGAGGAGAGGTTTATAAACTGGCCGTTGTGTGACATAGTCCGCAACAAGTAGCCCGTGTATGATAATTTCCAATGTGTTGTTTATGTTCACTTCTATGTGTTGTAAACTGTACATGTGTTCCTAAATTGCTGGCTTCACTGTGTCTTCTTGAGGGTTCTACCACAATACAACATTTTGGAGAGTGGTGGTACATGTTCCTGAGTTGGAGCGCCGTTCCTGAGAAGACCAACTAGCAAGTCATTGGATTCCGGGTATAATGGTAATGTGACTTGTCGCATAGTCCGTGCCCAATCCAAGTTCCAGTCGTCGCCGTTGGATTTCGGGTATAATGGTAATGTGACTTGTCGCATAGTCCGTACCCAATCCAAGTTCCAGTCGTCGCCGTTGGATTTCGGGAACAGTGGTAATGTGACTTGTCGCATATGCCCTGTGCCCAATCCAAGTTCCAGTCGTCGCCTGAGGAAGTTGGTAACGGTGCGATACAGCACTTTACCCCGTGCCATCAACGACACCTGTGCCACCATATGGTTGTGAAAGGTGTTCCACGTTAGCGTGACTGAGTTGGTAGCAGGGTTGGTAACAAAACTTGGTAGCAGAACTTGGTAGCAAGAGTTGGTACTAAAAGTTGGTAACAAAATAAGTGTACCAATTTAACATCCTCTACACAAGTGACGCTTGGGAGTGACATACTTTAAGTGATGCTGAACTTGGTATGTGTGCCGCTTGTGTTGGTGAGCTGCTTCTGACACAACATAATACATGGTAGTATACAGACTAGTAGTTTTAAGAATTTAAAGGGATCGTTGTAAACTGCAACAAAACGAACCCCGCCTACTCGGCCATCCTGACACGGCTCGCGGAGACATTTGTACAGACAGTCAAATACACTCACATAATTCACGACGAGAAGGCGAGTTCGTCACACATAGTGTCAGGAGTGGGATCCCTATTTGTAACTTTTGTGTAGATAAATGTAGTTAACTGTGTTTTCACTATGGCACGCGAAACGCCATTGTTGGAGTTGTCACTTTTGCTGGAGAGCAAGATTAGCGAAATCGACGACTTGATTGCTCAGGTGTCAGAGTCGGTGCGCAAACAAACTGGAGTAGCACCAACTTCGGTTTCTAACTTACGCTGCTCACCGATGACACTTGGAGGGCGCCCTAACCAGTCGTCACTGCCACCCTCACCAGTGGTGTCACCTCAGCTGTTTGGAGATGTGAATGGAGAGGTGGAGTTGTCAGCTCCGCCATCGGCAAAGCTACTACCTCAGCAGCATCAAACTCCAATGCAGCAGTCGCATTCATCTCGTACAAGTGACCAGCCGATTACATTTGGAGGACAACCAGATGTAATGCCACACCAGTTTGGCCCGAACCAGCGACGTCGAACAGAGCTCTGGGACCAGAGACGTCATTATGATGTTCAGATCAACAGAAGCAACCAGCCGGCTGTCATACCAGACAGATATGATGGCAAAGGACCTGTGCTGGATTATATTTGCCATTTCGAAGCTTGCGCTGGAGTTAACCGCTGGACGGAAGTGGAGACTCTCCAGTACCTGGCTGCCAGCTTGAAAGGAGCTGCTGTCAAAGTATTAGCACAGCAGACGGGACGTCAGTTGACGTACCAAGAACTTGTGAACCGTCTCAAGCACCGCTTTGGACCTGTTTCGCATTCAGAAGTATTCCTGGCAGAACTGCGTACCAGACGACGCAGACCGAAGGAAAGTTTGCAGGAGCTAGGGCAGAGTATTCGCGAGCTTACATCCATGGCATATCCTGAATTCGAGGAAGCGGGCCAAGATAGATTGGCTCGAGGTCACTTTCTCGATGCTATAGTTGACTGGGATATCCGAATCGGCCTCTTCCGGGCTCAGCCTCGTACGCTCGACGAGGCAATCCAAGCTGCTCTCAACACAGAAGCCTTCCTGCGGATGGAGAGTGACCGTCGGCAGTATAACCGAGTCTTGTTGTCACAGGACGCACAACAAGATAACGTAGTAGATGTGAAGGATGAAGACACTGCTGACAAATCCATGGGGGTGTGTGAAAATAACACCACTCTCATGATCGAAGCAGTCAGCGATCTAATAAAGAAGAGGGAGAAGGAGCAACCAGCGCCAATGCCGAGAAACGACTTTGCATTAAAGACTGAGACACTCCCTAAAAGCGAAGAGAAGGAGGACAATCAGCCTTCTGACAACAAGGAGGACACATCCAAGGAGGGTACGAATCCTTCATACGACGGGTGCACACCAGCCAGAGAGGCACCCGAACCAGAGATATCTCAACCGCCACTACCTAGTTCTGCAGCTTCACTTCTGTCATCCACGTTCCAGAAAGGATTGTACGTGAATTTGAACGTGAATGGGCAGGAGGTGATGTTTCTGGTAGACAGTGGTGCATCGCAGTCATATGTCTCAGAAGGAATGTACCTGCGAATGAGACCTGAGCGAAAGCCACCACTTGAACCAGTGACAAGCATCGTTCGTCAAGCAGATGGATCTCGGTTGAAAACAAAGGGACGTGCTACCATGGAACTTCAGCTTGGCTCCTGCTTGTGCCATGTTGACTTGGTAGTAGCTGACATAAGAGCTGAGGGCATCCTCGGTCTGGATCTCTTGATTGGTCTGGAAACCGCGCTAGATTTCGAGAACATGCATCTGCATACTCCATGGGTATCTCTCCCATGTATAAACAATGAGAGACAGAAATGTGCAGCAACGACAGTACCAACATTGGTAAAAGGAACAGAGGTTGCCAACCTGACCAGCCTTGCTGAGGACGACACGGAGACCATGCCTCTCGACGGAGGCATATTTCAGAATCGTGTGCCGCCACATCTGGATGACTTCTGTCAATGCAGTTTGACAGAAACTCCCCCAGAAAGTAATTCATCGGCATTCCAGCTTCTGAGAGACGACTCAGAGGTGTTCTCTACAGGCCGAGCAGAGCTGGGAAGAAGGGCTACACTTCACCAGCGTGTCAACGTCAGCAGAGCAGCACCAGTACGAGTGTGTGACGACTCTTCCTCACCTGCACGCTATTCTCGGTCACCGGGAAGACCACCTGATTATCTACCCCGATCGAGGAGCCACTCTCCGTTGAGGCACGTCCGTTCTTCTCGTCAAACATCGGATTCATTCTGGTAGACCATGCCAGGGTGAAATGTGACATCCCTCGTGTCGACCTGTCTGCTGCAAGGGAGCAGCCAGGTCAGAAAATCAAACGAAGAGACTGTTGAACTCTTAAAAGATGAGTTTCTAACGAACAATAGTCTATGAAAGTTAGACAGATGTGAACTAAAGATTGTAGTTGTCTCATAACGTTGTTATGAACTGTAAGAGTTTTGTGACAGAATAAGTGCACAATACGTTTAGTAGTAAGTGAATTTTGTTTTTGTCACTTTTTCGTTCTTCATGTGTTCGGCTCCAGGGACGAAGCCTGCATGGGGAGGGAGCCATGTAACGAAATTCGGTGGAACCGATTCGATTTAACTGTTCGATTAGTATTTGTTATGATCGATAGTGTCGATAACATAGTAAGGGGCACAATATCGAAACGTTGGACAAACGTTTCAAGGTGGTAGTGCCTCATTATGAGTTTAAACATTTAGTATTAGATATATGGTTACTTGTTTGTCATGGGCAAGTTTGGGTTATTTAATACCAACTCCGATTTAGACCGATGATACATGCCGAATTATAGTAACCATGTACAAGAGATACTGTTAAAACGTATAGTCATTGTACGAATTTTGTAACCACGCCAACATTGTAAATAATTTAAATGAGAACTGGGGGTATTACTCGCGTCGCTTGCGGCCGTGCGGGATTGCCTCCTCATTCCGCGATAGGAGGAGAGGTATATAAACTGGCCGTTGTGTGACATAGTCCGCAACAAGTAGCCCGTGTATGATAATTTCCAATGTGTTGTTTATGTTTACTTCTATGTGTAGTAAACTGTACATGTGTTCCTGAATTGCTGGCTTCACTGTGTCTTCTTGAGGGTTCTACCACAATACAACATTTTGGAGAGTGGTGGTACATGTTCCTGAGTTGGAGCGCCGTTCCTGAGAAGACCAACTAGCAAGTCATTGGATTCCGGGTATAATGGTAATGTGACTTGTCGCATAGTCCGTGCCCAATCCAAGTTCCAGTCGTCGCCGTTGGATTTCGGGTATAATGGTAATGTGACTTGTCGCATAGTCCGTACCCAATCCAAGTTCCAGTCGTCGCCGTTGGATTTCGGGTATAGTGGTAATGTGACTTGTCGCATAGTCCGTGCCCAATCCAAGTTCCAGTCGTCGCCTGAGGAAGTTGGTAACGGTGCGATACAGCACTTTACCCCGTGCCATCAACGACACCTGTGCCACCATATGGTTGTGAAAGGTGTTCCACGTTAGCGTGACTGAGTTGGTAGCAGGGTTGGTAACAAAACTTGGTAGCAGAACTTGGTAGCAAGAGTTGGTACTAAAAGTTGGTAACAAAATAAGTGTACCAATTTAACATCCTCTACACAAGTGACGCTTGGGAGTGACATACTTTAAGTGATGCTGAACTTGGTATGTGTGCCGCTTGTGTTGGTGAGCTGCTTCTGACACAACATAATACATGGTAGTATACAGACTAGTAGTTTTAAGAATTTAAAGGGATCGTTGTAAACTGCAACAAAACGAACCCCGCCTACTCGGCCATCCTGACACGGCTCGCGGAGACATTTGTACAGACAGTCAAATACACTCACATAATTCACGACGAGAAGGCGAGTTCGTCACAATATATATATATATATATATATATATATATATATGTATAAGGATAATCAAACCTGTATAAGAAAACAACAGCAACAACAGCGACCTCGACTCTGGCGGCCACCAGGAGGGCGCATCTTGTGAAAGGGACTACAGACAAAACCAGACAAAGCATCGTAGCTTCCCATGTGTCATCTTTTTTTTAATCAGAATGTACGATTATGATTTCAAAGATTAAAAAACAGTAACAGAAACATATTGTTATTGTTAGTTCCTGAAAGAAATTATTTGCCTGTTATTTGCTCAATGTGCATTTATCATAAAGCTAAAAGGTCGAGTCTTTAATGTACTTTCAAAACAAGAATCTAGCGCCATTAAAAAGTCATGCATACTGCGGGAAAACATACATCAATATTCATTCTCCACAAACGATCATGCAGATGATGGGCTCAGACTCAAAAGTAAACAGGCAAGTTGGTATGTAATTGAAGCTATGATTGACGGCGTATACTCACCACATTCTGCTTCCGTTTAATATCTCATTGTTTCGCTTCCTTGAAAGCCTGGGAAGTCTGGTGAGACATCGTTATTCAAAATAAATGACTACCTCACATGTCTTATAAAACTGTCAGCTTGATCACGTAAGCACACTCAGGGAGTGGTCAGCTGTAGCGCAGTCTCGTTATGCGCACTTTCTCTCACGACATCCTCAGGAGCTGGAATCTCAATTTTTCAACAGTGACAATTACTTTTGTGTATACAGCGCGTGACATGTTCCCGTTAAGGTCTGTAATACAATATCGCAGATTTTAACTTCAAACGTTATTGTCTGGCCTTGGCAGATTGTTTTGCATTCTATCAGAATTTTTCAACAGTATACACGGCCTATGACCACTATTGGATCTGTTTATATTGGTTTTACAAATCATTGAAAATGGCATACCTGGAATGGTCATTTGGTGTTCTCATCTTTCCTCATTTATTCCTATTTTCATCAACCACGGGGAGTAACACAACGTGTGAGTATCTGCCATATGTATTAACTTTATCAAACCATTGATATATTACTAGGGAGGTGTTTGGGTAAAAGAAGACAAACGGTCATAATATACATGATTTACATACTGGCGGTAATAATCACGGTTAATCTAATAGCACTGTAATACTTGCTAGTTTTCAACTGGGCATAAGAAATAAAGCTTTTTTTTTAATCTTGTTTAATGGGAAACTCCACTGACTTGGGTCATGCGTGTGCGCTATCAATGTCAGCTGTCACAGTGACCACTTTAATGTGCATCTGAACTTTTAAAACATGATATTGATTATTGGCTGTTTTTTACATCAATATTTACATTGTTGCTTTTTTCTTCGTTTTGAACGTATCGGGTGCGTGTGGATGTACATGCCAACTTACTGTCAAAAAATACATCAGTTATTTGGAAGGGTTACTTGTGACAATATCAGGGATAGATGGACAGTTTTTTGGTATTAATCAATGCAATAGTCTATGGTAATAATGGTTTTCATAGTGGCTGCAATGGAGTCTGAATTGTTCCAAAGACTATGAAGATTGAATCAGTTGCACAGGCATTGCAACTGTTACAATGTGGGTTTTGAGATCCAGGGTCACTCTTAATTGCACTTAGTCTACATGCAATATCGAAAAAAAAGGAACCACTTAATCGCAATATACCCCACCCCGCGTTTTTCGTCCAGCAGATTTAACTCTGAACTGTTTGGCAAGACCACTGGTACAAGAGATATGGTGTGACGAAAGATGCGTCGCCAATGGTGATAGTTGGATTGTACAGGCGCCTTCTGGACGTCGAATTCTCTTGGACATTGAATCTATCAACAACAAAGCAATGACGTTTAATATACGCGATGAAATATCCAACAAATTATCCCTGATTTTGATTAAGGATCACAATCAGTCTTTCCCTCATTTATCACTGACTCATCAGACGAAGCTTTGGATATGGCAGCATATATACCTTCCCGATGAAGTTGAAGATGTGCGTAGCATGTTTCGAAGGTAGGTATCAAAGGCACTGATGCAATAATAAATGTACCATAGGAATTATTTGTATTACGTTTTGATTTTCGTTGATTGGAAATAAACTATGATTGATTGATTGATTGATTGATAATTTGAAGTTGACATGTTATGTTGTTATAATGTTTTTATGTTTTTCTATTTCTTTTTTGTTTGTTTGTTTGTCCTTTACTAGGAGAGTGACATGTAATCAGGAATTGTTACTTCATTCTCTCCCGGCATGATGATAGCATTTAATCATTCTGTATGTTACATAAATATGGTGATTTCTTTGTGTCGATATTCCGAAATTTCGAAGAACATTGACTTAAAAAGAATAGTGTTGAAAACAAAAGAACAAATAATCAAAAAAAAAACAGGAATGGCTTGAATACAGTTTCGTGACGTGACATTTAAATTTGTTTATGTATTCCCATATTGGCCGATAGAAAAATGACTCAACTACTCAAATGAATAAAGTAGTGATGCCACAATTCTTTGTACAATATAATTGCATTTAATATTGAGCTTAAGAACAATGCAAGTGTTTTACATATTGCCGATCGACGGAAATATCCACCGATTATATAATGATTCCGAGCAGAGCTATCTAAGACATTGACCACTGCGACAGTTCCAATATGTATTCAAGATGATATCAAATAGACCAAAGAAATCTTTACTACACGCCGTTAGCTACTAATCTTCTGTTCATTGTACCCACTGGACACAAGTAATTGTGACATGAAGAATAGGAATATGCTGCTTGTATGTGGGAAGAGTACCTCTTCGAATTTTACTTGGTTAAAATACGATTTATCACGTTAAAATTACTGTTTTGTTCATATCAGAAATACGTAGAACTCTATTGCATAAACATTTAAAAGATATTTAAAGATTTCAGGGACTTCGTTTGTTGATTTTTAAGGGATACCATCGGTAAAGCTGATTGACGGACCCTCTCCCCTGGAAGGCATAGTGGTCCTCAGTCCAGACAGATATGTCTGCTATGATGGATTTAACGACGAAGCTGCTGAATTAATCTGTGGAGAGCTCGGCTTCCCAGCGGCAGAGGAGTATTCACCTCAGACTCCTCCAAGTATTACAACATGGAATAGACGTCAACGGACATCATGTCTTGACGGTGACTGAAGAGTTGTGATTTTTATTCACAAAACCACAATATCAACAAGAAGACAGTAGTAAATTTAAAACTCAATGAAGCAACAATGTAGAAACAGAAAAACCTTGTTTTTCCTGCAATGTTGAATAGTGGTGAATCAAGGTTTGCAAGTATGCAATTATGATTGCGTTCCTTATGATTTGTTTTCTTCACAACCTCCTTCTTCTTTGATAAAATATAAGTGAAGAGCATATTCGTCGTTTCCCCCTTTGCATTAACATGACCTTCAAAACAACTCCTTTCTATAATTAAGTGATCAACCCCCACAGCTTCTAATTGAAATCTTCAATATCAATGGTTTCAATACCCAGGTCATGTACGTCTAGAGGAGTGTCTATCACATAGAAACGACTGTCCCAGGATCATGACTGTCAGACTCAAATGTCGAGGTAAGTTTAGATGTGTATATGTTCATATCTTTTTCATGAAATACCTTTATGATTATGTGTGCATTATAGATATACACACGCAATAAATACATTATTCGTCATTTGAGATTATATGACGACAACACCTTGATAACTTATCGAAGGCATAAAATGAAAAAAATAAGAAAGTAGCATTCTTACACGATAGAAAGTTAATTGATACGTTCACTTTATTTCATCCGCAAATAAAAGTGTAAAGTATCTTGCAAATTCTAAAAATATCAGTTTTGATGAATCGCATTAGTTCCGAGCGGACACCTGACTGCTTGCATATTGGTTACTCTTTGTTTGCTTTGTTGTTGTTGTTTTATTTTTCTCTCTGAAAAGTGTCTATGTGTTTGAGTAAATACATACTCATTTACTGACATACATTTTCGAGGATGAAGACCAGTCAGATACACTTTTTTTTTTTTTTGCCCAGATTAGATGAAAGTAATGGTAGGCCCACTTGATTCGGGGGTGGGGGTGGGGAGGAGAGTTCATATAATCGTAATAGCCGAAAACTTGACTATCGTGCCATAAGTGTATGGTTATACGTATTTTACTATAGGTTTTCACCGTCGGTTTCACATTTTTTTCATTCAAATTCCTATTCCGAGTAATCAGTATCGCGCATTTTATGCTCGCAGCACTGAATGAAGATTGTCTATTTTGCAGATTAGGTCCACCTGTTCGTTCTAAAATTTGAACTCGGGCTTTACGAAAAGGAATATATACAGGAACATTAGGCACTGTATAGGCCCACAGTCAAGCATAATAGGGAAGGTTGCATTTGACACCTTCGGAAAAAGCACAATAATTTTGACAAATTGAAACTGATAACATGAACATTGTATACGTCTTGTTTGTTGTTAATTGCTCTGATGGTGAATTTGAATGATTCGATTGTGCATTCGAATGACAGGATATTGAATTTGATTGCTGATTCACTGCTGCATGTGTGAAATTGAATGCTCAGACTTCTCTTCACAATGAATCCAACGTTCATTTTGACGAAAAGTGTAAGTCTATTATACCGGTAGAAATAAGCCCCGAAAGCATGGCAATGCTGTTGAACGTTTTGGAGAAAGCATGTGACTTACATGAGGAACATATGCCAATTGATTTTTCATATGTCACGAATGGACATGTCAAAAGGAGTCACAACTTCAGTCTGACCGGCTGTGTATAATCTGTTTAACCAGGAGTATCAAAAGAAAAGATTTTGAGTGAGTTAGTGAGTTAGCGAAAAGACAAAGCAAAAAAAGAGAGATTTTATTTAAAAAGAATAAAGTCTGCACCATTAACAACCATTCTAATCCTGATTGTCTCATTCCTGGTCCCATAACATTTTTCCCGAATATGCCCCAGTAGCCTTGAACTGAAATTTTGACTATTCCTTTCATGACTGTGGCCAATTTTACTTTTTATGAACATTTACCTTCCTAGCAGCATAATCAACATAAATAGTGGTTTTATTTGTGTATGATGGTAGAGGAGACCGAGTGTAGTTGTTATACGGGTAAGATGTTACATTTCACATTAAGACCTAATACCAAAAGACACATGGAAGATATCTGCGTGTGAAATTTGATCATGCCTGAAAATCCCATGCAGAAATGTAGTGAACATTAGGTTTTCATTTCTTTGAGTAAAATGTAAAAAGGAAAAGATTTCGATATTCTTTTATTCATCAAAACCATTCATTTCGAGTAAAGGATGGGTGTATTGGTGGAGGAAGTGTGTCCTGGGCATCTGTTGGTTGGAGTATAGCAACGTCTGATTTTTAAGAGGTTATTGATCCCACTCTTAAGTTATTGAGACACGTACAGGGTCAAGTTGCTTCACTGTAACAACTTGCCCCATCAGATGAAACTTAATGAGGTGTAACGACTTACCCTAATGAATTTTCAGTATAGATGTTTTTTTTTTTTATGACAGAAGGTCTGATTTATAATGTCATGGTGTTATCCTTACCTTAAGCTTATAGACAGTAAAGGGTCTACACAGTTCTGGTTGAGGTGAGTATTTAGCTTTTAACGTTTTGCGAGATATTCAGAAACCACTCTATGAGATGTCAAAGAGCATGAAATTCTTAGGGGTATCAAAAGTTTATTTGATGAAAATCGGTCTTGGAATGACTGAGGTATTCAAAAACAAGGTGAAACAAAGAGATCTTAATAAAAGGCGTGGCCTTTCGCCTTTTATTATTATCACTTTTTGG
The DNA here is from genome assembly GCF_040938485.1 of Diadema antillarum. NCBI lineage: Eukaryota > Metazoa > Echinodermata > Echinoidea > Diadematoida > Diadematidae > Diadema > Diadema antillarum. The sequence goes on from NW_027271593.1 coordinate 1,240,383, forward strand.
GGATATCTCAGCCATTTGAGAACCAATTTTCATCAAATAAACGTTGAATCCTTCTTAAAATCACATGCTCTCTCATATTTCATAAGAGGTTTCTCATTATCTCATTTATAAATGCTATAAACCTGAATCCTCACCTCAACCAGTATTGTACAGTCCCTTTAATCGGTCAAGCACATTATTATGATGTAAGAAGATGCAGTCTGCAATCAGTTACATCAGTGATTTGCACTTATTCTGAGCATTTAATTTCGTGAACACCTGATGTGTTGTGTAGCATGTATCGCTGTTTGTCACTTTATCATGTAGATCCTACTTCGATGCGAACGAAGTATCACTGCAAAATGGTGAAAATTAACTTAAATCGTTCCATTTATTCATGATGTGATTGTACGTCTTATCCATCGATGTTTTGATATGAAGTATCCCATGAGAGTGCGAGTTAATAGAAAATGTTCAAGCGTGCATGCACACGCACAGACAGACAAACACACATTATACACATACACATATCCCTTTACATATTCACGAGCATCCACACCCAAATAGGTAAACAATTTTCATTACTATATAAATTATCTATGAACAAGTCTACTTTTGCCCGATTTATGCACGTTTTCTAAATTGGAACAAAGTTGCCTACACCGTAAATGCTGTCACAACTTACTTCAACAGCGATGGAAGTTGTTACAAAATCCTAGGTTCATCACTTCCGTAATATGTTAGTAATATTTGCTTGACTGACAACATTGTTTACTCTTTCCAGCTAATAAAGGGCATATAATCTATCCTTAAAAAGAAATCAAATGAATTTTTCTGTTTTGCTTAATAGACCTCAAAATGTAGAATTAGTCAGCTATACAGACCCGATTTCCCCACTACGTCGATGTCATTAAGTTTGTTATATCTTGCGCCAAGAGCAAACAATCTAATATAAAAACCTGAAAGAACGTAGATTGAATTCCATATGCGTGTATAAACACAGCGCTTCAGCTTCATAAACAAGGCGGCAGGAGTAACGTTTGGCCATTTTTTATTTTTTTTTAAAGATATGATAATAAGTTCTTTCCTTAGATTGCCTTCACTTTTTTCCTGCTATCTATAGCTTCTCTCGGGTTTTGTGATTATCCCGGTCCTGTGTCTAACGGTTATTGGGACTCCAATATAACGAGCTTTGGGTCTGAGATGAAGCTCACCTGTGGCCATGGTTTCACCCTCATCGGCAACGCAACACTGCAGTGTGGACGATCTGGATGGTCGACTTACTTCCCGGTTTGGAACGCGTCAGTCCCGTCTTGCCGGGAAGTCGAAAATGAAACAAAGGGTAAGTCTGCCTGACAGACATTAAGGTGTATTACAATAACCGGCAAAGAGTAAAGTGATCGATTTTCCGATATGCCAAAAAAAAAAATACAAGCGTATGAAATATCAAGAATGCTCTCCTTAATTAAAAAGGAAATCCTTTATTTTGATCTCAAGCCTGGGCACATTATAATGAAATGAGAAGAACTTCTTTCTTAATTTAGAAATTGCATTTCAAACAAGTCTTTTCGGTTTCGATTGATAAAACATGTTAACAATGTTCAATTTGAGCCGAAACCTTACGAAAATAATCAGCATCACATGACAAATTTCAGAAATTACGAAGAGAAATGTTAAATGACTGTTTGCATCAATTCTGTACGCTAATTCTGATAATGTCATCACAATCACATTTTTTATATTCAACAAAAAATAAGAATTGAATAAATGGGAGCCATACAATCCTTAATTAAGAATTGAATAAGTGCGAGTGATACAATCCTTAATTTGAACTCTGCTTTCCACCGTCTTGTATATCTACAAGCTGTTCAGTTGGAGAGTAATATCTAGTTTTGATGAATTATCATTATAATGGTGTACATCCCTCCTTTCAAAACATGGAATTTCCCAAGAATCGTTTGTTGGATCTATGTTCGACTTTAGGTTTTGTGCTGTAAGGTCACAAATCCATTTGGAAATATATGACAACTTCATCAAAAACAATTTCCTATAAATCAATATGGCAAGAGTAAAAAAGAAAATCAAGCAGTAAAATCCATTTTTACTTATAGAATGGAGCATGAGAAATTGACCATTATCTCTCTTCACCCTCTCAAACTAATTATCGTGTAAATTGAAAGCTTTGTGTCGAGTGAAATGTAATTCTACGACGTCAATTTAGTAAAGCATGCTGTATTCATTGGTGAGCTTTATTTTGCTTAAAGTCAAGCCGATTGTTCATATGTTTCTTTCAGCTATTCAGTACGTATAGCCAACACGTCTACTTACATAAGGGATCAGAACCACGTCACTGGATATCGGGCGAATGCTCGGTGGTCTGGTGGATATAACGTCTGCCTCGCAATCAGAATGTCTTGGGTTAGAATTCGTTTGAAAACGTCAGCAAACATTTTTTTCTGATTCATCACCTTTGTTTTCTTAAACACACACACACACAATATATACTCCCATTGTTTTATATGCATAAACAATGGGACTATACAGGTGCAAATGTTCTAAATGCACAAAAAAAAAATGAAACGATGATGTCGTTATTTGCTCTTACATCTTTTTCGAAGTAAATATGCGTGATAACCACTGCCGGTACAAAGAAAATTGAAAAGTAAACTATTGGTATTACATTGAGTAATAGTGTTGAGTTGTGTTGTGTTGTGTTGTGTTGTGTTGTGTTGTGTTGTGTTGTGTTGTGTTGTGTTGTGTTGTGTTGTGTTCATCAGCTCACCTGAAGTAGATGTGGCAATAATCCTTTGCGATGAAAATTCTTGGGTGGCCTGAATTCCATATAATATTTACTTGCCCTTTATCGGCGTAAATAAGCACCGATTATTCAGTGTATTAGGGATGATAAAAATTATTGACTACATGTACTCAAACGAATTCTAACCCAAGACATCTTTTTCTCAAAGAAAAGAACATTGAAGGTTACTCAATATTTGTGGAATAATATTTTATTCCGCGTCCTTTACCTGGGTAAAAAAAAAAAAAAAGAAAAAATATTTATATATATATATATATTAATTGGTGACCTCTATTAGTTTCCACACACCTGTAGGTACCCTAAATGTAATGTTTGTAAAATTGTCTTTTCTTTCAATTACGACGTCATGTCTTGTCTAATGTTTTATCGATGGTATCATAATATTTGTGTTTGAGATATAGAACAATAACATCAAATCAAAGCAAACATGCTTGGAAGATCCTGCGCGAAATTTCAGACTGCAGAAGAAACGCTTGACTACATTATTATAGTTTGATATGCTTGTATTCTCATTTATCTTGATTATATTAAATCGTGAAAATATCTTAGCTGATATGAATGTGCATTGTCCAGTTTAATGGACTTTCAGAATCCCTGCCGGACAACCTTTTCGTTTAAAAAAAAGGCTTGACCCTTGTGATACCGTATAGAGAACTTTGTTTTCCGAACATTGCTAAAATTTTTACGAGTCTTTATTACACGATCGCTTTCCATTGTTTACGAATTACTTTTACTCAAGGTAATGAGTTTCAAGATGTCGGAAACAAAATAACTACGCAAGCTACAGACGGCACTACAGGTGAGTATCGCTTGTTAGAGGTATTTGATTAACAAACAAGAATGATTGTTAACCAAAAATGTAGTGTGCTGTCGCAATCAGCCTTACACAAAGTGTTCAGTCGACATCCGATAAGCAGGATGAGGGTAGACACGTAATATGTCAGAAAAGGTTTGCATAAGCATGATGACAAAAGTGTATTTTTGTTTTTGATTTGTGTTGCAAATGGAGCATAGCTAGTCTGGTTTCCAGACCCTTTGCGAACTGGACTCCACGACGGCGAAGTCGCCGCCTTTTACTAAAGAATAGGTGCCTCTGCAGCACAAAACCACCTTAAACTATACCAGTTTTCGACGTTGAGGGCGTCAAAATCCTGAATGGCGAAATAGTACGAACAGAGGGTCTGGAAGTCAGACTAGAGTCTAGCAGACATTGGTGGGGGGAGGGGTGGGTGGTACTGGTGATTAAAGGTTACTTACCCCCCATATTCTCCTGTCCTCTACTTTTGATGAATAAACGAGATTCACGTCATTGCACGAGATATTTGGCATTTGAGCATCGTGTACTGTAAAAGGGAATCAGCTTTTCATTTTTTTTAAAACTAGTTTCCCCCCATTCGCCTTTGTATAACACACTGTTTTCCTCTCCCCCTCTCTCTCACTCTCTCTCTCTCTCTCCCTCTCTCTTTCTCTCTCAATCATTCACTAATGGCTTTCCTGTCTTAGACAAGCGGAGAAAATCTTTTGATCAGTCTCGAAGTGTTGATTGTCCAGTCGACAGCCAATATGTAGTACACTGCTTGAGATATTACGGTCCTGTGGTTTAACGTGTAATATGTACTAAAATCATTTAATCTTTTCATTGCATGCCCCCTTTGAATAGGGTAGATCATTTAGGGGATTCCCTAAGTTCTTAAAGGCAAAACATAATTCTGGTTCGCCCGCAAAATTGTCAAATTTTGCTCCAAAATCTACACGTATGCCTAGGTAATAACAAGATATTCGGTGGGTAACGACGAAAATGCGAAAATTTAAGCAAAAAATTTCGCATCTCAGAACTTACCCAATCGGGGTCAGGCTACAACTCGGCCTCACTTTGATGGCGGGGCCGAGTTGTCTCTCTCTGGATTGTACAGTGTTGTCCTATGGGAGCGCTTTACTTTATGGCCAGTGTAGTTCTGAGCCGAGTTGATACAACGCGCGCATCAACGAACTTCTCTGGAGCGCCTACAAAATGAACGTGCTCCTATGCTGTGGCGTATCTAGGGGGGAGCATGGAGGGCACGTGCCCCGGGCGCCACTCCTTGGGAGCGCAAAAAACGAAAAAAAAAAACGAAGAAGAGGAAGGGAAAAAAAGAAAAAAAAAACGAAGAAGAAGAAAAAAAAAGAAAAAGAAAGAAGAAGAAGAAAAAAAAAAAAAACTCGCCCGGGGGGCAGAAAACCGAATCAAACAAGATAAAAACAAAACATGATGATGACGCGGACAAAATGATAATGTTTATTGTGTTCACACAAGAATTCCATGTTCTGTAAGCTGAAATACAAAAAAAAAAAAAAAAAAAATCGGCTCGCTCGTTTCGTTCGCTCGCCAAAATTTATTAAAAAAAGAAGGTAAGAACAAAACGTGATGATGACGCGGACAAAATGACAATGTCTATTGTGTTCACACATGTCATTTTGTATTTAGAAGGCAAAATGTTTCACGGAGCAGCGGCTGCAATTTCTTTCGTTCTGAAGCGATCGCCAATTGGATTAAAAGAAGGCGCCAACGGTTTCGAACATACGGGGGGGGGGCACAAAAAATCTAACAAGATAAGAACAAAACGTAATGATGGCGCGGAAATATACAAATTTTGGCTCACTCGCTCGTACTAAATTAGAGTATTTTTTCAAGTCCTCACTTTGTTGGTATAAATCGTTATCTATAAGGCCGTCACTGTATCTTGATTAGAATTGTAAGATTTGATAGGCAAAAAATGACAAGAATTCGATGTTTTGTAAGCTGAAATACCAAAATTTTCGCTACGCCAAGATTTATCAAAATTCATAACATTTCAATCACAATCAAAAGACCTGTTTTAAGTGCTTGAAAAGCATATCATGTGGACTTTGTTTAAAGTCCCTACCGGGATGGGGTTTGGGTTGAACACTTTTTTCAGAAATTATTGGGGCGCAATTTTCGCGCTTGCCCGATTTCCCTAGATACGCCACTGCTCCTATATATAGAATATGGCGATCACGAACTGCGTATTATCTGAAATAGGGCTGAATTGTCCCTGAGACCGAGTTAACCTGGATCCTTCTGGAATAAAAGTCGGTATACCTACTTTTATTTTTGATCTCAAAATACAGTGTACTCCGAAACAAATCATCTTCCCGGCAAATCGCGTCATCCAGGTAAGTTTCTTGGTAGACTCTTTTTATATATCGCAAGCAAATATGAAATAGTGCAAGACGAGTTCTCAAACCCTTACAAGAACTATGTTTTCACTCTAAGTTTGCCCAGGTACGCGACGGTAAAGGTGGAGATGCGCTTATAGAGTTTTGACCAAAAATCCTGCAGATCATAATAAAAAACAACAACAAAACTTCGCCCTTCAATAACAATCAGATCCAAATTCATCTTCGAATGCCCATGAGCACTTTAGATGATGGACAGGGTAAAGAGAGTCGTGATTATTTGCATCAGCATATTGGTGGTAAATGTCATAAATTTTAGATGATAGCATCTAATGTCAGATGTTATTTACTTTGTTTTAAATTGGGTTATACATATATTTTTTTTTATTTAAGTTCAAATAGGTAAAGTTGCCTAAAAATGCTGTTTGATGCAGTGGATAAAATAAGCATTGGAAAATATTTGCTTTATGCAGAGGTTTAACTATGGTCAGTCATTGGTAAATAGGAAAATCTATGAACATCAACAGAATGTAAATGAAAGGCCATGTACATGTGTCACAAACAATGGCGCTCTCTTTTTCTCTCTGTCTCTGTCTCTTTCTTTTCCTCTCTCCATGATATGTGTATTCAATTTCAACTATATATATATAATTATATATATATATATATATATATATATATACATATATACATATATACATATACTATATATATATATATATATATATATATATATATACATATACTCATAGATTTACCAGATAACTTCTTCAAAACATACGCCGACATTGACATGGATCGCTCAGGGAGAGGGGTAAATATGTGCAATGATAATATTTTGATCGATTACATTGACAATTTCTTTGTTATATTCGACATGACTTGGACTATTTAACATATTGATGTCAGAATTTCGGAGTCTGCGTATTTGTTCCATGCATCTTGTCACTGCCGGCAAACAAGGATAAAGCATGTGGTAGTATCGCTTCCCAGAAAGGTGTTTGCTTCTCAGTGGTTCTCCTTTCCGATACAGTATTTTATCTTAAAAATGTAAGTCAGCAGTATCGCTATGACAAATGTATTTGTAGAAGGTAGCAATTGATAAAAAAAAAATGTATATATATATATATATATATATATATATGTCATGACACATCTTTGCCCCTCTACATCAATGTTTTTGTCCTATCATTTATCTCAACGTAGCACAAAAAAAAAAAGCTGCTGAAAACTCCTTATCGTGAGCTAATGGAGTAAAGCATTTTGCCTCTGATGAGATTTTGCTAGGATCGAAATTTCAGGTCCCGTTTGACTCCTTATTACTTATCCCCTCAAAATCCCATCGATTGTCATGATTATTGGTCTCTTGCTTTATCTTTTCTCTGATATGGTTTTAACGAACTAAAGTTACGCATGTTAAAAACAAGTTGAAACTTTAGTGTCTTATTGGAATATGTTCATTATTATACTAGAAATTCTCAGTAATGTACCATGCCTTTCTACAAATAATTTTGCGGACATGAAATGTTATGTCATAAAAAAGTTTACCGACAAAAACAAACAAACGATTATCAAATTCATGAATTCATTTAACTCTCCACAATTGACAACGTAATTGCTATTCATTTGATGAAAAGGGACCGATTTGATGCCTTGTGCTTCGGTTTCTGGGGGCCTGGAGACGAAAGTCCTTGCACTGTCCATCGGAACCCCTAGCTGTGTTGTTGTCATAATGCTTGTCACTCTCTCCGTAACTTGGTGTAATCTTTACTGGAAAAGGTTAGTGTGTGCAGAAATTTTAATATTTATATGTTTATATCTATAGATATGATTATAGATATAGTATGTATATACTATAGTATGAATTCAAACATGCTTACAGTACAAAATACAATGTGTTATGTAGTACGATTGTTACAATATAATATAACAGATGAATATGATCTATGAATATATGCAAAAACAACAGTAAGATAAGATGTCTACTACGATGTATTGCAAAATAGAAAAGCAGACATTTCAGGCCTAAAATGAATAGAAATCATTTCATATACTTTGTCAGTTCGCAATATTTTATGAGGATTCTGCTGAAGATATAATATCTATAAAAAAATCCCAAAAATTATATATCAAAGCTCTTTGAATTTTTATCAGTGTTTCGATATACGACGTTTACATTTGACAAAATCTGAGTAGAACGGCTATTTCTTTTGCATTATATCTCCCTTTTACTCACTAGAAAGCGTGGAGGCCCAGAAGACTCAAATAGATCGGCTAATCACACGTTGCACCCAATCAATACCGACGCCTGTATAGCGCATCGCCGTTTGCCGGATCATCCGAGAATCCAAAGTGGAGACGCCACAGCTCACCAGGAAGGCGTTTATCACATCTACCAGAATCCTGAAGAGGTAATCAAAATAGATTATTTATTTCAGATCTACAGTTTAGTCACTTTCGAATCACACTCGTGAAAATATTTTTATTCCTGCTTCCATAATTATATTGTGGAATAAATTTGGCTTTTTAAAACGGTAAAAAGGCGAATATCTCTTGAATCAAGATTAAAATGAAGTGTTCTCCCTGTGCAGTAAAGTAGAAAAGGGTAACTACAGCAAAATTTGGCGAAAACTTAAGAAATGTCAATATTCCTCTATATTTCTGCATATTTATCCGTTAAAACACAAAGCTGCCTTACATGTGCTGTCACGTTAAGAGTTTGATTTCCTATAGCAAATTGTCAAAAGCCAAAACAGGGCAATATCACAAACTGCGAAGACGTCAGATTAATCGATGCGAGGATACCTCAACAGCAATTGAAAAAAAAATCATATTGATCAAAAAGTTTACCCGCTCTCTACGTAAAGTTCACGGGGAGATATACCAGATACAGACCTCAAGTACAACGTTTTGATACGACAGGAATTTTATTTACATTGCAAGTACGAGTAACCTATCGTTTTATTTAGTGGAGCAACTAGCGGAGCTATTTTCAGCTTCCGGAGCTGCTGACTATGCTGCACTTTATAAGAAAAAAAGAAACAAGAAATGATTATCAAAACTCGTTATCGTTTACAAATTCATATTTTCTATGAAATTCAAAGAATAATAAAAATAATGATATAATGAGTTAAGAAATTTTTTTGTTGTTGCCCATAATTTCTTTTCGTTCACATCAACAATAGAATATTTCCTATGTTTTAACTGTGATAGAAATACTTTCTCTTTCGTATTAAAGATTCGACGTTACAAAGATGTTAGTCAAGTGACGCTATATCTAATACTACAGGAAGGTGATTGAAATGTCAACAATAATTATACTATGGAAACATTTTTCAACTCATGTATATTTCTAAAATAGATTAATGCCAGTAAACTGATGCATCCTCGTGTCATCTTTACTTATCATCTTCTTAACAGGATCACTCTCTCCAAGAGGGAATGATGAACGATCTAGGTAACCCGAGTCCGGTGAAATTTATTTTTAGGCCTCTCCATGACCTCTCATACCCAGCTGGTGAAGGCATTGTGCAGTGTCAAGACACAACAGCCAATACCAAGATAGAGCATTACATGGACATGTCAGGAACTGTGAAGAAAAAGAAAGCAAACGGCAAGTTTCTGCAATCTATGGACACCTCAGAAACTGAAAGAGACGTTGATGAAAACGGTTACCTGATTTCCAACGTAAGTCTACTCGGTGCTACTAATAGCAGACCTCCATGGAGCGTTATGACAGCAAATGTTTGTGACGAAAATAGTGTCCAATCTCTTTCCATCCACACCACAGCGGCAGGTAACGCTGTCAGATGTGGAAACATTCAAGGCTCAATTTACGACGATATTCTTTCAACTCCGGACCATTCTGCACCCATCAGAGAACCAGAACATGGTCACCGTGACGAGTACTGTACTATTGGGAGAAATGATAAATACAATGACCATCATCTTGCGACAGGCCTGAAAGATTCTCAATATTCTGTTTCAATATATTCAAGCAAGCGAAGACAAGATCCTGACGTGGATGAAAATGGATATCTTGTTCTTGAAGCATATGATGGTGAAATCGTAAAAGACGATCGATATGTAAACATGGACAAAGTGCAGCCAACCTCAACATATCTAGCCATATACGAAAATTGATCTGATTTTTGATGTGATGTGATTTGATTTATTTCTGCTTAATTCCGTTACATCAGATATGATTATGTACACGTCATTTATGACAAACAGTATATCGACACATAATTCGTAGTACAATTATACAAGACAAAAACAAACAGCTTAGGGAACTTAAACAGAAGGGTCTCCAATATAAGCCGAGGCTTGACGGTATGGATACTATAAGCTACTCTGAATAGAATAGGGGATAGAGAGGGAGAGAGATAGGGAAGGGTGGGGGGAGGGAAAGAGGAGAAAAGGGAAAATGACAGAGTGTATGTGTACCACTCCAACTACTTTACAATGATAGTAATGGTAAGAAATATAATATGATAATGATATCAAAATTAACACGTTCAGTTGCCTTTGCTGGAGTAATGATCGAATATGCACTATGAAAATAATCATGTGTGAATATAAAGTATTCTATACATAAGGTTATCTGACATTTAATGCAATATATCGCGCTTATTTTATGTATGCAGTAATGGTAAGGCACACAGTATAACATAATATTATACATGCTCATATAATATACATGGTGTACCTATCCTATACGTACACATACATACCCATATTCATAATATGTGGGCGATGTATGTATGCACACATACATGCATCTTGTGTCACATACATATTCATACAATTTTTGATTATAATACAGTAAAGAAATCAGAATGTTATCCTGGGGAATACTGCTTAAGGAGATTAAGTTTTACAGCCTTTTTAAATGAATACATAGAGGTCATGTTTTTAATTTCGGTGGGAAGGGAATTCCAAGTGTCAGGGCCGGAGTGTCTGATAGAATGATGCGCGAGTGCGGTTTGGGGGTTAAATAAATGCAAATTTGTGGATTGTCTGGTAGGATAAGAGTGAATCTCTGAATTTGACCGAGTATTCTGTTAGATATTGGAGGCAAGAGGTTTGACTTGAGGCAAAACATAAATACAGCTTTTTGATATCTGAATGAGAATCAATCCTAGCATTGCTGATAATATCAAACTATAGCAGGCCGCTCCTATTCATTTTCACGGTTTGGTCTGTTAATGGAATATGTGGAGACTATTGAGATATTCCATTATGTACTTTATCGGTGCACTTGCTTCGTAGCAAAAGGTCATTTAAAACTGCATAGCAATTCATTGATGTTCTATTTCTTTATGGCGATGCAATCTGTTTAATTTTCACAGAATTCATCAGTATGTTAACTCCCAAAAAAAAGTGAATAGGAAATGCATTTATACCACAGTGCTCCAGCATCTCCTTGAATTCCTTCAAGCACTGCAGACACATGCAATGGTATAATATCCTGACAACACTTTGATTGTAGATAAAATACATGGTGGAAACATGTAGTTTTCGACCATAAACATTGGCGGTCACAATACGGGGCGATGTCTAAACCCCCAAACTTTCCAACTGATCTACAAATGAAATAACGCAAAAACCCCAATCTCGTACTTAAGATATTCAACTGCTAAGCCCATATTATGGCTCTAAGACAATTTTTAGCGAACAGTACAATTTCTCATTTATACCGAATTAAAGGTTATGAAAACAAAAATCTAAGCAGACCACTTGACATTTGTGATCAATGTAAGACAAATTTGATATGGGTAAACAGACAATAGTTGTTGCACTGTCCGCAAAGGTACTTTTATCTAAACGTAAGACGTTACACGCAGTGGCGTATCTAGGGGGGGGGGGGGCAAGGGGGGCACGTGCCCCGGGCGCCACTCCTTGGGGGCGCAAAAAACGAAAAAAAAACGAAAAAAAAAAAAAGAAGAAGAAGAAGAAGAAAAAACTCGCCGGGGGGGGGGGGGGGGGGGGGAGGGAGAATAGTGGGGGGGGACAGAAAACCAAATCAAACAAAATAAAAACAAAACATGATGATGACGCGGACAAAATGACAATGTCTATATTGTGTTCACACATGTCATTTTGTATTTAGCAAGCAAAATGTTTCACGGAGCAGCGGCTGCAATTTCTTTCGTTCTGAAGCGATCGCCAATTGGATCAAAAGAATGCGCCAACGGTTTCGAACATATGGGGGGGGGAGGGGGCGCAAAAAAATCAAGCAAGATAAGAACAAAACGTAATGATGACGAGGAACATGCAAATTTCGGCTCACTCGCTCGTACAATTTAGAGTATTTTTTTTTTCAAATCCTCAGTTTCTTGGTATAAATCGTTATCTATAAGGCCGTCACTATTATCTTGATTAGGATTGTAAGATTAAATAAGTAAAAAATGACAAGAATTCCATGTTTTGTAAGCTGAAATACAAAAACAAAATGCGGCTCGCTCGCTGCGCTCGCTCGCCAAAATTTATCAAAAAAAAAAAGAAAAGAAGAAGATGTGACGATGACGCGCACAAAATGACAATGTCTATTGTGTTCACACATGTCATTGTATATTAAGCAGGAAAAATACATTGTATTGCACGGAGCAGCGGCTGCAATTTCATTCGTTCTGAAGCGATCGCCGATTGGATCAAGAGAGGACGCCAACAGTTTCGAACATAATGGGGGGTGCAACAAAAAAACAAATCAAAAAAGATAAGAACAAAACGTAATGATGACGCGGAAATATGCAACTTTCGGCTCATTCGCCTCGTACTAATTTAGAGTACTAGTATTATAAGTCCTCAGTTTGTTGGTATAAATCGTTATCTATAAGGTCGTCACTATATCTTGATTAGAATTGCAAGATTCAATAAGCAAAAATGACAAGAATTCCATGTTTTGTAAGCTGAAATACAAAAATTTATCCAAGAAGAAAAAAAAAGAAAAAAAGATAAGAACAAAACGTGATGATGACGTGGAAATATACAAATTTCGGCTAACTCGCGCGTACTAATTTAGAGTACTTTTGAAATTCCTCATGCAGTTTTTTGGTATAAATCGTTATCTATAAAGCCGTCACTATATCTTGATTGCAATTGTAAGATTTGATTAGCAAAAAATGACAAGAATTCCATGTTTTGTATGCTGAAATACCAAAATTTTCGGCTCGCTCGCTGCGCTCGCTCGGCAAAATTTATCAAAATTCATTACATTTAAATCACCCTCAAAAGACCCCTTTAAAATGCTTGAAAAAGCATATCATGTGGACTTTGTTTAAAGTCCCTACCGGGATGGGGTTGGGGTTGAACACTTTTTCAGAAATTAGGGGCGCAATTTTCGCGCTTGCCCCGGGCGCCGTTTTCCCTAGATACGCCACTGGTTACACGGTGTTGTTATTGTATTATTTCTGCACGCTTTTTGTGATGAGTCGCACCAAATGATTCCGATATCTGAACGGTTGGTAGATGATGACGTGCGTAAGCTACGTACCCTACTTGCTATACGAACATTTTCATTAAAAATGAGAATTGATAGGCAGTAATAGGTGTCAAACTAAGCAGAATGCCTGCAGATCCAAGGATTTCAAATGAAAGAAAAAAGAGGGTTTTTTTAAGTATTTAAAAGAATATGTTGCATTTGTATGCAATTGGTACCTGCATCTCGTCAACAGATTATTATTTCTGATATAAGATAAAACCAACAGAAAGTCGCAATTTGTTTTCCAAATGTAAGATTGTGATAGAATACTTATAATTACAATGACAATGAGAATTTAAACAGAAAGAAAGAACGAGAGAGAAAAAGATTAATAAAGCATTGCTGAATGTTGTAAAGATGATTTTTAATAGATAACATTCCATACAACCTCAAACGTGATGAAATCAATGTTGCATTTTAGTATCAGGTGTTCTTACTATTTATAAAGTGGGATCCCAAAAAAACACACCACAAAATTCAATAGAGCAAAGTCTGAAAAATAGGATAAACAACGGATGCATAACAGTGACAAGTCACATAGAATGATTTTGCACAGAAACCGTCACTCTAATGTATTATGGTCCTATCATGTTTTATAATGTCGTTTTTGCAAAGTGAACCTCGATACACATTATGAGAATGCATTTGTTTCATGACATTGATGGATTACGTAATAGCAATACCCTCGTCGTTTTTCACGATTACAGTATACAGTACTACAATAATGTTGAACCATCCAAAATCAAAGATCTTATATTCGGCATAGTACAGTATAAGGGGAGAACAAGTCAAACTTTCTTATTGTGAAGCCCGTGCTCGAAAGTGAAAGCTCTTGATACCAATATTATCTCATCCTACTGATACTATATACACGCTTGAACAATCTGTCGTGATGATAAACGATATTGTTCAATCATTACTTGGACGATAAAGAAATGAATACATAAAAAAGGCCTCATGTTGTTCTCATTTGTCTATCATAAAAAGCAAATGATAAGCCACAAAAACAATGATAAATGCATCAATCCGTTTATTCACAGTGATTGACATTCTGAATACGTCACTGCAGATACTGTTAATTCTCCTCAATCGAAGCCTTGCTGTTTTAATCAGACATCGTTATGAAGGCCTTCTATATATTTGACATACTTACGCATGCGCAGGGAGTGGGCCAAAAGGCGCGCACCTTGCAGTCTAGCTCTTTGTCTTTCACGTCATGAACTTGCGCACAACTTTCAAGCAAGCGGGGTTCCCACTATCACGATTGGCGCCACGATTGAGATCGTGGTCTTAATCGTGGAGCAATCGTTGTGATCTTATCAGATCGTATTAAATTGTATCATATCTTGAGGTCAATCGTTGCAATCGCATTAATCGTAGAACAATTTTGGACGGTTCAAAGATTTTCTACGATAAACACGATTAATTTTTGATCGTGATCATCGCATCATATTGTCTTGGATCGTATCAAATCTAAACGTGCTTCTTAATCGCGTTGATCGGGATCGACTTTTTCACTTTCTTTCTGTTTATTTTGCACATTTGCCCTTCTTTTACTCGCAAATCGTATATATTTTATATTCCGCGAGGTTGAATAGGGAGGGGTGGCACAATGAAATGTAAAGTAGCAACACCACTAAAACATCCACCAGAAGCAGAATGTTCCACATACCCCAAAAAGGAACTTCTGTGACTTTTGAAAGGCGACCATTGTCGTGGATGTAAGGTCACTCGTGTAAAGACCACTGTCATTATTTTTCATATAGACGTTAGTCAATAAGTGTAGCAATACCCATGCGAATAATATTGCTAAACACTTTTTTTTTGTTAAAAAGTGACATTATTTTAGGGGAGTTACCTTTCTGTTGTGTGTGTATGTCGGTTTTCTTAAACATTGTTAAATAAAACAGTAAATCAAGCCAAACCAACCAAACTATCAATACGCCATGAGATAACGACATTTTGAAATAAAAATGCATATGATAGATACTATGCGATTATGAAATCAAACACACAAGCAATGCTATCAGTTCGGCCAACTTTTTTATATTGAGCGTATAACACATATTGTGCTAGGATTCAAAAAGAGCCTATCCTCTTTTTTAGCATAAATTTCATCATAATTATTTTCTTCATGTATTTCAAAGAAAGGTGAAAAAAAAATTGTCTTGATCCTTTTTTTTCTGGAGAAGATGTTTTGTTTTTGTTTTTGTTTTTGTTTTTTGGGGGAAGGATGAGCACGTTGATTCAATAGTCTATTTATTGCTTTAGGTTAAATTAGAGGAGGGGTTGGGGCTGGCCTATATAGGTGATGATATCTATCTGATGATAACGTAATTGTCATTCGCAATACTGCAAAGGTCACGTTCTCATCATTCTCAACCAGTCAACCCTTGAAATCATCAATGGTTGTGGATATAGGCTTAATAATTCTGCAGAAGTTGAGGAAACAATGAAATCCATCGTCAGCCGGACTATGATATTCCCGTTCGGGTCCAATCGCACCTTAAATGGGGGTCACTTTGGATCCCGATTGTGAAAAATATCGTATCTTATCTCAACAGCCCGCATTGGTTCGCGGTATTCGTATTGGAACGTATCAGAACGTAGCTGCACGTACCAAATCGGAGATCCCGATCGTAATGATAGTGGTAGATCGGAAAAAATCATGGACTCAATCGGGACAATCCTATCGGATCGTATTTGAACGGGAGACCAGATCGTGATAGATCTTATTGCTTGAAATAGAACAATCGTGACCATATCGCATCCAAGCGAAGCAACACGTATTGACTCGCATAACCTCGTACCCAAACGTGAAATTTCAGACGAGTTCAACGAAACTTCCACGATCAGTTACGAATGTCCAATTGTGGCGTGATCGTACGATAGTGGGAACCCCGCTGAAAGCTTGAAAAAGTTATGGCATTTTGAAGTTTCGCAACTTTTTTCATGAGGGAGGGGGAGAACAGTTCTTGAGGAGTCAATATGAATACACAAATGGCAAAGTGCACAGGCCATCCCCTCACAACTTACCATATAGTTTGTACATAAAACTTTGAAATTCCCAGTATTTCATTCAAACGCTATTTTGCCCGAGCTTCAAACCGTCTTATAACTTACTGATCACTATTCTGAATTTAAGCACAAATAACATCATGTTTTACACTTCAATGACAGAAACACTGAATTTTCGTCATTTTGTACGCAATCAATAGAAAATTGTGAGCGTATGGCATGGTTAGCTCATTCATTTGCATATTCATATCCACTGTACAAGAAATTTGCAGAAATTAGCAAAACTTCGAAATGTCATAATTCCACATTTTTTATCCGATTTCGATAAAAATTGTTCCTTTGAACTCGTAATATTCTACTCTTTCTTATCAGCTAACTTTTATTTTGTCTGGGTTTCCCCTTGAAAATCAAACTGTGAATGTGTGACGGATTGTATATGAATTCACATTTGTGTGCTCTCACGTATGTGTGTGTGCGTGTGTGTGCAGGCGTGTGTGTGTGTGTGTGTGTGTGTGTTTTATGAAAAGAGGATAATTTGGTTCACCACTGTGATTGAAATATTGTCCTACGTCGGAATTTCTTTCTTTTTCTGTATTTACATGCATATAACCATTTTTTTAGAATGAATTCGCTAAAGTATAGACTGCACTTGAATTCAGTTTAATTCAATTCAACTTAATTCACTTTATTTTCACATCCATCAAAGAATGAAACTATATCTGAAGCAATATATGACATAAAGCACGCTTAATGCAGTAACAGTATTTGATTAATTTCAACCAAAGAACTAAGAGATACATTAAGATATACATGTCAATCGCAGAGCATACCAACATTATGATAAAGGTTAGAATAACTAAGAACATTGATGCTTCGAAGAATACAAAACAAGTAAGAAAAGTGATAGATCCATTAAAAAGGGAGGTTTGTAATACATAGAGCTCTAAAAATGAAATAAATAGGAATCATTACAAACAGTAATTACTTTGAAGTATCGAAAATAAATCGAGCAAATCTAACAACGTTCAACTTACAGGCACTATTCGATGAGCCGTGTGTACCTACCAGTAGAATGGCGAAAAGAATCTCAATGATGGTTATCATTATACTTGGTGTTAACCCCCCCCCCCCCCCGAAAAAAAAAAAAAAACAAGAGACCCAGGGTCACGCGCTCACCTGAGTATCGCAAGTTCACCTTCTATGCATTCTAGACTCTTACCTGAGAACATTGGAAACTTATTGTCGGGGTATAGCTTTGAGAGCTGGGGGCATGGTGTCCATTTACACATTCCATCACACTGGCAAAAAATACCTGCCAAGTACACTGTACTTTATAGAATGTTGGATTATGCAGCTTGGGAGGGGGGGGGGGGGGAGGGGAGGGGAAAGACTTAAAGCCCTATATCACTTTTTATTAGAACTAGAGAAAAATACTATTGAATATTCAATAATTTAGGAGGTTTGGACCCCCCCCCCCCCCCCCCCTGTGCCCCAAAGGAGAACATGATCCCCGTTCAAACACTTTGAGAACTTATCCCCATGGGAATGCTATACTTGCCAAGTTTGGTGAAAATCCATTACGTGTTTTCAGCAAGAAGATGAAAATTTAGGCCTGCATTTGGACTCCCCCTCCCAATTCCATCCCGCTTCCTTGGGTCCCAAGGGGGTGGGGGAAGGACACCCCTGATTCTCTCATGAACAAACTTGAAAAAAACAGTCATCAATATATTGACTCACTGTATTAACTTGGCTCAATCAATTCTGGTTCCAGAGAAAATCTGTAAAGATTCCTTACGGGAGGGGGAGGTGGGACCCCTGGGGGCCCCCAGGTTGGGCATGGTGGCCATTTGATGGGATTGAGATTCTACCTCCCTAGGGATGCTACGCGCCAAGTTTGGTGAAAATTCATTGTGGCATTTTCAAGAAAAAGATGAAAATGTACAATTTGGGCCCCATTAGGACCCCTCCCCACCCCTTCTCCTGGGTCCCAAGGGAGGCACCCCTGATTCCGCCATGAACAAACTTGAAACTACAGTCATCAATGTACTAATTCATATTATTAACTTAGCTCTATCACTTCAGGTTCTAGAGAAGAAGATTTTTTAAGATTCTTTAATTTTGGAGGATTTTGGCCCCTCTGGGGGCCCCCAGGTGCGGTATGGTGCCTACTTGAACAAATTGAGATCCTATTCCCCTACGGATGCTACCTGCCAAGTTTGGTGAAAATCGGTCAAGGGGTTCTCAAGAAGAAGATAAAAATGTAAAAGGTTTACGCACGACGGACGACGGACGAAGAGTGATCGCAATAACTCACTTGAGCCTTTGGCTCAGGTGAGTTTAAAAAAAAAAGAAAAAAAACTTTTAGTTCCCACTTATGAGTCTTAATAGTTAAAAAACTATATATCACATGAAACTGTCATTGATATGAGTAATAGCTGAATAGTGTACAATTAGGTTGGAGGTAATTTGAATAAATTATGAAAGCTTATATTAGTTACATGAAATCCATGATTTATTTCAATGTTAAGCAGACTGAGAACTATTGTGCCTCTTGTTCACGTTACTTGAAAGAACGATGCTTTCATGATAACGATGTAGAGTGTATTTGTATTGTAATGATTGTTGCACGACACGTGATCTGACACTTCGTCACATAGTTTCATTACGTTAGCATTGAGAAAATAAAGTAATCGTTATGTACCACGTGATGTTTCGTTATGAACTCTGCAGGGACGGTTTCTTCGTCCCCTTAAACTCATCATCTCTCCTTTTCTTCCTATATTTGCTGGTTGAGATTGCTACTATGTGAACAGATATCAATCGAGCTGATATGCCTAAATGGTATCCTGAATCTGCTCTAGTTGTTCTTAAGTATTGCATGTGACATGGTATGCATGCCTGTTGTTCTTCCAAGGAGTTAAATGAAGCCGAGAACAGATATGTCACAAGCTGTATATGGTTCGAGAAAATAATGGTACATCATGTATGAATATACTATAAAATTCATGCTGTCTATGCTCTTTAGATAACAACTTGAATGCAAATGATATCGCTGACCAGTCAATAATTGTTTACTTCCGAGCACTCTTATGCATGTGTGTGTGTGTCTGAGTGTGTGTAGTTTGTTTTTTGTTTTTTGTTTTTTGTTTTTTTGTTTTTTTTTTGGGGGGGTAGCTACATGTGTAAGTGTATGTGTCTAATGCAAACTTTATGTATTTCGGGTCACGCACCAATTTCGATTTTTTTTAATCAAACATTGCCGATTGTAAATTATGTTTATACAGTCAAGATGAGTATTTTTGCCATGTGAAATTATAGAAATCAAATAAGAATGGTTGAAATACCAAAAAAAAAAAAACATGTGAGTGTGTGAGTATGAGTGAGTGTGTGTGCAATGCTTGCCTGCATGAGAGGTTTATGTGTCTATCAAATAGAGGTTTGAATTTCTAATTTCACACATAATATATGATATACAAATTACGGAAGATCATGACTCAGACAGCATTGCGATGAAATTAGTGTCAACTAAGGTTACAGTGATTGTACACGTCATTACACACACACACACACACACACACACACACACACATATATATATATATATATGTATATATATATATATATATATAAATATATATATATATATATATATAGATATATAGTGTGATGATGCTGATACTCGTAACGTACGCCTCTGTTATCTTAGGGAAGAATTATAGTCGAGACAATGTAGATGACAAAAGATGTCGCATGAAGCCGGCTGTTACGAAGCTTTCGACCTTGGTCTTCCTCAGCTTTATTATCTGTTTATGAAATGAAATATATGTTTGTGAGCATAGCAAATCTGGAGTCTTGAACACAATATATTAAATATACAAGTTCAGCATGAGTTAATAGCTTCATAGCATACTTGGCAACATTTTTGGCAATTTGCAACACATTCAACAATGTATAACTGTAAATGAATATATAATGAGTATAAGTGCCATACAAACATATCATACAATAAAAAATATCAAACATATATAAATAAACTAAGTAATATAATTACCTGCTAAGCAGGCTTGCTGTCTTGTGGCGGGATGTGAGTGATCATGTGATATTGGGGGGAAGGTTATCACATGATCACTCACATCCCGCCACAAGACAGCCACAAGACACCCAAGTAACTCACACGTCTGCTTAGCAGGTAATTATATTACTTAGTTTATTTATGATATATTTTTTATATTTTTTATTGTATGATATGTTTGTATGCCACATATACTCACTATATATTCATTTACAGTTATACATTGTTGAATGTGTTGCAAATTGCCAAAAAATGTTACCAAGTATGCTATGAAGCTATTAACTCATGCTGAACTTGTATTTAAAATATTGTGTTCATGACTCCAGATTTGCTATGCTCACAAACATATATTTCATTTCATAAACAGATAATAAAGCTGAGGAAGACCAAGTTCGTAACAGCCGGCTTCATGCGACATATTTTGTCATCTACATTTATATATATATATATATATATATATATATATATATATATATATATATGTATATATATATGTATATGTATATGTATATGTATATATATATATATATATATATATATATATATATATATATATATATATATATATTGTATACTAGTTGTTTTATTATATTAATATCTAACCAAATGGAGAGAGGGAGAAGGAGAGACGGGCAAAGAAAAAGAGAAACAGAGATTTTATATGCAAGTACTTTTCTGGATGTAAACAGGGAAGTGAGTCAAAGTTATTTCATCTCACCTACCCTGATATTAAGAAGAAGTATTTCTTTTCATGTTGTTTTTTTTCAACTTCTCTGTACAACATATCAAGAACTTTATTATTTTGCCTCAAATAATTCATATGTATAGCTTCAACACAACCACAATAATCTTCAAATACTTAACCCATTCCTCCTCGTCATGTACAAAGGCGAATGCTAAGTAAAATTAACACATTGTGAAGGTCATGCATGAAAGAGATTTTAATAAGAGATTTAACATTACATAGAATCACTGAAAATATCATATATAACAAATAAAGAAATATATTCGGAAACAAGTATATATGCTCAGAAGGGAAAAAGTGGAAATAGCTGTCAGAATTATTGTTTCATAGAATACATCAAATGACTGAATTATCCTTTCGAAACAAGGTGAGTGGGTTGCAGCATTCTGGCATGGTTATTATGAAAACTCGGTGAAGCGCATAGAGAGGATCTTTCTCTGTGTTTACGCGTTGAAATGAATAACAATGTGTTTTCAGTATATTCTGAGCATTTGAAAATTGAGCACACGTGTATTGCATAGACTAATTTTAATGATTACTTGTTAAAGTTTACTCTTTGTATAATAGTGATATTAACCTAAGAATGACGAGATGATCTCAGGGAAAATACTCTGATGTATATCAATCAACACTAATACTGCAATTATTGTTTTCATAAGCAGCTTTTGGAAAGTCAAAAGGAAAGAAACCTTTATTGGAAGACCAATGGGAGAATTTTAGCAATGAGGCCTGTAAGCATGCAATAGGCCTACAGCTCAGTGCAAACAGGTCAATCTACACGCAAAGCAACAATGAACATTAAAGGACAATGCTAAAATAGAAACCCCAACGGAACAAATCATCGCATAAACAAAGATATATACAAGAAATCGCCACTGAAGGTACTCGGAAGGGTCGGTGACGCCCTGAACAAGAGACTGAATCTCGTGACCATTCATCGTTGGCGAAGTTTAATCGAAAACACCAGCGTAAAGCCTCTCATGGTGTTCATCTGTCAAAGTGAGTATATGATTACGTGTAAACCAGTGTACGTTCTACGTTGTTCGCAGAGGTCAAAATATTCATACTTCGACTAATAAAGATTTCTTCGCCTCTCTTTATCTAACAACTCACTACGTTTATTTGCATTTGTCGTAGTTTGTGGCATTTCAATAAATATTGTGGTTTTACATCAGTCTCTATTCAATAGTTTGTCGTTGATCATATTATCTTCAGTATTAATCACAAATATCACATAGCAACCATCATTGTTTTCATTTTTCTTTCCTAAAATGAATTATGGAACGGGGTCTACCATAATGATTCTATGATGAGTTGTCACGTCTGGTAGAACAGCGTTTTTATTTTCCACCGAGGAGTATAAAAAAGAGAGAAATGAATGATATGTACAGGCCTGTGTCTACGTGCATTTACCCATATATACAAAAACCTTTGGTTCATAGAATCTTTGATCTGGTTACGCCCATGACAAACAATAACCATGCAGGCAATATTATGAGCTAGTGTGTGTATGCCTGTATTATGTTGGTGTCTCCTCAATTCACAGCACTCCTTTGGGCTCATATCGGTAAGACCATAATGTATCTATTCATTCGAATTTTGATATGAACTCTCCTGGAGGCTCAACATACAACAAGTTTGGATCACCTTTTTTTGAAATACATTGCACAAGAAATTTTGGAAGTAGAAATATATAGGAAATACATAGGAGGCGTCACCTCCCGGAGCATACTTGGCGAGCACAATAAACAATATTCACATACGTGTATGTTACCTGTGTCTCTCTTAACACACCAGTAGGTCCTAAGACTTGATATTTTAATACTATATGTTTGTGTTTATGCATGGAGGAGAAGAAACCATGCCAACGTTTTGCGAAATTAGGAGCCCTGTCGTACAAATAAATATTTTTCAGATTCCTGCTGGCTTTGCTGAACGTTTTAGCCCCACAATAGCAAACGCATTTCGTATCGTGGTACCGTTATAGTTCCACTAACAGAGTGTGGTTGGAAATGACAAATTCAAGCATTGTCAAGTTTTCCCAAAATCCCCTTAAAAACCACATGAATCCTCCACATGGCTACAGGTTAGTCCAAGAGGTGAAAAGTGCAAAACATGACAATCCCCATTCAAGAAAAGTGCTGAAATTACTCAGTAAAACATGACAATCCCCTTGATTTTCCACAATTCTCAACAATCCACGTGCATCAACAGTTTTGCTGCAATTTCAGCAAAACTTGGTGAGTGCATCTAGGAGGGTACATCAGCAGAACAAGTTTTGCTGTAATTACAGCAAATCTCTTGTCCATCACAAATACTCAGGAAACATGATGTATGTGCAGGTCTTTCCATGGAGACCAAATTTTGCTGTAATTTCAGCAAAATTATATAGGCCTTTGGACAGATGCTGGAGTGCATATTGTAGGACCTAATCATGTTTATGTTTTTTTTTTTATTATGCATATGCCATGGTTTGTTGAAATTGACAATATTAGTATGTACATGTAAATCCTAGCCTTACTGTCAACTAAATTTGATGAATTTGTCTCATATGATGGATTTCAAACATGTTTAGGCTTCTACTCTCCATGATATAGCTGACAGAAGTAAGACAAGTCACTCATTAACTCAATTTTTTGTCTTTCATTCTATTTCCTCTTTACTCCATAAAACATATCTCAGTACATCTATCGACAGATACCAAATAATTATAAATGATATAGTAAGATTTGTGTTTATTGTTGAAATACATTTCTTTATTTCCATTTTTTTTTGGGGGGGGTGTTACAGTTTGGTACTTGATATGTGGCATTTGTAATACACATGGGAATTCATACAAGAAAAAGGAAAATGTTTTTATCAGAAAAGAAGAATACTGACAGTTGTTAAATCTAGGCAATATACATGTACATTTGCAGGCAGAACTCATCATTTCAAAAACACTACAATCATTATGGCATCTTGGATATGAATTGCTCAGATGATACAAACTTAGGATAAATAAAAGACATACACAATTTCATTGAAAATAATTTTGTCATATTGTTAACTTTTGAATAGCTTCAATGACTAACAGTTAGGCTTTATGAATAATAATTGTACAAATTTATAAAACTGTTCTGCACTTCTACACACAGTAGTCGTCACATATGTGCCAAAATTCAAGTCAAGTACTCCAAAAACACAGGGAGTTAGGTCAATCCACTCTTTTTTTGTATGATTGATACTAAAACTGCTATTGCCATGGCAACATATCTGTTCACACATACATAAATGGCATCTTGCACAACTACACCTACATTGATGACATCTTATATCCCAAATTTCAACTGAATTGCTGTAAAACTGATAGAGTAGTTTGATCAACCACAATGTATAAGATTTTATCAAAATTTGCTGTTGCCATGGCAATGCATTATGCAACACTAACAAAAAGCATTTGCACATCCTCCTTTGAAAGTGGTCACACATGCCAAATTCGGGGTCAATTACTCAAAAAATGAAAGAGTAGTTCCATCCACAACATTCTGCATTTTTTTTCTTTAATTTGCTGTTGTCATGGCAATGCACTAGGCGATCTATAACAATGAAGAAAGTGTCTTGCACATCTTCTTTTGATGGGAGTTACACATGCCACATTTGGGGTTAATTGCTCAAAAAATGAGAGTAATTCAATCAATTTTTTAATGAAAATTTGCCGTTGTCATGGCAACGCATTATGGATACTAACAAAAATGGTTCTTGTACATCTACCTTTGATTCTCCATGGGTCAAAACAGTCTAGGACCCTGTTTAATCTAAAGATATTTTGATTTTGAATTGCTGCTACAGACTTATAATAGATTGAAGTAAATTTTGTAATCAATTCTAACTCTTCATAATAAGAGACCAAGTACAGTTAGGATTTAGGGTATGGCGTTAGAAATCACTGTTTCATGTTAACAAAAAGTTTTATGTCTGGTTTCGATGACACTTGTGCAGTCTGGTAATTTTCATCTTTATTTCCTTTTTTTTTTTTTTTTGAATTTCTATTTGCGCATCCCTGTGTCTTAACCATCATAGTTATATCACCTGTCTTTAATAAGAAGGGATAGCAAAAAGTAATTACCATCACATAGATGTACACATCTTCCCCAGAGATTGACTGGTGATACAATGAGACACGAGTCCATTGTATTCCTATCTGTGCAGCAGACCCAGTTTGGCACATGCTTCAAATATTTTTGAGTGGCAGCATCGAACATCTGGCAAAGGATATAAAATGGTTGTGACTCCATTCTTTTTAACCTCCTTGGATTTATAAATCACACTTTGTTTCATTCTGTGATAAGGCAAATATTATAAGGACAAGTCCTCCTTCATGTACATAAGGATTGAGAGAATGCAGCAATATTAGTAGAACACAAAGTTTGAGGAAAATCAGACAATCCGTTTAAAAGTTATGAAATTTTTTAAGTATCTGCGCAGTCACTGCTGGATGTGAAGACTGCTACAGTGTATGATGTCACTTGCATACAACGATTGAAGGAAAATAAAAAAGAGAATTTCACAAAACTTGACTTTTTGAATAAAGTGTGCATTTCTTCGACCTGCTACTAAAGTATGTTAAGGGTAATATCATTCCCCCTATCTTCTGAAAGAGAGAAGTTGAGTGTTCTTGTGTTATGCAAGAAAAATGGGAATATGTTGAATTTTCTTTATTCTTTCTGTTTATCGTTGTACACATGTGACATCACAAGCTATCGTTTTTTCATCCAGCTGTGGCTGAGCAGAAACTTCAAAATTCATTACTTTTGAACAGATTGTGCGATTTTCCTCCAACTCTCACTGATATGTTCTACTTATTTCATTTTGCTGCATTCACTCAACCCACATGTCCATGAAGGTGAACTTGTCCTTTAAGCTACAGTTATAGATTTTTTAACTCTGATGTTATAATGATCTGTACTGCCCTAAATCATGTGGCACACTAGTATGCATTCTATGATAACTGATACATCTGTTAAACAACCAGATACTTGAAGGTGCGACCATTATGCCCCCGGATTTCCATCAAACTTTGGACTGATGCTGCTTGTTGGTGATGTTGCGTGAAGCTGGAATCCATCAAACTGATACCCTAGAAATGAAATGAACAAATGAGAAGATTTAAAATTTGTACGGAGGAGAGTTCTACAAAAACTGCAGCATGTATTCTTTTACAAAGCAACAGTGTGCTGCTCTATAAAGCTTACAATAATGTACTGCAATACATTTTTATTTTAATTTTCATTTCCATTTCTTCCCTCAAAGCTTAACATTGCTCTGATGCCAGAGACTAAGCAAAGTTGTAAACAAACAAAATACAGAATGCTTGCTTCTTAGATTCCTAATTGTATGTCTCAGAAGTTTTCTACAAGTATCCTTAATTACAATATTATTTCTATTCAAATCTTTAAGTCCTACACAATAATGGTAAGTCTACCACATATCACATATGGTGCCTTGTTACACTGTTTTATAACATTTGCTATTAAGCAGGAATTCCATTCCAGGTTATCAGAGCTTGTAAACCTAGCAAAGGATGTAGATGAAAAACTAGCAGAGTTTAACATTCACATTTTTAATAGTTTGCAAATGATTGCAAAACCTAAGCAGGGGATTGAAGGTGTTGTGAAATATTTTTGGGTGTCATTTTTAGTTTTTTGATTTAAAATAAAACAACAAAAAGGGGACAATTTCTTGTGCATTTGCACATTTGTTCGTGATCTGCTCATAATTTGCTCTGAAAAAGGGTTTTAAAGCCTCGTCATATGTGTACATATGTGTACCTTCACAAGACGTGCATAATGCTCTGGAAATCTTTGTGAACTTCCATATGGAACTCCTCAGTTTGTAGAATATCTCGTGTATGTTAATAGCAAAATCTGTGAAGTTTTTTCTGATCAATTACAACATATCTGCAAATTATTTGCATACCTTTTGAGGCATTATTACCTCCGCTTAGGGAAGAGGTTATGATGTCATTACCATTGGTTTGTTTGTTACGTAGTTAGTTTGTCCATGCGCAAAATAACTCAAAAAGTAGTTAACGGATTGGGATTGGGATTGGGATTAACGGATTAACTTGCAGGAAAGGTTGAGGACGACACAAGTAATAAACAATTAACTTTTTGTAGTGATCCAAGAAATTTGGGGGAATTTGTAAAGGATTTTTGATATTTTGGCAGGAAGGGTCAATGAACTTGGGAGTTCGGGCTGCGCGTATGTGTGAGGTTTGCATGCAGGCACTTAAGTGCGTGCTCTAATCTCTGCTATGGCGAGGCGCGCCGTGCATCTGAGGGTTTAAGACGTTACAAATGCTTCTATATTGTGAAATTGGGCGATTTTTCAGTGGCTGGAAATCACTAGTCTCTATGGAAGAGCAAGATCACGGTGGAAAGCAGCTGCTTGATGGAGGTCTGCGCTCTCAGAGTGCTTCTACTTACAAATGTTTAGCTGTGTGTTACTCGTGACGAGAATTATTTTCAGCGCCATTGTCGCAACAAGTAAAAAAAAGAAAGCGAAAATTCTATAATGTTGGACTTTGCCATTTTTGACATTTACATCCTTTGCAAATGATTCACATGCTCAGTAAAATCAGCCTGTATAGTATAAGAGTAAAAACTTGGGAGGACAACAGTGAAAATTTTTTATCACAATTGGATGAATAGTGAAATAGGGAAGTTATGAAATTGTGAAGTTTTGCTAATTTTTGCAGAACAGTTTTTATAAATTTTCATACATGTATTTGACATGAATATGCAAATGAGTGAGCTGATGTTGTCATAACCTTACAATTCTCTATTGATCATGTCCAAAGAAATGATAAGATTCAATTTTCTGTTATTGAAGTGATGTTATTCCTGGTTAAATAACTTCAATGATCAAGTCAATCTATCAGGATTTTAGACTGATGCATGTTTGCCTTTGAATGAATAACTGAAAATTCAAAGTTTGAATTATATGGCAAGTTGTGGGGGTATGGCAACATCACTTCATTGCTTGCATATTATTGACTGTTCAAGAACTTTAACCCTACACCCACCTGGTTTTTTGAGGAACTTAAATCCATCGGGGGGGGGGGGGGGGGGGAACTTTTTGGCCCCACTTCAGATCTCAGTTGTGGATCATGTGATCCTCGCGAAAATTTGCACTTAGGTAGAGGCCAATGTAATCTACAATACTGTATAGTTCGATTTTTCACATTTTGATTCATGTATTTTATATTTTAATAAATGCTAATTCATGCATTTTTTTTGCACATAAATAAAAAATTTTAGGTGAACATACTATTTTCAATATCCTTGACAATAATATTGAAGCAAAAATTTGGCTTAATAATTACTTCTTTTGAATTTTGTTGTTTATTGAATGTCTAATGTATTTCTTTGTTGTTGTTTTTTGTCAAAATTTGTCGCAGAAACTTTTTAAAGCATTATCAGCCTAAAATAAATTTTTATCAGCCATTGAAAGTAAAAATATTTATTTTTGTATGAATTAAATGCAAAAACACAATCTACATTGGATTTGTACACAAAAACATGTTTTTGAGCAATTTTGGGGTCAACAAGTATTTTTCAAAGGGGCATACGGGTGGCTTCAAAACGGTATGTCCGAGAGTGACAAATTTGGTCTCAAAAGTTATGTGATACTTGAAAGTAAAAAGTTATAAAATGTCGCAGTGAGAGCATCATGCGTTGCGGAATGATCATGCAAAACGTCAAGGGGGGCCAAAATGCCTCCCCCGGTGGGAATAGGATTAAAATGCCATTCATTCCATATTTTCATTTCATTTTGACAAAAAAAAAAATCAATGTTATGCTAAATAAATTGTACTCTTTTATTACCCAATTAAGATTTTCTGGTGAAAGTTTGGGTCATGTGGTCAAAGGTCAAAGGTCAAAAGGTCAGGGTCAAATACATACAATTTCACTATTTCCACCATATCTATTGAATGCCTGAAGATATTTTCTTGAAACTTAGTGTATACACGTATTACCCAATTAAGATTCTCTGGTGAAGGTTTGGGT
Source organism: Diadema antillarum (assembly GCF_040938485.1). Taxonomy (NCBI): domain Eukaryota; kingdom Metazoa; phylum Echinodermata; class Echinoidea; order Diadematoida; family Diadematidae; genus Diadema; species Diadema antillarum. Next base: position 1,269,726 of record NW_027271593.1, read on the forward strand.
CATGAGGTCAAAGGTCAAAGGTCAAAAGGTCAAGTAAAAATATTAAAACTTCTTTTTTTCTCTGTACCTTGGAAAATTGTTCAAAGTATCTTCATGGAACATAGTATATACATGTACTGACTGGAATTGATTATCTAGAGGATGTAGGGTTCATGGGGTCAAAGGTCAGGGGTCAAAGGTCAAGTGCAACACTTCAAAATTTTACTATTTCCCTCATATTTATGCAATGCCAGCAGGGTTAGTTTTTTTTTTACACTTGGTGTATGCATGTGTAACCTAATAGAAATTCTCTGGAAAGTTTTTTTTTCTTCTTTCAAACTGCATTTCAACTGCATTTCTGTGTAATAGACTACAGTAGCACTCTTTATCAATGCACTGGAAATGCAGATCTTCATCATTATCCATTCAATTCATTTGACTTCATCCCCCCCCCCCCCCAAATACTTTTGACTGGAGAAAAACTGAGTCAAGGAGACAAATATAATCTAACTTCATTTAAGTGCTGAAAGTGATATGCTCCATCATTGAGGCTTGTGCACACTATATATTTCCAATTCATTCATAAATTCATACAAGTTCATTACTCAACCTGGAAATTGAATGGATATGAACACATTACATTGTAATTCAATAACAAATTTAACTAAAGAAGCACTCTGAGAGTGTAGACCTCCACCAAGCATGCAGCTCTTTTCCATCACTGATCTTGTTCTTCCATAGAGATAACTGGGGCCTGTTGCATAAAAGTTACAATGATGATAACTTTACCATACAATGGTAACTTCCATGGAATTCTTGATTGTGATTGGCTGTTGAGTATTGTTGCCATGGTGGTTACCATTGGATGGCAAAGTTGTCACCATTGTAACTTTTATGCAACGGGCCCCCGATTTCTATCCATACATACTCATAGCATGCTGATTAAGTGTTTATAGTATGCTAAAAGTCGCCTGATTTAACAGTAGAGAGCTTTAGATTTTAGACACGCTGACGTTCAGAGGAGAAAAAATATGTTCTGAGCGTGCGCAGGAGCGCACGTCAAGTCGATCTATTTTTAGCTTGCGTCCCTGAGTTTTTCACCAAGCGTACTGATGGGCTATTTTTACGTCCGCACAGTTTGTAACGTAGAGAGCTACTTCATGCACTGATCATATGGGGGCCCGATTTTATTATTTTACTATTCAGCATGACGCAGGGGAGAGGAGAACGTCCAGTGCAAGCGTCGTCTCAAACGTCCGCGCGTCAAAATTTAAAGCTCCCTAAACATAGAAGCTTTTGTAACGTCTTAAACCCTCAGATGCGCGGCACGCCTCGCCCTAGCAGAAACTAGAGCACGCGCTTTAGTGCACGCATGCAAACCTCAAATACGCGCAGCCTGAACTCCCAAGTTCATTGTACCCTACCTGCCAAAATATCAAAATCCTTCATAAATTTCCCAAAATTCTCGGATCACTACCAAAAGTTAATCGTTTGTTACTTGTGTCATTCTCAACCTTTCCTGCAAGTTTCATCCAAATCAAAACTACTTTTTGAGTTATTTTGCACACGGACAAACTAACGAACTAACTAACTAACTAACTAACAAACAAACCAACGGTAACGAAAACATAACCTCCCCCCTTGGTGGAGGTACATGTACATTGTAACAAGGTACAATTTACAATGTGTGTGATTCTGCATGCAACAAAACTATAGTTCAAAGGGGTATGCAAAAAGTAAAATGTCAGCTAACAACATTAACATTCTTGCTTCATTCAGATAGAAATACTGTTGCCTGACACTGATAAAAGCAATTACACATTTATCATTCACTATTACTGTGGTCTCACCTGATGGGCCTTTGCAGTTTGAGCAGACAGCAGCCAAATACCTCCCCACATAGCATGTTCAGTACTATGAAGCATTCCAGAAAGTTTGGTCTTGTTCCATGAGCTAATGAAAGAGAGCTGAATATACACTGTACATCTATATGGAAGGAGACTGGTGTTTGCACAATCAGGGCTAAATCAAACTTCCCTCCTGCCTCAGCTATTGTCCTTGAAGTTGGCAAGTTTGTTTGATTTTGGCTTAAACTGCACAGAATGAACCTGACTGTACTTGCTAAGACTGATGTACAACGAAAATGAAAACAGCATATTCATGGAGTAGCTATATTCACAACATGTAGCCATCATTTTTTTTTTACTTCCCATGCAGCATTGTGCAACACAGGAATTTAAGAGCTCTTTGAGCGCAGTAGAATATATAGACATAGTTTCTGCGCTTAATAAATGATTTATTATTATCACTATTATTATTATCATCAAAAGTACCTGTAGGCATCTGGTATGATTGCTTCACAAACTGGTCCATTTGAAGGCAACAGTGCAAAATATAGCATGCACACATTATGTCATTCAACTAGTCATCGTGGAATATTATTATTATCGCTGGAGATGATTGAAATCTTATGTAACAACTGAACTGCAGTCAAACCAATCAGAAAAGAATGTTTGTGATGTAGAAATAAAAGCCTGTAGATATTTGCTTAATGTACATAGTTTAGACTCATATTTCTCACAGTAAGTAAAGACTTTTCCCAGTGGAGTCTATAAAAAAATATGTGTTTATCTACCATGACATATACAAGAAAATGACCATAATTATGATATGGTTGGTGCTAAGGTAAGCTTTCAGATATTAATAAGGAATATTATCCATGACCACACTAATAATGATCAAGCAATTTGAATTTCAAGCTATGTAAATCATCTTAAGTCATGTTTTCTCATTATATACCTGTGTATGTACTCATGTCAGCACGTTTTTACGTCTTGACAGCAGGCCTTAGTTGGGTATAGTTTGGGGGAATTTATACATAATCAACTAATTCTTTTGATAAAAGACAAGCTTATAGACATGTTATCTTGATATCTTTTGAGCCAAATCTATGGGCACTTTCACAGTAAACACTAGTACTGCGGGGATGTCCCTTTATTTTCCACAATGCATTGCCCCAATATCATACAAACTTTTTGTAGAACGCTTGAATGAGAGATAACTTTGTCCCAAAATTGCTTCAAAGAAGCAATGGAGTAAAATTTTTGCCAATAAAATAAAGATGTTTGGCGTAACACATGCAGATACATATGAAGGTCAAATAATGAATGCTCATTGAAACTTTGCTGTTGCAGAGCTACCACGTCTCACGCATTGTGAGTGAGAGTCAAGCATTTCGGGTCTGTCTCACAGTATCTCACGCATGACACCCATTTTTCTCACGCATTGGGAGCATAGCTTAAAGGATTAAAGTGAGAGCTGCTATTGAAGGCATATTTACCTTTTGTATTTCAAAATAAGTAAAAAACAGTTACTTAAGTATGGACCAGCTAAAAATTGAGAAAGCTCCCTACCGTTGGAGGGCGGACATCACTCCCCTTCAACACCCTCCCCTTGCTCAGTCGCTTCGCTCCCCCACTCAAGCACATGCGCGCTTCCCCGAGATGCGGAGTCATAAAAATCTCACTCATAATTTTTTTTTTTTTTAAACTTGGCATCTATGCTGTTGTTCAACTGAATAGCCTATCATTGGTTAGAAAAGATAGCAGCCCTACTTTTCTATTGAAAGTTGCATTTTGTAGCTGAAGTTTTCACAGTATAGTGTACAGTGTATGCAACATCGACCAACAAAAATGCTATGAAAAATAGTTTTGTATGTCCAAGGTAATTTTGTTAATAGAAATGCTATAAAACACAAATTTCAACATATTTTTGGAGCTGTTTAAAAATGTTCTATTCTATATTACATCAAACAAAGTTTCAAGGAGCATTTATTATTCTTTTGTATATTTTTCATATATTATCCAAGTAACACTTTAGTTGGAAACTACAATGTCCTCTTGCACAAGGCAGGTGAGACACATGCCTCACCTCCCTGCTCTGTATAAAACACACACAACACAGAATGCAAGAGAGTACCCTTCACTGTAACAACACTTTCCACATGTACACTTTTAATACATGTAGGCCTATCAACATACATATGAAGAAGTAGTGTTGATTGTTTGGATTAGCTGAGGCCAGGCCTTGCATTTTAGGTGTAGTTGCTTCAACAGGAAAATGTTTGCATCCTTATAGGGATTGTTTGTGGAGGAGCTAATCCCTGTGTAACTACACAGTAGGCCTTTCTACTTGAACTTGGATGAAGACTGTGCAAGTTGAACTTGGTAGTCAAATGCATAGCAGCCAAACTGGGCAGACTACACTTTGTAGTACAATCCTGTTCCCACATAGCTATTGGTTATGTGGAGTTGTGACTTTGAAGACAAATTTACTGGAGAAAATACCACATTCTTGCCTGCCAAAATTGACAGTGAAGTACTGGTTGACTAATAATGTGGCAGTACATCATGCCTGCATTAGAAGATACGTGGATGGGAATCTGTATACTTCGTTTTCTTTGAGATGTATGCCACTCAACAAGACTTATTGCTACTCATCAATTAACCAGTATACTATGGCAATACTGTATTGCTGACGAAGAAGATATTATGGTGACATGGAAGTCGTCAGTTGTACAGTTCATCTCATTCACACAGAATGAGCATGAACAGTTTGTACAATGGTGTCAAGAGCAGGATGGGACTTTAGAGGAACCATGGCTAATGGTGTTTCACTGGATGATACTGGAATGATACTTTCATCAGACTGGCAGTAAAACATTGTAAAGAATTTCCAAATGCAAAGGTGTGAAATTTCTGTTGGATTCTGGAATTGAGTGTTAGATCCAAAAAGGTGGTGGTTATGACTTGGCGACATGAATACTGGCAGATCTGATATGGAATTAAAGAAGCGGTCCCATAACATCTAGTGGACAAACTATCTTGCTGATCATGTGCATTGTGATCATCTGGAATATAAATATTGTGACCTACGGTATAGACCTTTGAGAACATGAACAAGTGTAGGCAGAACTGAAATTTAAAATAGCTCTTCCAGGAACACATGTATTTCAACTTCTTGAAATGAGTGTCCAATATCCTCTAATGATTTGATGTAATTGTGATTGCAACCTTTTCTGTTTCTTGCATTCTTTTGTTATGCAGTTAAGTCAGACAATTAAGCTTAAAGGACACCACACACTTCATGCCTTTGCCACAATTTACCGGTTAACACAATGTCATCAATGTCACAATGCCACAATGTTTGATTGTAGTATGCATTATTGAGTCTGCAACAAGTCATGAACCGGCTCGCCTCTCTAGTTGTGTGACTGGTCTGATTGTGTACAACGTGCAGGTAGATCACATCAGTAAAAGTTTGAGGAAAATCGGGCAATCAATGCAAAAGTTACGAATTTTTAAAGTTTTGGTGTTGGAACCGCTGGATGAGGAGTCTACTAGAGGCTATGTCATGTGTGGACAACAATAAAGAAAATATAAAGGGAATTACACAAAAACTCACTTTTCTAGCATAATAAAAGAGTACTTGACTAAACGCTTTCAGGAAGCAGGGGAGAATAATTACTACCCTTAATATAATGTATTGACACGCTTTAATATATCAGTATCAGGTTGATAGAATTTAAGTAATTTTCATGAGAAATGACTTATTGTGGAATTCCCTTTACAGTTTCTTTATATTATTGTCCACGCATGACATCATACCCTCTAGTAGTCTCCTCATCCAGGGGTTCCAACACCAAAAATTGTAAAAACTCATCACTCTCACCAGATTTTCTGATTTTCCTCAAGCTTTCACTGATGTGTTCTACAAACTTGTGTTGCTGCTTTCACTCAATCCACATTTCTCGTTGGCTTTTGGTTTCCTTTAAGTCTCTTTTCATACATTCAGGAGTCTTTTCCAAGTAAAATTATTTTCAACACATAAATGACCACACAAAAAAAGTGTGCATGGAAAGACCCCCACCTGCATGGTGTTCACTGTGCATCTACAACGGTCCAACAGATTTGCTGTAATTACAGCAAAACTTGTTCTGCTGATTTCAGTACTCCAGAAGTAAGTACCCTCCTAGATGCACTTACCAAATTTTGCTGAAATTACAGCAAACGTGTTGATGCAAATGGAGTGTTGAGAATTGTGGAAAATCAAGGGGATTGTCATGTTTTGCTGTGTAATTTCAGCACTTTTTACCTCTTGGACTAAACTGTGGCCACGTGGAGGATTCATGTGGTTTTTAAGGGAATTTTGGGAAAACTTGACAATGCTTGAATTTGTCATTTCCAACCACACTCTGTTCACTATACCTGGCACACTAGTATTATGCATGTTCAGTACATTTTGTCATTTCTTCTTAAACAAGTTTGTGCATAGCAGTGTCATGTTCGTTTCCTAGGTTACAATCACTGGTTCTTTCTTTTTCCATAAGTTCTACTTTTGCTTGTAGTTTACCGCATTTATAAATGCACTTCTGTGAACCCTTCGTGTATAGTACACTATAGTAATCAAAAAACTCAATGGAAATCTTCTTTATCAAGAGAGGAATCTTTTTCATCCATATTGTCCTATAAATAGTATCTATGCCATTGGCCCTGTTTTTAATCATCTAAAATTCGATAGGTATTCTAAATGCCCTTTCATGGTGCTTCCACTTCGTTTGGTCCATGAATCGTGTCAATTTTTTGTATTTCCCAAAAGAAGCATTTTTTTTTTCTCTGACTCATGTTCTGACGTTTCATGGAAATAAAAGTTTAGGTCTAACGATATAAAATATTCGTCATGGAATCTGACGGAGGGGGAAAAAATAATCGTGTTTAAATCAGAATAGAAGCATTAATCCAATGAAAAGCGAAATCCAGTATAATTTGTTGTGACATTTTGAATAGAGTACACTCAAAGAGATATAGGTTCGAATTTGCCCCTTTACCAATGGCAGTCGTAAAGGGGCAATTAAAGTTAGCACTAAGCACCAGTGATTCGCAGGCTTACTCTTTCCAAGGGTGGTCTTATCGCGACTTCCCACGGCCTTAGTTATACTAGAACCCGCGAGGTAGTCCTAGAGGCTTTGAAGCCCTTTGTTACGGATGTTTCTAAGTTTGGCTTGCATAGCCTCCGGTCAGGTGGAGCATCCTCAGCTAGCAACAATCGCGTACCTTCATTCCTGATTTCTCAGCATGGCCGTTGGAGTTCGGACAAAGCTATGGACTCTTACATCAAGTCAGACGCCCTTTCTAACCTCCTCCCTTCTCAGTCTCTAGGCATTTAATCTTATAGTATTAATACTTTATCTTGTCATACCGCCTAACGTTTCTCTTGCTATATAAATTATGTTTGTGTTATGTCCACCTTCGCAATGCTCATGCCCGAATTACAACGGTGAATAAGTAAACAGCGAGCTAATAATCATGCTCAGCTCTGACCAACACGTTCAATCTTTTGTCACTGTTTGTTATTTGCCTGTGCTTGTTCTAACCTGAGGTAGATAAAGAAAAGAAATTAACATTCTGACGTTGTATCGCATAGAAAGAAAGTTCACTTTCTTGTGATCTACACTGAAGAGCGCCCTCCCACGGATCAATCGAGTAGTGGAGATACAGTTGATACAAGTATCAACACAAGCCAACGGAAAATTGAGTATATGAATATAAGAACGACCCAAGTCCATGGAAGACCATTTCGAGTAAAGTAAAAAAAAAAACTTCATATCTTTTTTGTTTGTCCATTTATATTCTATTTAACTGTGATGGGAAGGCAACATTGTATATACAATTTAGAACATATATTATTATGACAATTAACATTAACATTAATTGTGGAGAGGCCATTTTGTGTGATGGACTTGGGTCGTTCTTTGATTCATATGGACTTGGGTCGTTCTTTGATTCATATACATGATATTCTGCTATAGAGATGAGAGAAGGACGAGAGAGGGCGCTATAATATGAATGTAAGAATGACCCAAGTCCTTCATTCTTACATTCATATAAGATTTAACTCATTTATTTCAGGCACTCCCGAGGGTAATTAGGATTTATCATTTATACACAAGATGAGTCCATGCATAAGCTACAATTTCCCATGTCAAACTGAATTTGGCCAAAAATTGGACTTCGGTCGTTCTTATATTCATATACTCAATTATACGCTCTTATTTTTTTTATTTCATGAAATTTCTTGTTCTCGCAGCTTACTGCTCTTATCGTGATATAACTTTTCCAGTTATGTAGACGCTGCCAGTCATATCAAAAACTCCTAGTCGTCAAAACTATTGTACTATTTTTTTTTAAAAATCTTGTATATACAGTAGTTATCTTTCTTTCATTGCACTGCTGTGATTGTTACAGCTGTAACTATTATTGTGTTAATCATTTTGATGATGGAGTCATGCAAGATTATAAGGTTACTAGCTGTTCTATTTGACAGCAGCTGAAATGTGGCTGATTCACAGCTTAGGATCACGTGTCAAGTAGGTCTATGAGTTGTGTTCATAGGCTTGAATTGACTGTATAAGAACAAGTAGAGTTTACATCATTTCAATGTTAAGCGTGTATGAAGACCGCTGAGTAGTCTGCAAAGGAAGTCACAATCGAGTTTACACTGTCGTCAATATCGCTTTAGTTTTTTCCAAGAGATTGAATTAAATTCATGCAGTAAAGTGTAGTCCCCTGATTACGTATTAGAGTAAGAGAGTTTATATAGATTTGGGTATGTTTTCATGCAGGAGTTCTCTCCTTTTTTTTCTATTTTATTCTTTCTCACATGTGCACACACATAGACATACACTTTTGAAAATACTTTTTTCTCGCACTATAGGGGTGCTTTTCACTATCAAATCTCCCCATGCTGTAAATTCTAACGCAGGAATAAAATACTGAACCAATGCTAAAGTCTTTGTTAAACCTTTACACTCCGTTGAACAAAATCTTGTTTTGTCTTGACACTCCGATATAGGGTGTGGACTAGACTGACGAACATAAACAGAATATGATAAACAGAATAAAGACATCCGTATAATCTGAAATGCTTTTGTAAGTATTATCAAACACAATCAGGAATACCCGATTCTTTAATATTTCACATGGTTCATGATATAACGATGTTGTAATGTGGTTACCGTTACTCACTAGTATGCGGTTGTCACCAATTGTATAATTATGAATTCAATTATCTATCTCTCAAACGTTAATGTTGACATCAGTATGTGCCTTGTACAGTCTTGTGTGAATTGCTATACATTGTACATAACGCCATGCAAGAGTAAGTAAAACGAGAACTATACTGTTTCGCGCTCACACTATAGTTTGAAAATAGATACTTTGAGATGTAAAGAGTATTGAATAATAATTATTGTAATGATTGTTGCGTGACGTAATGAAGCTTCGTCATATCATTTCTTTACATTAACAGATTAACATTGAGTAAATAATGTAATCGTGATGAACCACCGTTAGTTACTCTACAGGCAAGGTTCCTTCGTCTTCTTCGCTCTTTTTTTTTTTCTTCCTCGTTTTTGGTTTGGATTCTTATAATGTGCCAATCAACCAATTGAGTTATTATGTCAGTACCTAGTATCCTTTCCCTGCTCAATCTTGTCTTTAGCATGTGACATAATTATATTATATTGGATGGCTATGAATGGGATACCAGGGAATATTGCACGAGTTAGGGCCAATATTGCACGAATCGAAGATGAGTGCAATATTGACCCTAACAAGTGCAATATTCCCTGGTATTCCATGAATCAAGGCCATCCAATATAATTATTATCATCTATCAAGCAGAGCAAGCATAAACTGCACAAAATTACCCGGCTTCTACTCGTCTTGGAAGTTGACTCTGCAGTCACATCCCAGCGCTGAAAAGGGGAAGCCCCTAAAACTGCGTATGAAACAAACAACTAGCAAAATGTTTGCGCGCTTGTGAATTGTAACAAAATCGAACAAAATGACGCGCACTAGTAGCGAGCGTTTGCGCATTCAGCAAGCGCTCGTGCAATAGACGAGACGGAATTGAATATGGTGTGATCTTGAACGGCAAGTAACAACGGTAGCCTATGGTGAATTAATACGTTGGCCTATGGGTTTCGTTCAACATGCTCTGATATTGAACGGTAAAAATTGAGCGGACTACAATACGCGTTTTTAATGCGCCGCTAAAACGTCCTATATAGATGATAATATGTATGATTGCTGTTCTTCAGTATGGAATCCAGCGACGTCCAAACAGGAATGTCACCAGTTGTTTGTATATAAGGTACAAGGAAAATATTGTACGTCATGTTTATGAGTAAGCCTATATGATAATTAGTCTTAATTCATAAAATTTGTTGAAACGTTAACTTCCCCCACTGTGAATGGGAAAGGCACTGACACCACAATACTCTTACGTCTAATTGAATTCCTTCAAGCACTGGAGGTAATTCAATGGCATAAAACCCTGACAACACTTTGATTGTAAATGAAATACACGCTGGAAGATATTTATGTAATTTTCGCTTATAAGTATTTGTGATCACAATAATATAGGGCGCGATCACAATATGGGGCGATGTATTAACTCTCAAAACTTCCCAACTGATCTGCAGATGAAATTAATATGTATATTTTACTGTAATGTAAGACCCCTAGCTCTTACTTAAGAGATTCAACTGCTTAGCTCTTACCGCTCTTAGATGATATTTTGTGAACAATGCAATTTCGTATTTAGACCGAATTAAGAATAAGTATGAAAACAAAAATGTAAGCAGAACACTTGACTTTTGTGATCAATGTGGGACAAATTTGATATAGGTAAACAGACAATAAATGTTGCACTGTTCGCAAAGGTATACTTTTATCTAAGAGTTAGACTTTACACGGTGTTGTTATCGTAACATATTTCTGTACTATTTTTTGTAATGTGTCGCACCAAATGATTCCGATTTCTGAACGAAAGGGAGATGATGGTGTACGTAAACCACGTTCCCTGCTGCTTTACGACCCTTTTCATTAAAAATGAGAACTGATATGGAATAGTAAAAAATGTAAAACTAAGCAGAATATCAGCAGCACTGCATGGATATTTCAAATGAAAAAAAAAGTATCTAAAAAGATGCATTTTAGTATTCAGTGTTTTTACTATTCATTTGGTGAGACAATAATGACACAACATTCAAAAGCGCAAAGTTTGGAAATCTAGGAGGAACAACAGATGCACAACAGTCACCACACGTCACTTTGATATCGTCATATCATGTTTTATTATGTCGTTTTTTGTTGTTTTTTTTTCTAAGTGAACCTTATTACGCATCATGAAAGTGGGTTTGTTTCATTACATTGCTGTATTACGTAATAGGAATACCCTTATCGATTTTTATGATTATAATTGTGCAGTACTTCAAAAGTGTTGAAACATCCAAAATTAAAGGTCTTACATTCGCCATAGTTTAAAGGGAGAACCAGTCAAACTTCCATAATGTGGAGCCCGTGTTCGAAAGTTAAAGAAACTGTACAGTACTGGTTGAGGTGAGAATTCAGGTTTGGAACATTTGTAGTGAGATGATGAGAAACCTCTCATGAAATATGAAAGAGCATGTGACTTCAACCGTGCCTTGCTTTTACCTTGTTTTTAGATATCTCAGGCCTTTTAAAACCAAATTTCATCAAATGAATTTCAGATTTCATTTTGAATTGTATGTTCTTTAACATTTCATAAGTGGTAATGATGATGACGTATATAAAGAATAAAGATGTTGATGGTGGGAAAGTATGGAAAGAGACGGTAAAAGCATACAGTCATTGTTCCAATATATTCTATATGAAGAGATTGTTGCTATGTTGGGTTAAGTCTTCTTTCTGGCAATACCGACAGGGTGACGAATGTTGATCAGGTTCAAGTTCAAGTTCAAGTTTATTACATATTTCCATTTCTCAGTGATGGGATTACAAAATGATTGACAGTAAAAGAAGAATACAAAATATATACAACCATATCTTTTGATTGGAGAAGAAAGAAAAAAAAACCATACTGAACACAAATGTAAATGGTCATTATCATCTGAGGATATCACAGGTATTTAAATGTCAGAAATATGATGGGGCCGACATAAAAGCAACTGTGCTTGTAAAACTGTAGGTTCCCGAATTCATAGGCGTGGAATTATACGGAGAACGGATATGTTAATCTTGACCAACTAAAATTATACCTGTGCAAAAATCAATATTAAGATTGAACTAATAAAGCACATGAATATCACTGAAATCAGACTGTACAGATTTCGCCGTGTTTACAAAAGAGTGCTATAACGGTGCCATTAAATAACTTGAAGCTGCCGACAAAGACAAAAGACTGGGAGTATATAAAGAAAGATGAAATATATGTATGCTAAGCCAAACGTAAATCCTACCCACAAACAGAAACCTAACTCGATCCTAATCCTTACATCAAATTAAATCTAAACCTTATTAAAATCCAAATACTAACCAAAAGTCCTTAGATAAAATGTGCAAAGCTATTACCTCTAAACACTTTTTTAAACAACAACAATGAGCTCAGCAGTGCAGAAGCATCATAACATCAGCTCTAATCACACACACACTCCACCAGTGATCTCACTGTCACACACACAGAAAGCTGCATGCTCAGGCCGCAATGTCATGACTTCGTATTACCAATCCAAGACGTGAAGTAAGTAATCATAGGGCAGGTTCATTGCATGAAAATGATCTCGTTCTGAAATACTGTTCAAAACTGTAACAGCATCTTCTGAAAAAAAAATCATAGAAATTATAATCATTATTACAGTAGTAGTTATATCATTATCATCATAAAGGCAATACGGTTTAAAAATGGGGATTTCATACAAGTGCATTATGGGATCATTTTCGACCACTGCTAAAATTTTGGCGTGAGTAAATGTACATTTTACGAATACGAGATGGCGCCATGTCACTCAGTACTCACTCGATTGTGCTGAAGTCATTTCATATAAAATGGGAATAGGTCTTTTCGGATTAACTGTTTTCGTATCATACACCTGTGAAAAGAGACTGCAATGGTAATTCAAATACATGTATTGTATATATATACCCAAAGCCAATGACCTCAGAATGGGGGAAGTTACACAAGTTCGAAGGGTTGGATGGTAACATTAGTTTCAATGCAATATATTATAATTGAATGATTTTTTTAGAGTTTTGCAGGATTTAGTGTAAAATCCCATTATATACTCAGTAAAGATACATTTTTGATGGGCGATTTTAATATCGATCTCATGAAATGTAACTCCCAAAACAGCCCACAAGAATTTATAGAAATATTAATGTCTGCTTCGTTTTTACCATTAATTTCCAAGCCTACCCGCGTCGCCAGCCAATCGGCTACCCTCGCACATATAGACAACATTTTTTGTACTGTTCTTCCACTTCCTGAGTCTGGTATCGTCCTCTCAGACATATATTTGCCCAGGTTCCAATCAAATTGACTAAACAAAATAATTATTGTAAGCGACGTAAGATTACTGCAGATAATCTTACAAGTCTCCAAAACAGTCTAAAGGAAATTGATTGGTCTTCTGTACACAACACTACCGATGTCAACTTGTCTTATGACTACTTTATATCTACTATTACCTCTGAAATTGATAACCACATTTCCCTGCGTAACATAAAAAATATATATAAGCAAATTCCAAGACTCCCGTGGATAACCCAGTCTATATTACGATCTATAAATAGAAAAAATAATTTGTTTTATAAATACAGATGCAACCCCACTGAAAAAAAAAGAAAAAATATGTTTCATACAAAAAACACTCACCAAATTATTACGAACGCAGAAGAAAAAAAAATTACGTTAATCAGATAAGCAAATATAAGATGACATTAAAAACAAATGGAAAACATTAAAAAATGCTATAAATACACCTAACAATTCATCTGATATTTCTGAAGTTCGATGGGGCAATGCCTCCAGCAACACTCCCGCTGGCATGGCTGAAATTTTCAATGACTTCTTCTCTTCAGTTGGAAAAAATCTTTCTCAAAATATTCCTCTTCCTAGTAAATCTTTTAGTGATTTTTTAGATACACCTTATTCCAAAACTATATTTTTTGACCCAACATATAAAGAAGAAATAACAAAGATCGTTGCCAATTTGAAAGAAGGAAAAGGTCCTGGCCACGACGGAATTGACAACCATTTGATAAAAACAATTCCCCAAATAGCTGATCCCTTAGTACACATTATCAACTCATCGCTTACAATATTGGCCATGTGCCAAATAGCATGAAAATTGCGAAAGTAATTCCTATTTAGGCCTATAAGAAAGGGGAGAAGGATGATATCAATAACTATAGACCCTTATCTTTATTATCTTCTATTTCTAAGATTCTCGAAAGAATAGTTTATATCAGGACAGCACGTTTTCTTAAAACCTGCGACATATTTTCAAACTTTCAATTTGGATTTAGGGAAAATCACAGCACAACACACGCACTACTCGCCCTCATCGACAAAATCACACACGCACTCGAAACATTTTCACACACAATAGGTATCTTCTTGGACTTCTCCAAGGCCTTTGACACAATTAACCATGTAATACGTCTCGCCAAATTATCCCATTATGGCATACGTGGAAAGGCCCTGGAGCGATTCACGAGTTACCTATCAAAAAGATCCCAATTTGTACATGTCAACGGCTTTTACTCTCAAAATAAAACAATTGCATGTGGTGTTCCACAAGGGAGTTTACTACGCCCACTGATCAGTGATTTTCATAGATCCTCGGAGAAACTATCACTCATATTATTCGCGGATGACTCTAACCTTTTCTTTTCCCACCCTGACCCAAATATTTTAACAAGAACAGTAAATTAAGAATTGAAAAAGGTCATACAATGGATATACGCAAATAAATTGTCACTAAACATTGAAAAAACAAAATTTATGCTTTCTAGTAACTTTTAAGATAGCCTCCCAGGCAATATAACATTTGATACTACTCTCCTAGATGAAGTTTTTTCCTTTAAATTTCTTGGTGTTTGTGTTGATAACAAGCTTTCATGGAGGAATCATATTGATAACATATGTGAAATTATTTCACGTAATATTGGCGTAATGAACAGATTGAAATATTATCTTCCTTCATCTGCATTATTAACTCTTTATTCTAGTTTGATATTACCTTATTTAAACTACGGGATTCTTGCTTGGGGTGATACATATCAGATATTACTTGATAAACTCTTTTTTATTGCAAAAGAAAGCGCTAAGAATTGTTTTGAATCTACATACCCGAGAACATACAGAAGCTTTGTTTTTTTTACCATGAAATACTAAAAATACAAGATTTGTATGTGTTCCAACTTGGCCAGTTTATGTTTAATTATAACAGCAATTTCTTACCTAAAATATTTCACGACTCATTTCATCGAAACAGTCATGTACATAACTATCCCACGCGACGATCCGACGAATTTCATCTTCCATTAATGAGAACTGCACATGCCCAAAGTACATTTCTTTATACCGGACCCAGACTTTGGAATAATCTAGATAATAGTTTAAAAGATTCCCCCAAATTCGTCACATTTGAATACAAATTCAGAAAACACCTACACTCTTCTTATAATTCTAGATAATTCAAATTGCTTTAATTCATGCTTGAGCTTTCACCTGTCCTGATGTCGCAGCACTTGGCGTGTTCTGTATGCAGACCTCTCTTCTTTCTTGTCTCCTCTTCCTTTCCTGTCTTTTGTTCTTCGTAGACTTGTATTGTTACCGTCTTCTCTCCTCTCGGTACAGTCTTGCGTCTTATATGTGTGTGGGTAATGTGTGTACGAGTGTGTTGTCCTTGTCATATTTTCCCGGTACACGTGGTTCAGTGAACAATGTCCGGGCATTAGCATTGATATTCTATTTTTATTTTTTTTCCCGACCTGCGTATCTCAATATAACTACATGTATATCTTTACAAATGACTTAAATAATCTATATCAAATACAATAGCTATAAAAAAAAAACCTCGAATAATATATTATTTACTCATTGTATCCAGCGATCCACGTCCGACAAGCTTTGCTTTTTAGTGGATCACTATTTGCCATAATCGAATCTATTTTCCGCACGCCCACGAAGTATATTATGTATTGTTCCTCCTAATGATTGTATATGGAGATATATATATATATATATATATATATATATATGTTGTTATACAATTTATCTCGGATACAACATGAATCTTTTGCAAAAGTGTAAACAATATTATTTCATGACATGTATACTTTGTACTATGGTTTGATTTTCGTTGATTGGAAATAAACTATGATTGAATTGAATTGAATTGAATTGAATTGAATTGAATTGAATTGAATTGAATTGAATTGAATTGAATAGTGCTCGCTGTTTAACACGGCCCTGCTATCTTTATCGTATGGCCTATATATAGCCGTTGGCCGAGATCACTCTGTTTGAAATGTTTACATGTAGAACTATAATCTCTTTTCCAAAGCTAATCTTCTTCTCTTTAAATTTAATTTCAACGTTATATTCCTCGTTCGATGAATAAATCAGTGACAATCACAAGATGTCCAGACTTCAGCCGGATATTTGAATGAACATTTCAGATACTCTGTGAAGGAGGAGGGAGGACTTCAAGCACGTTCGTTCAGCTTGCAAATTAATGATAATTGCATGGATGTAGATGGTTGCCTAGTTTTCAATGTCGGTCTGCACAAGGCCTGTATACAAACTGAAGGAAGTTATAACACGACAGAGGCTCTCTACATACAATCTAAAGCTTTAGACAAGTTCCACCAACCTATATAATAGATACCAAGACTCCGTGCCTATGTTTCAACTGACATATCGTTGTAAGTTCCTAAAAACAAATGGAAATAGATTCACACAAACACACACATAAAATAATGGCCCTGTGAATGATTTGAATTACCCGATGTATGCTGTACCCATCTACTACAACAAAATTAAGCTTATGTGCTTGAGCTACTGTAAACAGATGTAAGTGGCTTTCTCGTTCTCGGTTTCAATTTTTTATAGTAAGGCCATTAGAATACCTCTAACGACCCATTAATCTCCACATGAAAACCTCTCGAAAGGCTCTTTCTCGGATCAAACACTGATACAGAATAAAGTTTCCATTGCATACTCTGCTACGCTGCTGGAGACATTCAAATTTTATGTGTAATGTGTCATTTCACGGCTGTTATAATTGCATGTCCCAATGACTTTTTAGCTTGTTTAAGATCTCATGTTACATAATACGCACGTGCATGAATAAATGAAGACAATCCCCAGATCTCGATTTGTCATTTGTAGAACACACACACACAGAAAAAAAAATCAACAATGCAATGATTGCAAACATTGACATATAATGGCTAGTTCTGATAGAAGAGGTGACTTGCTGGTCATTAAATCATTCACTGAGCAATGATTACAAATGTCTTTAAGTGTAAAAAAATCAAATCACTCCTGCTTGTCAAGCTTCACTTTAAAATTTCCTTTAAAAACTAGAATCTAGCGCGATTAATAATGCATAAAGTCCCTCAAGGAAAAAGACAAAAATAAAAATGATTGATACCGTCCTCGACAGACAATGGCTATTGTCATACTCAAAAGTAAAAATATCGTATACTAGTGATTAAAACAGCGACGGACAGCTTGATGACTACGCTTTAGTTTCCTTTCAATAATCACATGGTTTTGCTTCCTTGAGAGCCTGGGGAATTGAAGTGAGACGCCGCAATTGCAACTGAATGAGCAGTTTGATTGCCACTTTGCAGGGAGTGGTTGAGTAGTTGCGCAGTTTCGTGACCAGCGACGCCCACACTTCACTTTCCCCACGACATCATGACGCGCAATCCTGCTAACAATGCCAATTTCTTTACCGCGCAAGAAGAAGCTTCCCTGCCTTTCTCACAGCGTGTCGCAGACTTCGCCTTAGTTACGACTCCAAACAATCAAACTTGTCTTCACCTTTTTGCAACAATATTATTTTACGCTGAACAAGAATAAATCATCATTTTCCACGGTTTATGATTTTACGGTCAGGGGAGAATGGCATACCTTGCATGGTCGTTTGGCCTCTTTATCTTTCCTACATTGTTCCTCACTTCCCTAACGCTGCAAAGTAATACGACTTGTAAGTATCAGCTGAATCTATTTATAATATTCCTATAAGTAATCAACTCATTTACTTTAGGATATTTGCATTTTGGGGAAATGAGACAAACAGTCATAAAGCCAATTGTACATAGTATGGACACTGTCATAGATCAAAGGGTTAGTCTCTACTGTTTTTATTTATGTGTCATTAGGCCTAAAAATAACATAGAAAACTTGAATGAGACTGATTTATTTGGGAGTACCAGACGTCAACCTCTTTAGTGTGAATCTGAAAAAAAAAAATGAAAACATGAAATCAACTATAAGCACTGGTTTGTGACAGTTGTTTCCCTTCAATTTCTTCTTTGCCACAAATAGGGCATGGAAAGGAAGAAATGGCTACCTTGGAGAAGGTTCGAAAACATTCAGTCATTAGTAATCTGATACTTTTGAAAATATCACGTAAATAGAATGCTATTGATCAGTATTCAAATTTAGGTTACGTGATCATGTCACCATAATACAGTGGTAGCAATGGAGTATTGATATTCTATTTTGCTTCAAAGACAAAAGAGGATGAATCAGCGCAGACCCTTACAGTGATACTTTATGTGCGTTTGAGGGTCAATTCTCGTACTTTATCCTACATGGAATATAAAAAAAAATGAACCATTCATTTTCAATGTACTCCTTTCTGCTCTCTACGTCCCGCAGATTTAACTCTGAACTGTTCGGGAAGACCACTGGTGCAAGAGATATGGTGTGATGAAAGATGCGTCTCTAATGGAGATAGTTGGGTTGTACAGGCGCCTCGGGGACGTCGAATTCTCACAGAAATTGAGTCTATCAACAATAAGGTTATGACTTTTTATATACGTGATGAAATAGACAACAAAACGTCCCTTATATTGATTAAGGATCACAACCAATCTTCCCCTCATTTGTCAATGGCCCACCAAACGAAGATTTGGATATGGTATATATACCTACCCACTGAAGTTTACCATGACCGTACAATGTTACGAAGGTAAGTGCCAATGATAATTACCATTATCATTTATCAAAATCATTTAATTGTCATTATATCAATATGATCATCGCGTTATTCTTTACAATTTAGAAGATCTCGCACAATAATAGCTTTATATCATTTCCGCACGTATAACGGGGTTTCTCTTTCTCGACATTTTAAAAATCATGTTATCATGGACTTCAATATTTAACCTTATATCACCCATCAAAATCCTCAAACAAACAAAACATGGCATATTCGTGGGTCATGACCGAGTATTTCCACTCTTTATTATAAAGGTATAGTATAACAGCTGTTAATGTCAACAATTATTTTGATGCAAACACAAAGTGATATAAGAATTTGTTGTCAGTAGAGAGGGAGATAGAGATTAAGCCGAATGGTTAGCAAAGACTTTTTCTCGAGTGCGATTTTTACGAACTTTTATGTGAAAACAACTAGATCAACACCTGTATAGCAGTCAATGCATTATGGATGTTGATACATACACGGAATAACCTATTTACATACCAGAGTTTTTAAAGATGCCTTCGTTTCTACACTCGCGCTTCAAACAAAATGAATTAGTATTTTGCTACCGTCATTACATCAGTCGACGAACTCAGCGACGGTCGTTTTTTAAGCGGGATATGGGATTATTTCTTGTCTTTAACAATTTGTCTACAGATATATCCTTCATTAAATGTGTGTACTTGCTGAAGACAACAGTATGAAGTATTGTATTAAACTTACACTACCTTCAGTGACTGGAGTTCATAGTGAAGCACGTTAATGTAAAAAGACGTTGAGTATTCATAGACATTCTGTTATGCCTTTTCATCCAATAGTATACCAGCGCAATCTTTTGGCATACATAAAGTGATAGTTTATATTTGTATTGCCTTTAACTGTGATCAAGAATTTGCATTGGCCAGGGGTTCCAACCTATACACGTCAACACTGCTGCATCTCTTGGACTGGTCCAAAATAGTGTTAATGTTGGTTGATCACCTAGAGTGTGATATACGTCTACCGTAACGGTTGGTCAGGATGTCCGCGCTTGTAAATTAGCGACTGGCTGGAATCAGGGAGTGAAGAGTAAGCACTGTCAGTGCTGGTTGTAAATGATGCATTGTGGCCTTGGTAATGACAGTCTGTAAAGGGCATTGAAATTCTTAGCAAGTCTGGAATACGCTATAAAAGAGCTAGGTATTGTGATAACTACTGTTGTTATTATTATTATGGTAATAATAATGACTGTGATTATTGTAATTATTGTTATTATCAATATTATCATTGTTACTATTACCTTTATCATTTTGTAAAATTTTGTATAAATCGTCGGAAGAACATAATGCTATTAGTGTGAGAACGATTCCAGCAATTGACATAATGTTGATTAATAACTGATTTTGGCTCATTCTTTCGACTCTGAACTCGGTGGACACTGCAATTCTGATGAAATGCACAAAAGATATGATACCTTCTATTCTGATGGTTCAACGTCACAGTTGTATAAATCATCAAAAGGCTCACTCAACTTCGGGATTTCATTTATTCTTTTTGAAGCCGTACCATCGGTAAAGCTAATTGGCGGACCCTCTCCCCTGGAAGGCATAGTGGTCCTCGACTCAGACAGCTATGTCTGCTATGATGGATTTAACGTCAAAGCTGCTGAGTTGGTCTGTGGAGAGCTCGGCTTTCCTGCGGCAGAGGAGTATTCGCCTCAGACTCCACCCAGTATTACAACATGGAACAAACGTCAACGTATTTCATGTTCTGATGGTGACTACAGTATTACGCATTTTTCCTTTAAAAAAATGTTTACAATCATTACATAACAGATAGTCGTAAATTTCGAACGAATTTGTCATGTTAGTAGTGTATACTTTTGTAGGAAATGAAATGAAATGAATGAATGAATGAATGAAAAATAAGAAACGGGAAATTCCACGTTTCGCATAATCTGCATTTTGGCCATGCATTTCAGAGTAAAGTTGGTATGTCCCTTGTTGTTTTCGTTATCAATCGTTTCCTTCATATGCCGCTCTTCTTGTGTTGAAAGTTGGGGGACACAATGATTTGATCAAATTTTTACACAGTTTGCCTAAGTGATGTCTCCACTATCAATGCACAGGTAATGTACGTCTAGACGAGTGTCTATTACATAGAACCGACTGTCCCAGGATCTTGACTGTCAGACTCAAATGTCGAGGTAAGTTTAGATGTGTATATGTTCATATCTTTTTCATGAAATGCCTTTATGATTATGTGTGCATTATAGATATTCGTCATTTGAGATTATATGACAACACCTTGATAACTTATCGAAGGCATAAAATGAAAAAAAAAGAAAGTTGCATTCTTACACGATAGAAAGTTAATTGATACGTTCACTTTATTTCATCCGCAAATAAAAGTGTAAAGTATCTTGCAAATTCTAAAAATATCAGTTCTGATGAATCGCATTAGTTCCGAGCGGACACCTGACTGCTTGCATATTGGTTACTCTTTGTTTGCTTTGTTGTTGTTGTTTTATTTTTCTCTCTGAAAAGTGTCTATGTGTTTGAGTAAATATATACTCATTTACTGAAATATATTTTCGAGGATGAAGACCAGTCAGATACACTTTTTTTTAGCCCAGATTAGATGAAAGTAATGGTAGGCCCACTTGATTCGGGAGTGGGGGTGGGGAGGAGAGTTCATATAATCGTAATAGCCGAAAACTTGACTATCGTGCCATAAAGTGTATGGTTATACGTATTTTACTATAAGTTTTCACCGTCAGTTTCACACTTTTTTCATTCAAATTCCTATTCCGAGTAATCAGTATCGCGCATTTTATGCTCGCAGCACTGAATGAAGATTGTCTATTTTGCAGATTAGGTCCACCTGTTCCATTCTAAAATTTGAACTCGGGCTTTACGAAAAGGAATATAATACAGGAACATTAGGCACTGTATAGGCCCACAGACATAGGGAAGATTGCATTTGACACCTTCGGAAAAAACACAATAATTTTGACAAATTGAAACTGATAACATGAACATTGTATACGTCTTGTTTGTTGTTAATTGCTCTGATGGTGAATTTGAATGATTCGATTGTGCATTCGAATGACAGGATTTTGAATTTGATTGCTGATTCACTGCTGCATGTGCGAAATTTAATGCTCAGACTTCTCTTCACAATTAATCCAACGTTCATTTTGACGAAAAGTGTAAGTCTACCGGCAGAAATAAGCCCCGAAAGCATGGCAATGCTGTTGAACGTTTTGGAGAAAGCATGTGACTTACATCAGGAACATATGCCAATTAATTTTTTATATCTCGACAGAAAATGTCACGAGTGGACATGTCAAAAGGAGTCACAACTTCAGTCTGGCCGGCTCGTGTATAATCTGTTTAACCAGGAGTATCAAAAGAAAAGATTTTGTAGAAGTGAGTTAGCGAAAAGACAAAGGAAAAAAAAAAGAAAAAAAAAGAGAGAGATATTATTTAAACAAATAAAGTCTGCACCATTAACAACCATTCTAATCCTGATCGTCTTATTCCTGGTCCCATAACATTTTTCCCAAATCTGCCCTAGTATCCTTGGACTGAAATTTTGACTATTCCTTTCATGACTGTGGCCAATTTTACTTTTTATGAACATTTACCTTCCAAGCAGCATAATCAACATAAATAGTGGTTTTATTTGTGTATGATGGTAGAGGAGACCGAGTGTAGTTGTTATACAGGTAAGATACTCAGTATTACATTTCACATTAAGACCTAATACCAAAAGACACATGGAAGATATCTGCGTGTGAAATTTGATCATACCTGAAAATCCCATGCAGAAATGTAGTGAACTTTAGGTTTTCATTTCTTTGAGTAAAATGTAAAAAGGAAAAGATTTCGATATTCTTTTATTCATCAAAACCATTTATTTCGAGTAAAGAATCGGTGTATTGGTGGAGGAAGTGTGTCCTGGGCATCTGTTAGTTGGAGTATAGCAACGTCTGATTTTTAAGAGGTTATTGAGCACACTCTTAAGTTATTGAAACACGTACAGGGTCAAGTTGCTTCACTGCAACAACTTGCCCCATCAGATGAAACTTAATGAGGTGTAACGACTTACCCTAATGAATTTTCAGTATAGATGTTTATTTTTTTTTATGACAGAAGGTCTGATTTATAATGTCATGGTGTTATCCTTACCTTAAGCTTATAGACAGTAAAGGGTCTACACAGTTCTGGTTGAGGTGAGTAGTTAGCTTTTAGCGTTTTGCGAGATATTCAGAAACCACTCTATGAGATGTCAAAGGGCATGAAATTCTTAGGGGTATCAAAAGTTTATTTGATGAAAATCGGTTTTGGAATGACTGAGGTATTCAAAAACAAGGTGAAACAAAGAGATCCTAATAAAAGGCGTGGCATTTTATTATTATCATTTTTTGGGGGGGGGATATCTCAGCCATTTGAAAACCAATTTTTATCAAATAAACGTTGAATCCTTCTTAAAATCACATGCTCTCTCATATTTCATAAGAGGTTTCTCATTATCTCATTTATAAATGCTATAAACCTGAATCCTCACCTCAACCAGTATTGTACAGTCCCTTTAATCGGTCAAGCATATTTATGATGTA
The DNA here is from genome assembly GCF_040938485.1 of Diadema antillarum. Classification (NCBI taxonomy): domain Eukaryota; kingdom Metazoa; phylum Echinodermata; class Echinoidea; order Diadematoida; family Diadematidae; genus Diadema; species Diadema antillarum. The sequence goes on from NW_027271593.1 coordinate 1,293,419, forward strand.
AAAAGATGCAGTCTGCAATCAGTTACATCAGTGATTTGCACTTATTCTGAGCATTTAATTTCGTGAACACCTGATGTGTTGTGTAGCATGTATCGCTGTTTGTCACTTTATCATGTAGATCCTACTTCGATGCGAACGAAGTATCACTGCAAAATGGTGAAAATTAACTTAAATCGTTCCATTTATTCATGATGTGATTGTACGTCTTATCCATTGATGTTTTGATATGAAGTATCCCATGAGAGTACGAGTTAATATAAGATGTTCAAGCGTGCATGCACACGCACAGACAGACACACACACATTATATACATACACATATCCCTTTACATATTCACGAGCATGCACACCCAATTAGGTAAACAATTTTCATTATTGTATAAATTATCTATCAACAAGTTTACTTTTGCCCGATTTATGCATATTTTCTAGATTGGAACAAAGTTGCCTACACCATACATGCTGTCACAACTTTCTTCAACAGCGATGGAAGTTGTTACAAAATCCTAGGTTTATCACTTCCGTAATATGTTAGTAATATTTACCTGACTGACAACATTGTTTACTCTTTCCAACTAGTAAAGGGCATATAATCTATCCTTAAAAAGAAATCAAATGAATTTTTCTGCTTTTTTTGCTTAATAGACCTCAAAATGCAAAATTAGTCAGCTATACAGACCCGATTTCCCTACTACGCCGCTGTCATTAAGTTTGTTATATCTTGCGCCAAGAGCAAACAATCTAATATAAAAACATGAAAGAACGTAGATTGAATTCCATATGCGTGTATAAACACAACGCTTCAGCTTCATAAACAAGGCGGTAGGAGTAACGTTTGGCCATTTTTTTTTAAGTTTTTTTTTTAAAAGATATGATAATAAGTTCTTTGCTTAAATTGCTTTCACTTTTTTTTTTCCTGCTATCTAGCTTCTCTCGGGTTTTGTGATTATCCCGGTCCTGTGTCTAACGGTTATTGGGATTCTAATATAACGAGCTTTGGGTCTGTGATAACTCTCACCTGTGGCCATGGTTTCACCCTCATCGGCAACGCAACACTGCAGTGTGGACGATCTGGATGGTCGACTTACTTCCCGGTTTGGAACACGTCAGTCCCGTCTTGCCGGGAGGTCGAAAATGAAACAAAGGGTAAGTCTGCCTTACATACATTAAGGTGTATTACAATAGCCGTCAAAGAGTAAAGTGATCAAGCGTATGATATATCAAGAATGCTAGGGCACATTATAATGAAATGAGAAGAACTTCTTTCTTAATTTAGAAATTGCATTTCAGACAAGTCTTTTCGGTTTCCATTGATAAAACATGTTAACAATGTGCGATTTGAGCCGAAACCTAATAATCAGCATCACATGACATATTTCAGAAATTACGAAGAGACATGTTAAATGACTGTTTGCATCAATTCTGTACGATAATTCTGATAATGTCATCACAATCACATTTTTTATATTCAACAAAAAATAAGAATTGAATAAATGGGAGTCATACAATCCTTAATTAAGAGTTGAATAAGTGCGAGTGATACAATCCTTAATTTGAACTCTGCTTTCCACCGTGTTGTATATCTACAAGCTGTTCAGTTGGAGAGTAATATCAAGTTTTGATGAATTATCATTATAATGGTGTACATCCCTTCTTTCAAAACATGGAATTTCCCAAGAATCGTTTGTTGGATCTATGTTCGACTTTAGGTTTTGTGCTGTAAGGTCACAAATCCATTTGGAAATATATGACAACTTCATCAAAAACAATTTCCTATAAATTAATATGGCAAGGGTAAAAAAGAAAATCAAGCAGTAAAATCCATTTTTACTTATAGAATGGAGCATGAGAAATTGACCATTATCTCTCTTCATCCTCTCAAACTAATGATCGTGTAAATTGAAAGCTTTGTGTCGAGTAAAATGTAATTCTACGACGTCAATTTAGTAAAGTATGCTGTATTCATTGGTGAGCTTTATTTTGCTTAAAGTCAAACCGATTGTTCATATGTTTAATAGCTATTCAGTACGTATAGCCAACACGTCTACTTCCATGAGGGATCAGAACCACGTCACTGGATATCGAGCGAATGCTCGGTGGTCTGGTGGATATAACGTCTGCCTCGCAATCAGAATGTCTTGGGTTAGAATTCGTTTGAAAACGGCAGCAAACATTTTTTTTCTGATTCATCACCTTTGTTTTCTTAAACACACACACACAATATAGTCCCATTGTTTTATATGCATAAAACAATGGGACTATACAGGTGCAAATGTTCTAAATGCACAAAAAAAAAAATGAAACGATGATGTCGTTATTTGCTCTAACATCTTTTTCAAAGTAAATATGCGTGATAACCACTGCCGGTACAAAGAAAATTGAAAAGTAAACTATTGGTATTACATTGAGTAATAGTGTTGAGTTGTGTTGTGTTGTGTTGTGTTGTGTTGTGTTGTGTTGTGTTGTGTTGTGTTGTGTTGTGTTGTGTTGTGTTGTGTTGTGTTGTGTTGTGTTGTGTTGTGTTGTGTTGTGTTGTGTTGTGTTGTGTTGTGTTGAGTTGTGTTGTGTCGTGTCGTGTTGTGTTGTGTTGTGTTGTGTTGTGTTGTGTTGTGTTGTGTTGTGTTGTGTTCATCAGCTCACCTGAAGTAGATGTGGCAATAATCCTTTGCGATGAAAATTCTTGGGTGGCCTGAATTCCATATAATATTTACTTGCCCTTTATCGGCGTAAATAACTTGCACCGATTATTCAGTGTATTAGGGATGATAAAAATTATTGACTACATGTACTCAAACGAATTCTAACCCAAGACATCTTTTTCTCAAACAAAAGAAAATTGAAAGTTACTCAATATTTGTGGAATAATATTTCATTCCGCGTCCTTTACCTGGGTAAAAAAAAGAAAAAAAAAAAAAAATATATATATATATATATATATATATATATATATATTAATTGGTGACCTCTATTAGTTTCCACACACCTGTAGGTACCCTGAATGTAATGTTTGTAAAATTGTCTTTTCTTTCAATTACGACGTCATGTCTTGTCTAATGTTTTATCGATGGTATCATAATATTTGTGTTTGAGATATAGAACAATAACATCAAATCAAAGCAAACATGCTTGGAAGATCCTGCGCATAATTTCAGACTGCAGAAGAAACACTTGACTACATTATCATAGTTTAATATGCTTGTATTCTCATTCATTGCGATTATATCAAATCGTGAAAATATCTTAGCTGATATGAATGTGCATTGTCCAGTTTAATGGACTTTCAGAATCCATGCCGGACAACCTTTTCGTTTAAAAAAAAAAGGCTTGACCCTTGTGATACCGTATAGAGAACTTTGTTTTCCGAACATTGCTAAAATTTTTACGAGTCTTTATTACACGATCGCTTTCCATTGTTTACGTATTACTTTTACTCAAGGTAATGAGTTTCAAGATGTCGGAAACAAAACAACTACGCAAGCTACAGACGGCACTACAGGTGAGTATCGCTTGTTAGAGGTATTTGATTAACAAACAAGAATGATTGTTAACCAAAAATGTAGTGTGCTGTCGCTATCAGCCTTACACAAAGTGTTCAGTCGACATCCGATAGGCAGGATGAGGGTAGACACGTAATATGTCAGAAAAGGTGTGCATAAGCATGATGATGAAAGTGTATTTTTGTTTTTGATTTGTGTTGCAAATGGAGCATATAGCTAGTCTGGTTTCGAGACCCTTTGCGAACTGGACTCCACGGGCGCCTCTGCAGCACAAAACCACCTTAAACTATACCAGTTTTCGACGTTGAGGGCGTCAATATCCTGGATGGCGAAATAGTACGAACAGAGGGTCTGGAAGTCAGACTATAGTCTAGCAGACATGGGGGGGGGGGGGGGTGGTACTGGTGATTAAAGGGTACTTAATACGGCCCATATTCCCCTATCCTCTACTTTTGATGAATAAACGAGATTCACGTCATTGCACGAGATTTGGCATTTGAGGATTGTGTAAAGGGAATCAGCTTTTCATTTTTTTAAAAACTAGTTACCCCCATTCGCCTTTGTACAACACACTGTTTTTCTCTCCCCTTCTCTCTCCCTCTCTCTCTCCCTCTCTCTTTCTCTCTCAATCATTCACTAATGGCTTTCCTGTCTTAGACAAGCGGAGAAAATCTTTTGGTCAGTCTCGAAGTGTTGATTGTCCAGTCGACAGCCAATATGTAGCACACTGCTTGTGATATTACGGTCCTGAGGTTTAAAGTGTAATTATGTACTAAAATCATTTCATCTTTTCATTGCATGCCTCCTTTGAGAAGGGTAGATCATTAAGGGGATTCCCTAAGTTCTTAAAGGCAAAACATAATTCTAGTTTGCCCGAAAAATTGTCACATTTTGCTCCAAAATCTACACGTATGCCTAGGTAATAACAAGATATTCGGTGGGTAACGACGAAAATGCGAAACATTAAGCAAAACATTTCGCATCTCAGAACTTACCCAATCGGGGTCAGGCTACAACTCTGACTCGGGGACAACTCGGCCTCACTTTGATGGCGGGGCCGAGTTGTCTCTCTCTGGATTGTACACTGTTGTCCTATGGGAGCGCTTTACTTTATGGCCAGTGCAGTTCTGAGCCGAGTTGATACAACGCGCGCACCAACGAACTTCTTTGGAGCGCCTATAAATTTAATGAACGTGCTCCTATGCTGTGGTGTACCTAGGGGGGGGGGGGGGAGCAAGGAGGGCACGTGCCCCGGGCGCCACTCCTTGGGAGCGCAAAAAACGAAAAAAAAAACCGAAGAAGAGGAAGGAAAAAAAAAGAAAAAAAAAAGAAGAAAAAAAAAGAAAAGAAGAAGAAGAAGAAGAAGAAGAAGAAAAATAAAACTCGCCCGGAAAGGGGGGGGGGGACAGAAAACCAAATCAAACAAGATAAAAACAAAACATGATGATGAAGCGGACAAAATGACAATGCTTATTGTGTTCACACAAAAATTCCATGTTCTGCAAGCTGAAATACAAACATTTCGGCTCGCTCGTTTCGCTCGCTCGCCAAAATTTATTTTAAAAAGAAGGTAAGAACAAAACGTGATGATGACGCGGACAAAATGACAATGTCTATTATGTTCACACATGTCATTTTGTATTTAGCAGGCAAAATGTTTCACGGAGCAGCGGCTGCTTTCTCTTTCGTTTTGAAGCGATCGCCAATTGGATCAAAAGAAGGCGCCAACGGTTTCGAACATACGGGGGGGGGGTGGCACAAAAAAAATCAAACAAGATAAGAACAAAACGTAATGATGGCGCGGAAATATACAATTTTTGGCTCACTCGCTGGTAACTAATTTAGAGTATTTTTTCAAGTCCTCAGTTTGTTGGTATAAATCGTTATCTATAAGGCCGTCACTATATCTTGATTAGAATTGTAAGATTTGATAAGCAAAAAAAATGACAAGAATTCCATGTTTTGTAAGCTGAAATACAAAAATTTTCACTACGCTCGCTCGCCATGATTTATCAAAATTCATAACATTTAAATCACAATCAAAAGACCCCTTTTAAGTGCTTGAAAAGCATATCATGTGGACTTTGTTTAAAGTCCATACCGGGATGGGTTTGGGTTGAACACTTTTTTCAGAAATTATAAGGGCGCAATTTTCGCGCTTGCCCCGTTTTTCCTATAGATACGTCACTGCTCAGTATAGAATATGGCGATCACGAACTGCGTATTGTCTGAAATAGGGCTGAATCGTCCCTGAGACCGAGTTAACTTGGATCCTTCTGGAATAAAAGTCGGTATACCTACTTTTATTTTTGATCTCAAAATACAGTGTACTCCGAAACAAATCATCATCCCGGCAAACCGCGTCATCCAGGTACGTTTCTTGGTAGACTCTTTCTATATATTGCAAGCAAATATGAAATAGTGCAAGACGGGTTCTCAAACCCTTACAAGAACTGTGTTTTACTCAAACCCTTACAAGAACTGTGTTTTCATTCTAAGTTTGCCCAAGTACGCGACGGTATAGGTGGAGATGCGCTTATAGAGTTTTGACCAAAAATCCTGCAGATCATAATAAAAAAACAACAACAAAACTTCGCCCTTCAATAACAATCAGATCCAAATTCATCTTCGAATGCCCATGAGCACTTTAGATGATGGACAGGGTAAAGAGAGTCGTGATTATTTGCATTACCATATTGGTGATAAATGTCATAAATTTTAGATGATAGCATCTAATGTCAAATGTTATTTACTTAGTTTTTACTGGGTTATATATATATATTTTTTTTAAATTTAAGTTCAAATAGGTAAAGTTGCCTAAAAATGCTGTTTGATGCAGTGGATAAAATAAGCATTGGAAAATATCTGCTTTATGCAGAGGTTTAACTATGGTCAGTCATTGGTAAATAGGAAAATCGATGAACATCAACAGAATGTAAATGATAGGCCATGTACATGTGCAACAAACAATTGCGCACTCTTTTTCTCTCTGTCTCTGTCTCTTTCTTTTCCCTCTCTCTCTCTCTCTCTCTCTCTCCATGATATGTGTATTCAATTTCAACTATGTATATATATATATATATATATATATATATATATATATATATAATATACTCATAGATTTACCAGATAACTTCTTAAAAACATACGCCGACATTGACATGGATCACTTTGGCAGAGGGGTAAATAATGTGCAATGATAACATTTTTTATCGATTACATTGACAATTTCTTTGTTTTATTCGACATGACTTGGACTATTTAACATATTGATGTCAGAATTTCGGAGTCTGCGTATTTGTTCCATGCTCATCTTGTCACTGCCGGCAAACAAGGATAAAGCTTGTGGTATTATCGCTTCCCAGAAAGGTGTTTGCTTCTCAGTGGTTCTCCTTTCCGATACAGTATTTTATCTTAAAAATGTAAGTCAGCAGTATCGCTATGACAAATGCATTTGTAGAGGGTAGCAATTGATTTAAAAAAAATGTATATATATATATATATATATATATATATATATATATGTCCTGACACATCTTTGCCCCTCTACATCAATATTTTTGTCCTATCATTTATCTCAATGCAGCACAACTGCTGAAAACTCCTTATCGTGAGCTAATGGAGTAAAGCATTTTGCCTCTGACGAGATTTTGCTAGGATCGAAATTTCAGGTCCCGTTTGACTCCATGTTACTTATCCCCTCAAAATCGCATCGATTGTCATGATTATTGGCCTCTTGCTTTATCTTTTCTCTGATATGGTTTTAACGAACTAAAGTTACGCATGTTAAAAACAAGTTGAAACTTTAGTGTCTTATTGGAATATGTTCATTATTATACTAGAAATTCTCAGTAACGTACCATGCCTTTCTACAAATAATTTTGCGGACATGAAATGTTATGTCATAAAAAAGTTTACCGACAAAAACAAACAAACGATTATCAAATTCATGAATTCATTTAACTCTCCACAATTGACAACGTAATTGCTATTCATTTGATGAAAAGGGGCCGATTTGATGCCTTGTGCTTCGGTTTCTGGGGGCCTGGAGACGAAAGTCCTTGCACTGTCCATCGGAACCCCTAGCTGTGTTGTTGTCATAATGCTTGTCACTCTCTCCGTAACTTGGTGTAATCTTTACTGGAAAAGGTTAGTGTGTGCAGAAATTTTAATATTTATATGTTTATATCTATAGATATGATTATAGATATAGTATGTATATACTATAGTATGAATTCAAACATGCTTGTACAAAATACAATGTGTTATGTAGTACGATTGTTACAATATAATATAACAGATGAATATGATCTATGAATATATGCAAAAACAACAGTAAGATAAGATGTCTACTACGATGTATTGCAAAATAGAAAAGCAGACATTTCAGGCCTAAAATGAATAGAAATCATTTCATATACTTTGTAAGTTCGCAATATTTTATGAGGATTCTGCTGAAGATATAATATCTATAAAAAAATCCCAAAAATTATATATCAAAGCTCTTTGAATTTTAATCAGTGTTTCGATATACGACGTTTACATTTGACAAAATCTGAGTAGAACGGCTATTTCTTTTGCATTATATCCCCCTTTTACTCACTAGAAAGCGTAGAGGCCCAGAAGACTCAAATAGATCGGCTAATCACACGTTGCACCCAATCAATACCGACGCCTGCATAGCGCATCGCCGTTTGCCGGATCATCCGAGAATCCAAAGTGGAGACGCCACAGCTCACCAGGAAGGCGTTTATCACATCTACCAGAAGCCTGAAGAGGTAATCAAAATAGATTATTTATTTCAGATCTACAGTTTAGTCACTTTCGAATCACACTCGTGAAAATATTTTAATTCCTGCTTCCATAATTATATTGTGGAATAAATTTGGCTTTTTAAAACGGTAAAAAGGCGAATATCTCTTGAATCAAGATTAAAATGAAGTGTTCTCCCTGTGCAGTAAAGTAGAAAAGGGTAACTACAGCAAAATTTGGCGAAAACTTAAGAAATGTCAATATTCCTCTATATTTCTGCATATTTATCCGTTAAAACACAAAGCTGCCTTACATGTGCTGTCACGTTAAGAGTTTGATTTCCTATAGCAAATTGTCAAAAGCCAAAACAGGGCAATATCACAAACTGCGAAGACGTCAGATTAATCGATGCGAGGATACCTCAACAGCAATTGAAAAAAAAAATCATATTGATCAAAAAGTTTACCCGCTCTCTACGTAAAGTTCACGGGGAGATATACCAGATACAGACCTCAAGTACAACGTTTTGATACGACAGGAATTTTATTTACATTGCAAGTACGAGTAACCTATCGTTTTATTTAGTGGAGCAACTAGCTGAGCTATTTTCAGCTTCCGGAGCTGCTGACTATGCTGCACTTTATAAGAAAAAAAGAAACAAGAAATGATTATCAAAACTCGTTATCGTTTACAAATTCATATTTTCTATGAAATTCAAAGAATAATAAAAATAATGATATAATGAGTTAAGAATTTTTTTTGTTGCCCATAATTTCTTTTCGTTCACATCAACAATAGAATATTTCCTATGTTTTAACTGTGATAGAAATACTTTCTCTTTCGTATTAAAGATTCGACGTTACAAAGATGTTAGTCAAGTGACGCTATATCTAATACTACAGGAAGGTGATTGAAATGTCAACAATAATTATACTATGGAAACATTTTTCAACTCATGTATATTTCTAAAATAGATTAATGCCAGTAAACTGATGCATCCTCGTGTTATCTTTACTTATCATCTTCTTAACAGGATCACTCTCTCCAAGAGGGAATGATGAACGATCTAGGTAACCCGAGTCCGGTGAAATTTATTTTTAGGCCTCTCCATGACCTCTCATACCCAGCTGGTGAAGGCATTGTGCAGTGTCAAGACACAACAGCCAATACCAAGATAGAGCATTACATGGACATGTCAGGAACTGTGAAGAAAAAGAAAGCAAACGGCAAGTTTCTGCAATCTATGGACACCTCAGAAACTGAAAGAGACGTTGATGAAAACGGTTACCTGATTTCCAACGTAAGTCTACTCGGTGCTACTAATAGCAGACCTCCATGGAGCGTTATGACAGCAAATGTTTGTGACGAAAATAGTGTCCAATCTCTTTCCATCCACACCACAGCGGCAGGTAACGCTGTCAGATGTGGAAACATTCAAGGCTCAATTTACGACGATATTCTTTCAACTCCGGACCATTCTGCACCCATCAGAGAACCAGAACATGGTCACCGTGACGAGTACTGTACTATTGGGAGAAATGATAAATACAATGACCATTATCTTGCGACAGGCCTGAAAGATTCTCAATATTCTGTTTCAATATATTCAAGCAAGCGAAGACAAGATCCTGACGTGGATGAAAATGGATATCTTGTTCTTGAAGCATATGATGGTGGAATCGTAAAAGACGATCGATATGTAAACATGGACAAAGTGCAGCCAACCTCAACATATCTAGCCATATACGAAAATTGATCTGATTTGATGTGATTTGATTTGATTTATTTCTGCTTAATTCCGTTACATCAGATATGATTATGTACACGTCATACACTCTGTAACTTTCCCTTTTTCCCCTATACCCTTCCCTATTTCTCTCTTTCTCTATTCCCTATTCTATTCAGAGTAGGTAAGCATATAGTCTCCATACCGTCAAGCCTCGGCTTATTTTGGAGACCCTTCTGTTTAAGTTCCATAAGCTAGTATATTTGTATTTGTCTTGTATAATTGTACTAAAAACTATGTGTTGATATACTGTTTGTCATAAATGACATGTACATGATCCTATCTGATGTAACGGAATTAAGCAGAAATAAATCAAATCAAATCAAATCAAATCAAATCAAATCAAAATCAAATCAAATCATTTATGACAAACAGTATATCGACACATAATTCTTAGTACAATTATACAAGACAAAAACAAACAGCTTAGGGAACTTAAACAGAAGGGTCTCCAATATAAGCCGAGACTTGACGGTATGGATACTATATCAAGCTACTCTGAATAGAATATAGGGGATAGAGAAAGAGAGAGATAGGGAAGGGTGGGGGAAGGGAAAGAGGAGAAAAGGGAAATGACGGAGTGTATGTGTACCGTTCGAACTACTTTACAATGATAGTAATGGTAAGAAATATAATATAATAATGATGTCAAAATTAACATGTTCAGTTGCCTTTGCCGGAGTAATAATCGAATATGCACTATGGAAATAATAATGTATGAATACAAAGTATTCTATACATAAGGTTGTCTGATATGAAATGCAATATATCGCACTTATTTTATGTATGCAGTAATGGTAAGGCACATAGTATAACATTATAAATGCTCATATAATATACATGGTGTACCTATCTTATACGTACACATACATACCCATATTCATAATATGTTATATATGGATATATAAATAAATCGATATATGTATGCACACATACATGCATCTTGTGTCACATACATATTCATACATTTGATTATAATACAGTAAAGAAATCAAAATGTTATCCTGGGGAATACTGCTTAAGGAGATTAAGTTTTACAGCCTTCTTAAATGAATACATAGAGGTCATGTTTTTAATTTCGGTGGGAAGGGAATTCCAATTGTCAGGGTAGGAGTGTCTGATAGAATGGTGCGCGAGTGCGGTTTGGGGGTTAAGTAAATGCAAATTTGTGGATTGTCTGGTAGGATAAGAGTGAATCTCTGAATTTGACCAAAATATTCTGTTAAATATTGGAGGCAAGAGGTTTGACTTGAGGCAAAATGATAAATACAGCTTTTTGATATCTGAATGAGAATCAATCCTAGCATTGCTGATAATATCAAACTATAACAGGCCGCTCTTATTCATTTTCACGATTCGGTCTGTTAATGGAATATATGTGGAGACTATTGAGATATTCTATTCTGTGCTTTATCGGTGCACTTGCTTCGAAGCAAAAGGTCATTTAAAACTGCATAGCAATTCATTGCTGTTCTATTTCTTTATGGGGATGCAATCTGTTTAATTTTCACAGAATTCATCAGTATGTTAACTCCCCAAAAAAGTGAATAGGAAATGCACTTATACCACAGTACTCCAGCATCTCCTTGAATTCCATCAAGCACGAGAGACGCATGCATAATAGTGTAATACCCTGACAACACGTTGATTGTAGATAAAATACATGGTGGAAACATGTAGTTTTCGACCATAAACATTGGCGGTCACAATATGGGGCGATGTCTAAACCCCCAAACTTTCCAACTGATCTACCCCAATCTCGTACTTAAGATATTTAACAGTTAAGCCCATATCATGGCTCTAAGACAATTTATTGCGGACAATACAATTTCTCATTTATACCGATTTAAAGGTTATGAAAACAAAAATCTAAGCAGACCACTTGACATTTGTGATCAATGTAAGACAGATTTGATATAGGTAAACAGACAATAGTTGTTGCACTGTCCGCAAAGGTACTTTTATCTAGACGCAAGACGTAGTACGGTGTCGTTATTGTAACCGTAAAATTTCTGTACTTTTTTTTGTAATGTGTCGAACCAAATGATACCGATTTCTGAACTGGAGGCAGATGGTGATGTACGCAACCCAACTACCCTACTTGCTTTACAACCATTTTCATTAAAAAATGAGAAGTGATATGCAGTGCTAAATTATCAACAGCACTGCATGCATTTCAAATGAAAAATATATCTTTATAAAAAGTGTTTGAAATATGTTGTATTTGTATACAAATGGTACCTGCATTTCGTCATCACATTATTATTTCTAATACAGAATTAGAAAACCAACAGAAAGTCGCAGTTTTTTTTTCCAAATGTAAGATTCTGATAGAATACTTGTAATGGCAATGACAATAAGACTTTAAACAGAAAGAAAGAACGAGAGAGAGGAAAATAAGATTGCTGCATGTTGTAATGGTATTACAATTAATAGATAACATTCTACGCAACCTCAAACGCGATGTAGGCCTATTTTAGTATCCAGTGTTTGTTTGTTAGTTTGTTTATTTGATTTATTTTTCTTCCAACACAATTTCATACATAAATCAAGATTCTTTTCAATAATATCACACACTATCAGTAAGCAGGTTTCAATGTACATGATTCAAAGAAGGAAAATTGATGTGTAAATTTAATTCCATTAACAAAATATAACTCGTATTACCAAATTTCCAAATAATTACCTGAGAAATTATGTGAAAGAAGGACTGCCACTATAAGCAAAAGCTTGAACACGTGGCAGCCCAGCGACCTATCTACATAATACACATACGTATATTGTTTGCGGAATGGGGAAGTACTACTAAATATGATTGTAAATATGACTGTAAATGCATTATGTTTTATATTCTAATGCATAGATACGAATAAAAGTAAAGTGAATTATGATGATGATGATGATGATGACAGGGTAATGATGAGGGGAAAATGTGATAATGAAGATGAAAGTGATGGTGGTGATGCTGAAGATAATGGGAATGAAATGAAATGATAGACACAGAAACAATGCGTATATTTGTTGTAGTTTGAATCCAATTTACAGGTCGAGAAACATGATCAAACAAAACAAAATCTATATTCAGATGCTATGTTCATAGATTGTAATCTGACAGTAACGTAGTTTTCAATCTAGACTTAAAAGAATATAACGTTTTACATGATTTAACATAATCTGGGAGTGTGTTCCAAAGATTTGGTCCATTATGCCTTATAGATTTTTGTGCAATTAATGATTTGGGATTTACTAAATGAAAATTTTGCGAATTACGAGTGGGATACGAATGGACAGTATAATTCAGTTTAAAGAAATCGTGAAAAGTGTTTGAACTAAGTTGTTCAAATACTTAAACATAAAAAGCAAAGAGTGAAAGGTATTTATATCAAATATATTCAATGTTTTTAACTGATAAAAAAGTGGATTGGTGTGTGTTAATTATTGTGAGCCAGTACAGATGCAAATGGCTTTCTTCTATAAATAGAGTTAAGTTTAGTTTTTGCACTCGTAGAGAACACTATATTACAATACATAATATAGGTTTTCCCGGTCAATTTCATACTTTTGTCATTCAAGTTCCTATTCCGAGCATTCGATTTCACGCATTCCACGCTCGCAGCACTGAATCAGCAATCAAATTCAAAATCAGGTCATTCGAATTCGCTATCCGAGCATTCAAATTCACTCTCGGAGCATTCAAATTCACTATCGGAGCATTCAAATTCACTATCGGAACATTCAAATTCACTATCGGAGCATTCAAATTTAAGAGAGGAGCACGCATTTCATCAAGGAGCATTCAAATTCATGTCAAGCTGGCGACGGAATCTCGTCGGTCATTCAAATTCGTGTATAGGCAACCATGTTCCAAATAACTGCATTCAATTTAAAAGAAGTCCTGAATTTAGTTAGTTTGGGGCCGAGTATGCATGTGTTTCTCACTTGGCTTTGAATATATTGGGATTTATGATGATTATTTATTTTGCAGTAGAGGTCCACCTGTTAATTGACAATTTTGAACTCGCGCTTAGCAAATAGGAATATGCAGGCACATTTCCCTGGGATTGGACATAAAATGGAGGTCCCACGTGTAAAAGAGTCACAACTCATGCACGTAAAAGATCCCACTTCATTTATTCATCGCAAAGAGCAAAACATCTAACTGGACCCCATAGATTATGGAAGACCAGCTTTTGCAGCTGAATATGGGTTATCCAGCCATCTTCTTTGATAGAAAATTAAACAAACAAAAATTAGGCACTGTATAGGCCTACAGACGAGCATAATACGGAGGGTTGGTTGACACTTTCGAGGAAAAAAACCCAATTTCGACTATATTGAAACTGATACATGAGCATTTTATACGTGTTGTCTGTTGTGTATTGCTGTCTTATTGATTTAATTTTGCGGGACTATGTGAGATCATTGTGTGTCAGTTTGTCTTAAATTGATGAATTGTCATTATATGGTTGGTGTTGGGGCGTTGTCAGCATGCAGTATCATCAAGAAATATGATTACTAGTCGTGTTGTTTGGATGCACTGCTGACATTGCAATTTGAAATTTATGGAGATGAAAAACAAAGAATACATGAACAGAGAACAATGTAGAACATGTAAATAATCCTAATTACACTATATGCAAGCATTCATTGATTGTGTTGGCCCTTTTTCCTTTCTTAAAAGTCTCCACCATTTTCCTCGTTAAATTGATTGCACGAAGTAGGAACTTGATCGCCTAAAAATGAATTTGAACGCTCCAAACAAGCTCATTGGGACTATCACGTGACTATCGTATGAATTTGACTGCACGAGTAGGAAAGTCGGTGCTCGCATTTTGAAATTGAATGCCCAATCGTGAATTTGATTTCACGAAAACGAAATAGAACGCTCATAAATGAAATTGATCGCTCGGATTCTGAATTTGAATGCCCCAATATTTTCGCGTGCGTGCGCTGCGTGAATTTGAATGCACATTAATGAATTTGAGTGACAAAAGTATGAAATTGACCGGGAAAACCTATATTCGGTAGGATTAAAGAATTTTAAAGCATTAAAAGAGTTTGTTCCGGAAGATAACTTTTCATCTTTGAAAAGAATACCTTTATTTCTAGAAATACAGGTTGTAACATGACGTATATGATCATTCCAGGTTAAGTTTTCATCAATGAAAATAACTAAAAACTTAATAAAACTTTTACGTTCAAGAAGTACATTATCAATCCTTATACCATTTACAGAATCATCTGTGTGAGTTTTCATATGCTTAAAATAGATATAATTTGTTTTATCAATATTAAGTGATAATTTATTATTCTTAAACCAGTTTGATACATTTGGTAACTCTGCATTAATTCAATTCAATTCATTTCAATTCATTTATTTCCATACTTCTCATTTATGGACATTATAACAGAAATCAAACAAGCTCTTTCACCTTGTAAACAATCTGCAAAACACAACAATATACATGGTGATAACACAGTAATTATATGTAATAACTGGTCAAATTCGAAATCGAGATGGGGTTGATTAAGTGTGGATACTAACGTTTCTATATTATCGTGGGAATACAATATATTGGTGTCATCGGCATATGATATAAATGATGATATAGACGACGAATTAAAGGTATCATTGGTATATAACAAAAACAGAAGGGGGCCTAATATTGAGCCCTGGGGCACACCACATCTTATCTGTAAAAAAATGACGACATGTCATTGAATGTACAACATATTGCTGTTTACATGATAAATAATCTTTAAACCACCAGAGTGCCATAGTGCCACCAGAACACCAGGCCCAAAACCATTAAAAATGTACAATTCAGGTTTTGAAATTTTGAAAAAATAAAGTTTTCTCAAAAGCATTCCGACAACGAAAAATTGCTAGAGGATACATTGAATTTCAACTTAAACAAAAATGAGCAACAAATGTTACAAACTTTTTATGTTCTGAAATTTGAAGCTCAACATGAAAATTTCACCACTGTAACTTACGTTACTGCGTTTATTTTTCTTTGACCATATTCATACTGTTTAGGGATGGACAATACAACTACCCTTCTATTCGTGGATAGTTTCGAAGATATGACCATTCTTATTTCAATGTGCCTGCTATATTTTTCATTCATTTGATGAGTTACTGTAACCCTGAATTAAGATATTGATAGATATGATGGAGATTGTTAACTATGTAAAGTTATATTGTTTCCTATATTTTTTTTATTCGTACACATAGAACTTTCAGAAAACTGCCAAATGATTTTAGATGGATTTGTCCTACACATATTTTCAAACAATCCCAGTTACCATATGACAAATGAAAATGTGACTGTTTAAACCTTGGTAACGTTTGTTACGCATATGAGTCACGTATGTTACATAAATATATTAAACACTAAAAAAGAAGATAAATTTTCAGAGTTCGAATAAATATCAAGAGTACAAGCGTTGCAAGACCTTCAGGACTTCTGGAAGCAGATTTATTTAATTGTCGTCTGATGTTATCGTCCTTATACATTTGGCCTAAAATGAAAAATTGGAATAAAATATTTAAAATTCAAGAGTTTATTTTGTCTAAATATTATGAGTTTCACTGCAAAATTACCTGTTGAAGTGCCCTGTCTAAAACCAAAGGAATGCATTTATATAAGAGTCAGAAAAGACATTGTCAAGAACCCCTAAAATGTATCAGTGTGTATCATAAACAATTGTAACGTATGTTTCAAATGTTTCAAGATTGAAATATTAATCACTCGAAAGTGGAGATGCATTGGAAAGTGCATTAAAAAGGAACGATACATCGCTAAACAACATTGCACAGTGTGAGTGCACAAGCTGGTCAGTACTTAACTGTTTAGCATATTAAAGTTTACACCAATAAGGTATATCAGGCATAAGAATGAAAATGTGAAATAAATCACAGCGAGCCTATGAAGTTTAAAATGCAAACACCAGCACTGCTTTATGAATAATAATGCATGATTATCACGAGTTTCATTAATGAACAAACCATGCATTGTTGTTGCTTAAAACGTACAGATTTCTTGGCACATTATTCAATAATGTGCCAAGAAATCTGTAAGTTTTAAGCAACAATAATGCTAGATTGGGTAATAGTCACAAAAATACAGAATTATAAACAATTTAAGAGTGGTTACGTAAATAGACAGCTTTCTCACGGTGTTAGATTGAGAGTATAACTGACATATGACACATGCACTAGTCTATAAAGACAAAAATGATAAACACAAAAAGGCGCACCTTTCTATATTATGAATACCCCCCCCCCTTTTTTTGGGGGGGGGAAGAGGCAATGGAAAAGGCATAGAAACTTCAGAAGAACAAATTGCAATTCTTCTATTTCCATTACATAGAATAAAAGTTCAGTGACATATAAAATGTCTTCAATGTATATTACATCATTGTAAAAGACAACTGTAAACTCACAATCTGGTCTTTTTCTGCAAAAGGCAACTTTCAATAAAAGGAATTCTGGGTAAGAGCCAGTGTTCATAGAAGAGAATAATGCAAAAGTGGAGAGTTGTATTATAGTGAAATAATATAAAAGTTGGTATAAGAGCGTTAGTATGACGCTTTCTTCTATTTTCTTGGTTAAATTTCAAATTTTCATTAATATCTCGGAAGAGTTAGATTGGGTAAAATTTCTTATGGATGATTTTCGGTGCATAAACAAGAAAATTTACATACATTTCATCCTTTCAATTTGATATCTACAAGCCAACACTTTTATCCAGTACCTTTCATTGTAAAGCATACATAAGAATACATCATTAGCAAATGTTTTAATTTGTGAATCAATTTCCTTGTCAATCCTTGTCAATCCTTGTCAATCAAGTCGACATTATCACCTTCATTCACCCTTTGCTGAGATCGGTTTAAGTCTTCTTTTATTTTCTTGCCGAAGGCTCTGTGTTTTTTAATTCTTTCATTTTTTGTCTGCGCTCTTGTTTTTCCAAATTCTTAAGATTTTCTACAGGAACGTAATACTTTTTTACACGTTGTTTCTCGGATTTACTCTCTAAAAAAATCGAGTGAAAGTATTCACGTTTAATGGGGTGAATTAAAAAAAAAAGTGAATCTAGAGTGAAAATGTTCATTTTCACTGTTTAGAGTGACCTCAGGGACCACTCCTAAATCTTCGAGTGATCCCTGAGCTGACCCCAAAATGAGTGAAAATGAATTTTTTTTTACTCAAAATTCATTCCAATTTTACTCTAAATTCACTCTTTTCTATATTCACTCCATGAAGAGTGAATATTTTCTCTCATCTTTTTTAAGAGAGGAAGGAAGGCTTCTTCTCCAATCTTTTCCTTTATCCTTCTTCAGTAATCGGCCTGAATCTTGGCTCTTGATTTTCCCATTTTGACCTCTTGGAACCCAAGGAGTGATGATAAGATTCCCTTAACAGAGAAATAAGAAAATCCATACTGCAAATCAGAAATAAGATATTCTTACATAATTGCGTAACCTACGTTACCTGTAATTGCAAGGAATGAAGTGTCACATAATGAATTTGGTAGGCTACAATCACTATAACTTTGAAGTAAATGATATGATAATTAAAATGAAAACCATTATTTTCATCATTCATATATCATTAACTTACATATTGGATTGATTTAGAGTGATTGAAACCTACGTTACCAAGGTATTCAGGGCCTCATTAACAATGATTATTGCCAAAAAGAATGGTTAAGTGCAAGCCTAAAATTGAAATATGTTTTTCATCTGTTTATTTATGGATATTAGTCACTTTTAGGATAAAGCTTTGGTGAAAAGTACGTCAGTGTACATGCAGATGTAAAATTGAAACCTACGTTACCTTAAGTGAAACCTACGTTACAATATTGACCCTATGTTTAGGTTCCTTAATGTTGTATAAATATCTGAGTGAGATGTAAAATTGTTACTCTCCTCGACAAAACAAACACCAAAGTACTTGCTTATAGTAAAAAAGTACCAATATTTGAATGTAATTACGCTAAACATGACTTTGAAAATATATATACCGTTCGCTCATATACTGAGAAAGATCTCGTGCAGTCCATTCCCTGTGAGTCGTCAACGTGATGCGCCATTTTGTCGCAAGGACTGTTTCTAAGCAACTATGGAGTAAGATGGCTCTAGATACCACTTTTTATCGATGAATGGTTGCAATGTTAGTGAATCTAATTAAGATTATTTTTTCGGGGGTAACGTATGTTTCGGTAACGTAAGTTACATCTGACCTTCGATGTGACTTTTTCAAGCGATTAGTAATGGCTCATAATTGAAAACTCAGTGGAGAGATTGGGGTACTATATGCCTATGTTTGGTATCTTCCTTGTAACATTTTCATTTATAATTTTCCATAGTGGTGGTAACGTATGTTTCATTTCTTAACCATACGGTCTGAAACATGTTAGTGCTTGAAGCTTTTTCTCTGAAGCAGATAACCAGGTGGCACAACTATTGTTTACAGCATTGGACGAGACATCTTTTAAAGTTTTTAGGACGGATAATTCACAATTTCAACCCCAGGGAATGTTTTAAAGGAAAACTTGAAATCATGGTAACGTATGTTTCACAGGCCTTTGCGACAAATTTGACCTGTAAAATAATTCAACTGAATAGTTTTCAATTATATTTCTTTTTATTCTAACGTGTAGACAAATGGCTTAATTTGCCTTAGAACAAGTTTTAATGAAAAAAGATCATGCTTTCATTTGCATAATAGTAACATATCGGCAAAACTATTAATTTGCGACATGCTGTTTTCGGCGGATTTACCATCTTTATGAATGCATAATTTCTGAAAGAATCATAACTGGATGTTCAAATTCTCGGCAGTTCTAGTTAACAATGTACTAACGGTAACTATTACCCGAAACTTATGACAATCGGTCGTTGCTTTATTTTTTCTTTGGTAAAACTATTGCGACAAGTATTTCACTGAATTGTACATATTTATTGGTTTTGAACCACCATAAAGCTGTAACTTTTTAAGTAAGATATCATGTTGTAACGTATCAAACGCCTTAAATAAATGCACTAAAACTCCTTTAACATGTTTTCTATTTGCTATCGCGTTTGTAATTTGATCATACAACTGGACCAAAGCAAAATCTGTAGCATAATTCTTTCGGAAACCATATTGATGTAAATTCAAAACTGTATGATTATGCAAAAATTTATAAAAACCTGTCATTATTATATAATATCTTCAAGATTTTTGGAAATACTAGGAAGAATAGAAATTGGTCTATAATTACTAATTTTACAAGGTTCATCTTTCTTAAACACTGGGTTTACCTTTGCAATTCTTAAAGAATTGGGACATTTTCCAGGCAATATGGAAAGATTGAATATGTGAGTAAGTGGATCAGCAATTTGATATATGATTTGTTAAAGTACTAATGTGCTTATTCTATCACAACCACTTGCCCTGCTAGCATTCAACTTTTTCGTAATATTGATAATTTCTGTGGGATTTGTAGGGTTTAAAAATTAGGAAATAGGTTCTGGCAAAAATTTCAAAAAATCTTCATTTCCATCATCAAATGTATTTACCAGATTAGGACCAACATTAACAAAAAAAAGAAGAATTAAATGTATCAGCTACATCTCCCTGATCAATAATACAATCATTTAATTTAAAGTCTTTTTTGGCAATTGTTGTTCTTTCTTCCCAACCAAATCATTTATAATTCTCCATGTGGCCTTCATATTTGATTTAACTTGGTTCAACTTATCAGAATAATATACTTTTCGTGAATTTCTTATAACAGTTGTTAATCTATTTTGGTATGTCTTATATTTTCTTAAATTAAAAATCAGTAGGATCATTTATATAAATCTTATAAAGTCTCTTTCTTGTATATATTGAACGTAATATCGATTTTGTTATCCAAGACCTCTTCCCATGTTTATTATTCTTTTTAGACTTTACCAATGGACAATTTTTATCATAATAATGTATTTTTCTACTAAAATTATCATAGGAGGTATTCACATCAAACTCACTGTGAACATCAAACCACTGTTCAGATGCCAAATCTGCTGTAAAAGATTCAATATTTTAAGGCGTTTCCTTTCTATATATTACAGGTTTGGATGAGTTTTCAACAAAAGACTCATCATAACATATAACAAATATGGAAAGATGATCAGATACATCAAAATATAATAAACCGCTAACAATTTCTTTACCAGAAATATTAGAAAAAAAAATATTATCTACCAAAGTGGATGAAATACTATTAATTCTTGTTATGGTTCGTTTATATGTGGATAACATCCATTTGAATACATCAAATGAAGAAACGGTTCAGAATTTCTATCATTATCATAATTACATATCAAATTAACATTAAAATCACCCATTAAATATATCTGCTTATTTTCATGTAAAAACGCAGCAAAAAAATGTTTCCAAATCTTCCAAAAATAATTCATTATGAGTATTCGGGGGTCTATCAATCAAACCGACAATCGGGTTTTTTTTTTTTTTTTGGAACGTTCTATTTCTACAAATACTACTTCACATTCTTCAAAAGAAATATCAGCTCTTACTTTATATTGCAAGTTTTCATGGATGTAAAATGCTACGCCTCCACCTCTTCTTCCTTCACGGTCTGCTCTAACCATATAATATTCTTTTTAAATTGAATACAGTGTAGATTTGCTGAAGTAGAGTGGAGCCAAGTTTCTGTGATACCAATAACTGAAAAGGGAAAATTATCTACAGTATGAAGAAAGGTTTCAAAGGAACCAAAGTTCTCATTCAAACTCCTAGACTTAACATGTAACAAACTAAAATTCTTCGAGTTTCTGAAATTCTCGACGAATTCCGTAGTTGTATAATAATTACTGCCAGAAGTTGAAGTGTTTAAATCAAAACAGGACTGCTGCATTAAATCCATTTACACAGTACATAGCTGTATTTTAAAATATTTTCAATTTGAATTGCATTCAATCTGACGTTACACAAGAGGTTTCTGTGCGTGAAGGATGAATGAAAAGGGAAGTGAGGATGACAATGATGAAGATGATGAAGATGATGATGAAGGGGACGAGAAAAGAAAAACACGTATGAGATGATGAAAATGAGAAAAGAGGGAAATAACAAGTTCGTCACTATACACGTCCATGAGCATGTTAAACTTCTCGACCACTTAATGACAAAATAAGGAACTAGTTATTTGTTGTATTTCTTTGTAGTCGGATCGCCTATCCACAATAACTAATTCTTATACCATTGGGATTTGTAATCAATACAAACAAATATGTCAAAGTATATAATGCAAAAACACACACGCAAAAAAACAATGCAATTCCATTGTTATTGTTAAATATTTTATCGAACTGGAATGCAGGTATAAACGAAATTGCCCAAAATGCGAGTACACAATATGTAAATATATAGAATAATAAATAGCCTAATCTGTCTCACGGATTGAGTACCTCTAGATAGGATAGTCCATGGGCCAGGCCAGATATTGGTACCACCCGGGGTGGCAAAACCTTTTTGGTGTCATTTTGTTTGTCCGGCATAGATATGCTTATCAAGCTATGATGATGATGATAATGATGAAGTCTTGTATAGCGCCGGTATCCGCCAAGTCAGGCGCTCATGGCGCTTGCTCCATAGTCATAATAGTCATAATAAATGAATTTTGAACCAATTTGGTCTCGTTGTTATATCCCTATACTTCTGAATCAAAACTAACCGCTAAACAAAGAAGAGCACAGTCTTCTGTATGTTCACAGGTGTTCTGTTGTAAACGCGGTGCGCTTAGTCCTTATTCAAAGCAGCGAAGGAAATATCCAAAGGTTATGATGTCCACAGCTCTTAGTCTTTATTCAAGACGGCGAAGGGAATATCCGAAGCTTATGATACAGTGTATAATCCTTTTATCTAAAAACAACAACAACAACAAAGCAATTCCCCGCGAATTTTACCGTATTTTTCAATTATTTATCATTTTCCGGTGAAAACGCTCCGGTGAAAACGCTAATACCACGCCAATGTCACTTTATTTCCATCCAACAATGAAAGATAATGCAAAAACAATGTACCTGTACACTACTATACATTATGATAAATAATGTTGTAAATGAAGAGAGTGATTTTTGTTTAAAACTGATGTATTTGTTGAAAGGGTAGTATAAAAACAGTATAGATAATCCCTTTTATTAGGAAATTTAGATAATGATAACCGTACATTGTTCGATCTAGATAAAGACTAAGCGCACCGCGTGACAGCTGTGGACATCATAACCCATTGGATATTCCCTTCGCTGCCTTGAATAAAGACTAAGCGCGTCGCGTTTACAACAGAACACCTGTGGACATACAGGAGACGGTGCTCTTCTTTGTATAGCGGTTAGTTTCGATTCAGAAGTAGAGGGATATAACAACGAGACCAAATTGGTTAAAAAGTCATTTATTATGACTAAGCTACCCATTTCAATGGAAGTGCTATCATACCTTGATAAACATAATGTCCGACAAACAAAATGACACCAAAAAGGTTTTGCCACCTCAGGTGGTACCAATAACCCATATTTCGGGTCTAGGCCCATGGACTAGAAGAGCAAGGGAGGGAGAGAGAGAGAGAGAGAGAGAGGGAGAGAGAGAGAGAAGCGAGTGAGAGAGGGAATGGAAAGAGAGTCTAGACAACAAAACTAGACAAACTGAAAAGAACGGCTACAGTTAACTTGTAATATTCGTAGGTATACATGCGTCTACAGGTGTGTGTGCAAAAAGAAAAACAAAACAAAACAAAACAAAGCCGGGAATAGACAAAAAATAAAGGCGAGTTGTCACCTGGGACGAATATCTACACAATTATCACCTCATTACACTCTTGCATAAAAAATAACGTTCTGACAACGGAACGCTTCCCAGTCTCCAGTTATTTCAAATATGTTAGTGCTTTAAATTCTAAATGACTGATACATTAAGACAACCAACAGCAGTCAAGTGGCCGACATCACCTGGTATAATATGATAAACTGCCATAACTATCCATGACTATAAACAGCACCTATAAACAGGCCCAAGTACTACAGCAACGAAGGTTGCTGGGCGACGGTGTCCCAAAACAGGTGATCCGTGTCCCCCAGCTACCGTAAAGTTCCTAATAATAAAGTTCAAGAAATGTAACAAATTTTACCTGACATTACTTCAATAGTGTTGACATAAAATAAGCTGAGGCAGCTTCGTGTAGCAGAGCTATAATCCATCTTATCGTATTACTTTACAAACAAACATTTTTATCTTTGTTCAGTATATGCAAAAATGCTTATATAAAATAAATTTTCCCTGTACTGTTACTAGAAAAAAAAGATAACATGATAATTCCGATTACCGAGAAACTATTACAAATAATTATAAGCATGTATTCAAAACTGATTGGTACCGGAAAAAGGGGGTTCATAGAACAAATACATTATGTATCTTGATTTTTAATCAACTTATCATACATTACACAAGCAAACAGCTTTAGGGTTTATGTGGATCATTTTTTCTTTTCCCTTTCTTCCTTATCATCTTTTTTTTTCAATATTGGGATTGAACTGAGGGTCATACATGAAAATCAGCATTCCACACGAAAAATAAAGAACTTTGATGTCAACATGGACATACATTGTGGAAGAAATATTATGAATAAATGCATATGTATTACTTTTTCTTGACTAGAAGATGGAAATGAAAAAGGGAAAAAGAGAAAGCTTCATATACGTACTATGTTTGGAGAATTTTCACACACAAACACAAAATGTATTAAACTTTGAAGTCAGCTTTAGCATAAGTTTCAGTCATTTTAACAGATAGGAGGACTTTTCTTTCTTCATTCTCCTCTTCCTTGTTTATTACAAAGTGGAAATAATTCAAAGAAGAAAAGGTGTAAAATGATGACACGCAGCAAATAACCTGCTTTAAGGTTACTTTAACTATATTTCATGATATAAGTGTAGCAGGTAAGGTAATAGCTAAATCCAATTTATCCTCATCTCCTCCTCGTCGATTTTTTTTTTTTTGGTGAAAATAAGATAGAGAAAGTGAAGGCTTAACTTATCTAATCAGTAAAGAAAGACTATTCACGGAGCAGTAGTCATTGCTGTATATATGCACCACTGATATACAATATTCACAAGCAGTATAAAAGGTAAGTATATACATAAATATTTTTCTTCTCTCTTTTTCATTACAAAGTGGAAATGAGGAGAAGAATAAGAAAAAATAGTCAAAACTTCCATAATATTTTATACTAGAGCAACAACAACATAAAACCCTGAAAAACCAACAAAATACAAACATTCATTTATTCAACCCTTTACTTTTGTTATACCCTGCTCCATATCCTTCTCCCTCTCCTCATTGTCTTCTTACTACAGTGTTCTTGCTATTTATATGGTGGGACAAATAACACAACACTAAATTGCGCAAACTCTGAAAATTTAGGATAAACAACAGATTCACAACAGTGACGACAAGTAACATAGAACATTTTTCCACAGAAACGGTCACTTTGATATTTTGGTCATGACATGTTTGCATGTTTGTTTGTTTTGTTTTTTTGTAAAGTGAGCTTTGATACGTATTATGAAATTGCAATAGTTTCTTCACATTGATTATGACGTAATAGAAGTACAATATGTTGCATTTAAATCCAGTCACTCATCATATTTGGACGTGTCATGTGGTGTTCCTCAGGGATCTATCCTATCCTATTTGATTTATATTAATGATATCCATTCCTCTCCTCGCTTAAACTTCATCTTATTTGCAGACGACACCAACGTGTTTTATTCCCACAAGGATATTGTAACACTGGTTGATACATTAAATATGGAATTTCAAGTAACATTTCGCAATGGTTTAGAAGTAATAAGCTTCATTGAATATTGATAAAATATGTTTTATACATTCTCATACGCTTCAATCCCAACCCACCCTTCCTCAAAGTATTTCTATTGATGATGTAAACATTGCTCAGAAACATTCAACCAAGTTCCTAGGAGTGACCCTAGATAGCAATCTTACTTGGAATACTCATGTCCAGAATATTATAACAGCAATATCTAAAGCAACTGGTGTTTTAAGGAGAATGAAATACTTAATTAATGATCAAACTTTAATAATGTTATACAACACCTTATTTCTACCATATGTAATGTACTGCAATATTGTATGGGCCAACTGTAGCAAAACCAAATTGAACACAATTTTTCTTCTCCAGAAAAAGGCTCTTTGTATATGCACACATTCAAATTTTTTGGCTCACACTGATCCTATATTTTATCGCCTAAAAACTCTAAAGGCCCATGATATACATTTATACCTAACTGCCATATTTATTTATGTATTTAATGCCTTAGTAACCAATGACCATATTCACCCATACCCTACCCGTCGTTCCCATGATTTTCATTTAAGTAATCCAAAGCTTTTACTTGCTCAAAAGTCGATTAGACATCACGGTCCGGATACATGGAACACTCTTCCTGAGGAGTTGAAGCAGTGTGCCTCCTTGTTTTCATTCAAAGCAAACTTAAAGAAGCATATTTTACTACAGTATACTTCATACGAATTAAGCACGAATAATTTATATGACTCATGATGGTCTCCCAATAGCAACATCGTATGTCGTTCCCTCTTCCAGCAAACCAATTTTATTATTCTAAATTCCAGCCTATCTGCCCCTGTGCACTTTCAAGCACTTGCACGCACATTCACCACCATCACACATCAGAGTTTATTTTCCCCTGCTATCTTCGCAGCAGAATTTGTATTGTTGCGAATTTAATACGTCCCTATCTTTTCCTCGGGCCGGCCATCTTTTCAAGCAGTGCTTACAATGGCGGCCCTCTGCATTATCGCTTCTTAAAGATAATATTGTTATTGTAATCCCTGCTGCATAGACGTGCATACTCTAATATTATATCATTAATTTCCTTTTATATCGTTGTTTATGCAAGTCAAACGACTCTGTTTCAAATATACTTTGTATGTTTCCCATGTTCATGATTATGCAATTTATGTATATATTGATTTGCAGAAAATAAAGTATCTATCAAACAATAACAACAACACTCATCGTTTTTCACGATTACAATGTACAGTGCTACAATAATGTTGAATCAGCCAAAATTAAAGATTCTATTCGCCATAGTATAAAGGGAGAACCAGTCAAACTTCCTCGTATGGTGAAGCCCGTGATCGAAAGTGAAAGCTCTTGATACCGTTATTAACTCATCCTGCTGGTACCAGAGGCTTGAACAATCTGTTGTGATGATTAATGATATATCGTTCAATCGTTACTTGATGGACAATGAAAAAAAAGGACTGATATTGCTCTTATTTGTCTAATATAAAAGAAAGCACAAGACAAGCCACAAAAACAGTGATGAGTACATCTTGCAGTTTATTCATAGTGATTGACATTCTAAAGATGGCATTGAAGATACTTTTAATTCTCTTAAATGTAAGCTTTTCTGTTTTGATGAGACATCGTTAAAAAGGTCTTCTGTATTTGACATACTTACGCATGCGTAAGGAGTGGGCCAAAAGGTGCACTATGCCATCGCGTGCAGTCGACCTCTGTCTTTCACGGCATGAACTTGGACACAACTTTCAAGCGTTTCTTTGAAACTTAATCGTACAGCTGGAAAAGTATATAACTTCGTGAAAACCATTGAAATTTGTCTTTATATTCCAACGATAAAATAATGAGAGTTGCCAAACTCTTTAAATGCTTTAGTGGTGAGCAACAGGCACAACAGTCACAGCTGCCAGACACCTTCACAAATCTAGTTTTCCCAGGCTCTTGCACCTATCGCTAATACACTTATTTGGTTTGTAAAAATTAATATTAAAGTCAAAAATCTTCTTTTACAAAATTGTGTAGCTTGACTCAAAATATCAAACAGACAGTTCTAACATACTCAAAGCAAAGACTCGGTCTCGCTATGTATGTATTCAAATCTGAATACCTCGGTTTCTGTATTTGTTGACCTTGCAGTTTTATGTAGGCTACCTATATACATATTTATATATATATGTATATATATATATATATATATATATATATATATGAAGAGTTCGTTCGCAAAAACCAATAAGTCCATATTTGCCAAATGGAGATATTTGCGATTCAAGGTCAAGAAAAATAAAGAGAATGATAAGAAAATTTTGGCTTCTTTTAACCATAACTTCAAAAATGTATCTTTATTTGTAGTGACCAATATATCATTTAAAAGGTATTATTTTGTACTTTATGACAGAGACCTTACTTCAAAATCTTAAAAAATGGAATTATCGGTTTTTGCGAACAAACTCTTCATATATAGTAAGTTCTCTGATGCGCTTTCTTAGAGGGGAAATCCAGTCCAAATATAAGTTAGTCCGATAAAATAGGGTCAAATCTTGCGAGTTCAACGGTAAAAATTTGACTGAAATCGGATGAAAAACTACGTACAATTATTGTACAGTGGATACGAAAATGCAAATGAGTGAACTAACCATGCCATACCATCACAATTTGCCATTGATTGCGTACAATAAAAACAATGGTGAAAATTCAATGCTTCTGTCATTGAAGTCTGAGACATGATGTTATTCCAGGTTGAATAACTTCAGAATAGTGATTAATAGATATTTAAGAGGGTTTGAGCCTCAGGCATAATTGCGTTTGAATGAAATACTGGAAGTTTCAAAGTTTTATGTACAAATTATATGGTAAGTTGTGACGGGATGACATCCTCACTTTGCCATTTTTTATTATTCATATTGACTGTTCAAGAAATGTATAAAGTCCAGGCTAGGCTCCACAGAAAGAGCACTTAACCTCGTTATATATATATATATATATATATATATATATATATATATACAATGTTTTTGATGGTTTCTTGTCAATTCGAGGGTGTTGATTCGAAACCTGATTGATGCCACTCGCGTAACCTTGAGCATTTTCGGCAAAATGCAAAAATCCAAAATGGCCGCCGGGTATGCTAATTTGGCCATAAAAATCCCAGATATGCCAATTTTATGACCAATTATCCATCAAACTTTTTTTAAAATTTGCGTCCATTGAGTAATTCTATTTGTATATGCAAGAAAATGTTCATTTCAATTTTCATTTTCACTACATCAATGGCAAAAGTATGCATGGAAAAAGAAGATGAAATTGCTGTATTCCCGTCACATATACCTATGCTGTTATCAAGTTTTGCATGTGCAATGCAAATCTGATGTGTGCCCCTAGCAACACAAGCAAACAAACAGAAAATATATTGTTTGTAGTCTTATATATTCTTAATATATACACAACTTCAAAATAGATGCCACTTATATACCACTGTACATTATGAATGGCAAAATGTACATGGGAATAAACATATTTTCTTTCTTTCTTTTTTCTGGCATGCAGCTACACTGTTTATCAATTTGGGTGCTGATTATAAATCAGAAGATTGTTATTATTATAAAGCTGTTTCATTTGTGATGCAAACATCCAAATTTGCCACATCAATCTGGATTATCCCTAGGAATAGGAAAAAAACACAAAACACAAAATTTGAATTGACGCCATCATCACCTAAGATAGTTTATCAGGTATTATTAGATATGAACATTTGATACTTATTTGCCGTAAGATGTTCAACATCATAATATTTACTCTGATCTACTGAATTAAAAGACTGAATCTTAGATGATGTCACAAATGAAATTTCCAAAGAACTGTCCTGTTCTACATTATCTAACAGCGATATTATACAAACTTTTCAATCCCCTCATCCGAGAAAGAACATGAGGCAGGGGAAAGTGGAAAAAGGGAACCACCTAACTTCCTCTTGTCAAACCTCTAAAACGAATGCCCGATGTTTTTCATATTAACCCAGTATATGATTTGGTTGAAAATACTAATGACCTTCTGTCTTATTTGTACATCGTAGACCAAATTTACCACTGGTTCTAAGATTGCGTGATTTCACCCATTTGCTCAAGGCTGGGAGCATTATTTCAAAATGCAACAGCATGGACTTGTGTTTGGAGGATACCCACCATATTTTTTTTCATGGTAAACAGGAAGTCAGGAAACAGAGAGTCATCACACCACAGTAGTCTTATTTTGTAGCATCCAAAAATGGCGAAAATTTTGCCTAGGAATGAAATTACTGTGTAATAGAGTTGACGCATACTATTGATGCTGAAAGGGTTCGGTGTAAAAATGGCAGAGGTAAAAATGGCAGAGGTAAAAATGGCAGGGGTAAAAATGGCAGGGGTAAAAATGGCAGGGATAAAAATGGCAGAGGTAAAAATGGCAGAGGTAAAAATGGCAGAGGTAAAAATGGCAGAGGTAAAAATGGCAGAGGTAAAAATGGCAGGGGTAAAAATGGCAGGGGTAAAAATGGCAGAGGTAAAAATGGCAGAGGTAAAAATGGCAGAGGTAAAAATGGCAGAGGTAAAAATGGCAGGGGTAAAAATGGCAGAGGTAAAAATGGCAGAGGTAAAAATGGCAGAGGTAAAAATGGCAGAGGTAAAAATGGTAGAGGTAAAAATGGCAGGGGTAAAAATGGCAGGGGTAAAAATGGCAGGGGTAAAAATGGCAGAGGTAAAAATGGCAGAGGTAAAAATGGCAGAGGTAAAAATGGCAGAGGTAAAAATGGCAGAGGTAAAAATGGCAGGGGTAAAAATGGCAGGGGTAAAAATGGCAGAGATAAAGATGGCAGAGGTAAAAATGGCAGAGGTAAAAATGGCAGAGGTAAAAACGGCAGAGGTAATAATGCCAGAGGTAAAAATGTCAGAGGTAAATAATTATCATGTCAGTGGTAAAAATGTCAGAGGTAAAGTTGTCAGTAGTATGTAGTATGTATGTTAGTTTAGTAGTATGTAGCACAGGAGTGTAAGAACAATTCGGGGCTCGTGATTGACTTCCAGATTTTGATTTATAATGTATGCATTCAAAAACTGTTTACAGTGACTATATACAGATTGCACCATGTCAGTTTAAAGGTGGAAGTCGCTAAATTTGGCAGAGTTTGTACTATACATTATATAGGACTATTTTACACTTGCTTGGAAAGACCACAATGCTACGAAAACTGTGGCACTTTGATGATTATATTGAAATAGATAAACGACAATATTCCGTTGAGCTTACACTATACAGGGTGGCCCCTAAAATCTGAACGGCAGGTTTTTAAGACTTTGCTGGGATAAAATGCGATAGTATTTTAGCTTGTTATGTGGAGAATCCATTCTTCATTGAAATAACATCAGAATCAATTTGGTGGAGAAGTCTTTATTTTATTAGCAGATCAGTTTGAATAGTCATTTCCGGGGTTTGCTCGTGTAGCAAATTCAGAGCTCTGTTCTGCATTGATATATGAGATCGATTACAACACTTTTGCTGCATGAGAAGTTATCATGAAAAATGAATTAAAGCTATTTTTTCATCATTGATTAGAGTAAGGCTCCTTAGATATATACAAATGACAAATTTCTCACAAAAAGGATATCCTTTGATACACGTGGGTCACAGAAAATAACAAAATAACCATGTAAGAAAACCTGTTTGCAGGCAGTTCGCTTTGGCTGTCACTATGTTAGTCTAAAGTCCTCATTGGATGGGGTAATTACCCCTCCCTCGTTCGAGAGGGTGTGAAAGTTTGAGTTAACATGGGTATTACGATCTGGTGTTGTGAATGAATTTTTTATTTTGAAGACTTTGGAGTCATGCTAAATTTAATGTAGTAATAACACAGTGAAAAGGAAGCCAACAGTTAAACAATTCAACCCCGGGTGCATGACAAAATTATGTATACGCCTACTTTCTTTTCTGTATGAACCAACCCCATATTTATCATGCAAACACGCACACTGTCTATGAATGTGAATAAGTTCTTCTTTTTGTGCTGCCCTGAGAAAGATCGATTGTGATCATTATGCACATGTTTACTTTTTTTTTCGTTTTAATGTTTATAATAACGTACATCATTTACGTAACGGTTTATGCACTCTTATCTCATAACCCGATGAAAATGTTTCGAATAAACCAGAAAGAGGCCAGGTGATGCGATATGTATTCTACCTGTAAGTGAGGAAAACGAGGGAAATATTTTGTACATGTACGTAGGCCCTACTGGTCGTGAAGGAATACAGTTTTCACTCTGGACAATTTTTGTACATGCTCCATTTGCAATAGTTTAGAGACCTTGGCGGCTGGGTGGGAGGTTTGGTCCTTTCCATTAAAACGCAGAGGTTATCCGTGAGAAAAAAAAAATGCAGGAAAGTGTAGGGGAGACCGGGAAGAAATGGGACATTTTTGCATCATCGTGAAAGATTCCTTGTAACTTTTAAAATATTTTGTCAAACTAGGTCATAATCATAATTATGTAGTATAGGTTCTGAAATTTATAGTAGAGTACTTAATGATACCCCTATAAATATAAACAATTTTTCGTGTAATTAATGATTTGTTTAGCCCTAATTTTGGGGAAAATGGGACATCAAGCGGAGAGAAATTAGATAACCATCATGACCAAAGTAGGATTTACATGTGCCGCGGGGAGAAATGTAACACTGCCCTATTAAATTTCTCCCAGTGGTAACAGAAACAGTAAAAGATCCCTGCGAATTTTTCATACCTGCATGTCTGTTATCAAGCAATGTTATTTTCAAAAGTTTGCACACTTATTAAAATACCTATAGGACCTACCAGATCTATAGTGAGTTTGATATTTTATTGGCAAGATACCTGTAGAGCTGTACAGAGGTAAATATGTCCATTTTCAGGTGTACCGAGGCTCATCTTTTCACTGATATAATGGGATTGTTGACTGGCCGAGCATTTTTCAAGTTGCATGAGTGTCCCATATTTCTCCCCGGTGTCCCCCGTGCTTTATTTCAGGAGAAGGCACGAAAAGCGCGTATTGCGAGAAAAGTGTCAGAAACATGAAGAAAAAAATCTCTGTCACTTTTACCTCGTCCTCTTGCATTTCTACGACTAAATTTTTATCAATGACATTTGTATGTCTGGCATTTTGACCACTGACATTACGACCACTGACAACTTTACCTCTGACATTTTTACCACTGACATGATAATTATTTACCTCTGACATTATTACCTCTGGCATTATTACCTCTGCCATTTTTACCTCTGCCATTTTTACCTCTGCCATTTTTACCTCTGCCATTTTTACCTCCGCCATTTTTACCTCTGCCATTTTTACCTCTGCCATTTTTACCTCTGCCATTTTTACCCCTGCCATTTTACCCCTGCCATTTTTACCCCTGCCATCTTTACGTCTGCCATTTTTACCCCTGCCATTTTTACCCCTGCCATTTTTACCTCTGCCATTTTAACCTCTGCCATTTTTACCTCCGCCATTTTTACCTCCGCCATTTTTACCTCTGCCATTTTTACCTCTGCCATTTTTACCTCTGCCATTTTTACCTCTGCCATTTTTACCTCTGCCATTTTTACCCCTGCCATTTTTACCTCTGCCATTTTTACTCCTGCCATTTTTACCCCTGCCATTTTTACCCCTGCCATTTTTACCCCTGCCATTTTTACCTCTGCCATTTTTACCCCTGCCATTTTTACCCCTGCCATTTTTACCTCTGACATTTTTACCTGGCACCGCTGAAAGACCCATATTATAAGAGTGAGTCGTTTTCAGCAGCATTGCTACTTACATCAGGAGAAAAATCTAGTTACTCCTACTCCAGTTACTCCTACTGAAACAGATTTGATCTCAACAGGCAGCTATTATCACTCAACATACTCAAAATAACATCAGGTACTCTCAATTTTGTGCTTGCAACTGTAAAATTGACACATTTTCTGTCTGGAGAGGAGTACTTTGCTCACACCTTTCCTTAAATGATGAATTGTGGAATTATGGAATATTCGCCAATGCTAGTACAATGCAGGTGATTCATGATGGATATAATTGGATGGTTCCATTTTATTCAAGGAGCATGTTTCACACCTGTTTGCCCCCACTTCTGCTGCTGCCCAGGTCTCGGTTACACGACCCCTGCAATCCTGCAATTGCCTTACAAGGTACTTAGGGGTCATCTGGTGCATGATCTTGCCATGGAGACAGGTCGAAGACATGGGCATGGGCACTTGCTTGATCACTCTTTTACAGAAGATCCAAAGCCCAACCTTACCAGCAACCATCCACAGGGCTATCTGACAATAGGCATGATGGCATTGTTGACTAAATCATACAGCCATGGTAGGCGAAAGGCTTCACTTTTCTCGAGGTAGATGAATTTTACCACCAGTTTTCTTGTGAATGTGTTTGCGTATGATGCTAAGGGAGCCTCTGAGATCTGTAAAGTGCTGCCTCATTCTGAAAACAGTGCTACATTGTATAACAACTTCACACTGCTTCAGAGATTGTCTTTAACCTTCAGCACTTGCAGTTTCAGGATTACTCTAGGTAACCAGACCAGCTGTTTTAAGACTCTGAATGATCACCTCCCACAGGATGGCTGTAAACTCTAACCCCAATCCCGTTTAACATTATGGTGACATGCAATCACTTCATGTAGGAAGTTTGTGCAGATGATCTTGCCCTTACGTTTCATAGAAGGTCCTTGGATAACATCAGCCAAGTCCTGACCCATCTCAAGACAATGGATGAGTAATTCCCCTTCTGGAAACTTTGCCCCAACCTTTACAAGATCCATCAGGTCCATGCCATCCATCTTGCCAACGCTATGCTCAAGGTAGCCTCCCGGTATGTGGCAAGCCTTCCAAAGATAGGCGAAGGAGTTCCTTACCTATGATATAGGCCCTACCTGGGAGTTTTGTTGGTCTACACTGTCACATACAAGGAACACATAAAC
This sequence comes from Diadema antillarum, assembly GCF_040938485.1. Taxonomy (NCBI): domain Eukaryota; kingdom Metazoa; phylum Echinodermata; class Echinoidea; order Diadematoida; family Diadematidae; genus Diadema; species Diadema antillarum. The sequence continues at coordinate 1,328,334 of NW_027271593.1, forward strand.
AGCGTTGTAAACAAACCATCGTTCAGAGTCATCTGGAAACTTGCAAGCACCTTGTGTTTTTGTCGGCAACCATGTATCTCTGTAGTACTGTTAAGGATTTTTCTGTACCATACTAACAATGGTTTTAAGGGAATGCATATTACAAGCTTTGCTTTCTAGCTCCCCCTCCATTTTCAACATTATTCGATAAATGCCATGCATCTAGGCTTCTTAATATATTGTATTAGTATTACATCTTTATACTCTACCTGCATGTAGAATATGATGGCATTATTATTGATTTCTTTTTTTTGCGTGATGTTAAGTGCACTTATATTCTTCTTTGAAAACAAAATAAAAGATATAAAATTGTGTGAAACATTGTAAGGCTTATGAATATTAAATGCTCAAAACTTCATTCCTTATTCCTAGTGAAAATGCTAATCTATGTAGAAAATTGGGACTTTTGCATTACAAAATAATAACTTTTTGTTAAGAATATCCTTCAGATATTATATTATGATCAGCACTAAATCCTGATAAACAATGTAGCTGCATGACAGAAAAACAGCAAATTGGTTTTCTATTTCCACGTATATTTTTGCCATTCATATTGTACAGGAGAGTTAGAGTGGTGGTCATTTTGAATGTTTGCATTTAGAAGAATACAGATGCATGTAGGCTCTCCATATTCTAAGTGGTTCCCAACATATTTGTATTGCACATACAATGCTTTATAACAGCGTATAGGTACGGGACTGGAAATACAGTAAATTTGTTCTATATTTCCATGCATTTTTTTTGCCATTCATAATGTACATGAGCATAGGAATGGCGGCCATTTTTAATTGAAAATGAGCTTTAAATACTAAACGTACCTATATCAAATGAAAATTCTCTTGCATATGCAGATAGAGTAAATCTAGGAACAGAAATGTACAAAGTTTGGTGGAATACTCTCTAAAAAATCGAGTGAAAATTTTCACTCTTGAAGGAGTGAATACAAAAAATAGTGAAATCAGAGTGAAATTGGAGTGAATTTTGAGTGAAAATGTTCATTTTCACTCGTTTTAGAGTGACGTCAGGGATCACTCCAAAATCTTCGATTTTTTGTATTCACTCCTTCAAGAGTGAAAATTTTTTCACTCGATTTTTTTAGAGAGTAAATGGTCATTAAAAAATGCACATTTTTGTGATTATCACGGCCAAATTAGCATAACTGGCGGCCATTTTGGATTTTTGCATTTTGCCGACAGTGCTCAAGGTTACGCGAGTAGCATCAATCAGATTTGGAATCAGCGCCCTCAAATTGACAAGAAACCATCAAAAAATATTGTATATATTTAAAAAACACGGTTAGGTGCCTTCTAGCCTGGACTAATAGCGAAACTTTAAAATGTCATAACTTTGTCATCCGATTTCGATCCCAACTATATCCGTTGAACTCTTCATGCTCTCCTCATTCTTATCAGACTAACTTATATTTGGACTGGATTTCCCCTTTAAGAATAAACAAATGAGTGATGAATTGTAGATGAATTCACGTTTGTGTGCTCTGACGTGTTTGTGTGTGCGTGTGCGTACGCGTGTGCGAGAGAGAGAGAGAGTGTGTGTGTGTATGTGTGTGTGTGTGTGTGTGTGTGTTCTTTTTGTGAAAAGAGGAAGCTACATGATTTGGTTCACCACTGTGTTCAAGACCGCCCTACGTCGGAATTTCTTTCTTTTTTCTGTATTTAAATATATGCAACCACATTATAGAATGATTTTGCTATAGTATAGACTGCACTTGAATTTAGTTCAATTCAACTTAATTCAGTTTATATTCACATTCATCAAAGAATGAAACAATACATGACCTAAATCATGCTTAAGGCAATAACAGTATTTGATTATTTTCAATAAAAGAAAAACGATACATAATACAATGTGAATCGCAGAGCATATACCAACATCTGGTATAAGTTAGAATAACTAAGAACGTCTATGCACGCTTTGAAGGAAAAATAAAAGTAAGTATTTAGAAAAAGGAAATTAGGTCCATCAAAAAGGGAGGCTTGTAATACATAGAGCACTCAAAAATATAATACATAACTATATACCATCATTATAAACAGTAATTATTTTGAAGTATTGAAAACCATTCAGGCAAATCTAACAACGTTCAACTTACAAGCACTTTTCGATGAGCCGTGTGTACCCGACGGAAGAATGGTGAAATAAAGATACAATAATGGATATAATTATACATACACACATACGCATACATTGCCCACACTCTTTAAAAAAAAACGATAAAGCAAATGAATATCTGTAAAAGACGCAACACAAGGAAGAGAACAGTGACAATACAGAATAACGAAGTGCAAGAAGAGAGAGGACAGAAGAATCTTGAGGAATCTTCTTCTTCAAGTCTGAAAGAATCTTTACAAATAGCTTATTGGAGGAGGAGAAGGAGAAGAAGAAGAAGAAGAGAATTGAGCAGTGAAGAATGTAGAGCCGTCTGCATATCGTAAAGCACGCCACTCCATCGCCATGGAAGGCAAAAGCACGAATGTTACTACATAAAAATAATCTATTTTGACATGTTGAAAGCAATTTTTTTTTAGTTTATACATGTATTCAAATGTATGAAGTTCACTTTCCTTCTGCTCCTCTAACATTTTGTTATGTTTCGTTAGATTTTTTTACAACCGCGTAATTTATTTTGATTTTTTTTTTTGAGAAGCAGAATATATAATATACGAACGAACAATGTGTAATATGATCTTATTTTCACACATAATGAATTACATCATAGAGCCGATTGAAAGGTATGATTTATACGCCTAAACCTATTTGGCTGTGAGGGCAGTTGGGGGACTGGCGGAATGTACATGTTCTATAAAGCATGATAAAATGATGTGTATTGAAAGCAGTTATCGTGATTCGTTCGAAGAATGTATTACAGTCAGGCACAGGCGCAGAAAACTGCGCCTCCCGCCAGGCGCAGAAAACTGCTACTTTGGGGTTATCCGCCCGAGCGCCGAGCAAGTGTGCCCGCTACAATCGATTCTCGTAGTTTTCGCGAACAGTCGGTTCCATGGATATCGTCTGTGTACCAGGCGCCCGTTACTGCTTTTTACTGATTTGCAGTGCACTAAGTACTGTATGCAAGACAAATTGCCAAAACACGATAGTATGTATGTGTATACTTCACTCTATCACCATAATTATATCGAAATACAGCATGCATCAGGCACATCCAGAGCCATACGCTCTCACCAACAAACACCATGCGCTATATAGGTCTCTCCACACTGACCATAGCTCATTTATAAATCAAGAAATAGGCTAGTGAGATTGAGAATGAAGTAGGAGTCATTGGGATTACCTTGCTGTTACGATGTTACGCTGTTCTGCTTCCTTTGCAGAATCATCTGCAATTAACTCTGATAACTCATGTTTGTTATGTGCTCTTTTGTATAACTCTGTCTCTCTGGAATCTAATCTAAAACTGCAATACCTATCGCATAGCCCCTGCCTCTGTGCTTTGCCCATGGTCAGTTCAAGACCAGGGAGGTACGAGGTAGGCCCCACAGAGAGCCTGGCCGCACTTTCACAACACTTTCCTTGTTTTAAACTGCTGCCCTATGTTTACTCAACAGAGATAAGAACCCAACCTGCCGGGGAGAGTACCACAGAGAAGAGAGAGGGGGAAAGAGATGATGCGTTGAGAGATGGACGGTGGCTGTGCTGGGGGAGAGAAAGGGAAAGAAGCCACGAGAGGGGATGAGAGAGGAGAAGGGAGAGAGGAAGGTCTGATAGGAAGGAGTACATTTCTGTTACACTAGCCAACACCTGTTGCACAAGGCTAAAAAGAGGGCAAACCGGTGGTCATTCAAAAAACATTTACCTAATTATGTATTCCGACCAGAATTACGCCAGATGTCAAGGTTTTATTCCCCTAGAAATGATTATTATGCAAGATTAGGTATTTGGCTTACTACAGAGGAAATATCAGAAAAGTGTCAAGGTTAGAATTTTCGTACGAAATTAATATCGATTAGGTGTCTTCATCACCTAAATTTTCTCCATGCCTTTTACACTACGAGCATCGCGTGGCACGATGGGTATTGTCATTATAATATTCATGATAGCAGAAATCGGCGCTTTTCGACAGGCGCAGTTTTCTGCGCCTGTGCCTGACTGTATTATGTGCATACAGACAAAATTAATACAATCATGTTGAACAGATAAGCGAGAAAAAAAAAGAATGAGACATGTGTCAGGTGCGTTTTCCAAACTTAAACATACTTGGCAAACATTTGCTCTGAAGAACCTTTGATCTCAGCCACACTGTCAGCATATTCAATTCAAGCTTATGGCTTGAGCAGTTTGTCAGTGCACTGTAATGGGTATTTCTTTAGGTGACTTTTGCTACGTATCCTCGACTTTACTTTTAAAACTTTCGAGTTTCCATTCGCATCGTTCCAGAGGCTTTACTCAAATCAATGGTGATTTCCTTCACCTGAATGCACGTTTGAGGCAGACATTATAATCAGCAAATTAATCCTGGACGTACCGTCTGCTTGGTAAGCAAATGAAATTGTTCTTAAACGAATAATATCAAATGTATCTCTATACCCATGTTTTGAAACAAATTTAACGGAACTGTTACGTGTTTTCTAACTATCTCACAAGACTTTGATGCATGCTGTAATTCTATCTGGTTGCCGTTGATATTTGTGTTTTCGTTTCTGTAATGCTGTCTGACTATAATATACAAAGTTTAGAACATGTAGAAAGCAGAAATAGAGATATACTATGACAGCGCTTTATCAAATCATCATTCCTTCATGTATATTTATAAAATGCAAAGGATTACTAAAATTTATTGACGAGTTAAATTTGTTTATGCCATTGCCAAAATCCTGTTTTGACTTTTCAACCCCCAATAATTCTGTGTCATGATGTTGTTCCTCTACCAAAGAAACTGTACGCTATATTCAGTCGTGTTAATGATTTCCATTTGATTTCTTTTCTCTCAATGGAGTTTGGAATTATTTTAAGTCATAAGTCAAACATTTCATATGTAAACTGCATCAAACAAACACGGTCATTACACATTCTCTTCTCAGGAGAAGAAAAGCATTCACCTCAAACTTCCGGTATTATCCGTGTTATATGTCTCTACCATTATCGCTGTATTTTATTGCAGCCATTACAGTGCTACTTTTTCGTTCGGACAATAAAGTCTATTTTCCTCGAGAAGAAACAGTATTCCCTTATAAAATTGCTACTAAAGAAACAATAATGTGAAGGAAATTCGCACTTATAGCCACACTTCCCACGGAAACATACCAGTATCTTTTCCAGATCTAAAAGAAAACAACAGATTATAACTATACTTGCCAATATTTCGAGTTGAACACAGGTTAATTCGTCGGCGTTTTCACGAACCGACGCTATTTCGTTTTTGAGCGAAAATGCAGTTCTGAGAAAATCGCGTTTAAAGATCTCACAAGTTTTAGACAACGTTTTCAATGACTTTTCCTGTCTTGTGTGTGAAAATTTTGACAGGGTGATGAGAGTGGAAGTTGTTCTTCCTATCCATAGTGTAATTTTAGTGTGAATTCAAAAAAAATACGATATTTCTGTCTTCAAACTCACTGCGTCGGTTCGTAAATCCATCGTTTCTTGCGCGCACCATAGGTTATGTACTTAAGCGCGGGTCTCACGAACCGACGTAAGTTGTATTACGCCGGTTCGTGAGACCCGCGCTGTAGGGCCTGTACAATAGGTAACGTGCAATACGCGTGTATTTACGAACCGTCGCTATTTCATTTTCGTATGTGTTTACATACAAATACTATTAGGGCTATACCTGCTTATCAACAATAACCTTATTAATTGAAATTAATTGTCATGTAATGATTGTTGTGATGATTACAATACATTTAGTGATAATTAAGATGATAATACAAGCCAGTTTCTCTTAATTGTTCTAAAAAGAGTGTTGTCATTGTTTTCATCTTCATTTAGTACACGCATGCATTGTTATTATAGCTGTGGTTGATCGTTCCAAAGATTTCTTTGCCCCCCCCCCCTTTTTTGTGGATAGGGCCTATATTATTATTTAACACTTTTGCATTTGGACATCTATCATTTGGTAATACATGTATTCGGTATGCTGTGTTTCATATTTTTTACTTTTTACTGTTTTTTTTTTACTTAATTAACTTACTTTTTCATTTTTCACATTATTTTTAATTCAAATTCAGTTCACTTCTTTCATAATAATTATGAATGTTTGTTCTAAGATGAAGGATACCGCTAAATCTTGGGAAAAAGACGTGCCAGTCAGTAATAATTACTTGTATTTACTCATCTTTCATACTCATGCATGCACTCTGTTATTTCTTTCTCTGAAATAATATATTAATTTCTTTATTTCTTATTATTCCACATATTTGTGACATTTACTTTGTCACAATTTTTATCAGTGTCATTATTGTCATTTGGCTCGCATGCGAAATCACTCATAATTCCTCATTTTCCATCTTTCTCTTTCCTGCTCAACAGATTCTATGATAGCTGCACCCGATCATATAAAAACATAAAACTCATCCTGCATGCACTCTTCGAAACTGATAAACTCCTAAAAATACATGAATATCAACACTATCAGAATTTCAAGCTTCATTTTAAATATACAGTATGATAATGGTCATGTTTTATTATGCCTTTTGCAGCCATATATTGAAGAGGTACATTATGTAATCGAAGAAACATAGGTCCTCAATAAAATATCAAATTTGAATTATTCAGAGATGAGTAATGACAATGGGAAGGATAACAATTGTGGAAGAGCTCCATAAATCAATACATATCTAATGGCAAATGGAGATGGAATCAAGATTCAAGAATATGTGTAATTCAAGTTCATTATTATATCAGTTCTTGTGTGTTCACAAAAAGAGGAACACAGTTCGAACATGCACACCAAATCTTACATCGTACATTTACATCTATAGAGTGCGGATGGAACATATACAAGAGAAAGAATAACATTCTCAAATTAATATATCAAGCATAACTACATGTATGTATATGACCACACAAAGATGTTGCTGCATAATGCATGAAGCTTGAGAGTGCTGCAACACCCATATGCTCAGATAAAAACTTAATGTATATCATACAAAAGAGAAGAGGTACTGCATGTACATGTAGTTACACTATTCACAGGACAGTAGAGAAAAAGCACGAGAGAGAGAGGGAAATGGGTGTCTAAAATAGGTCGATGTAAGGAGTGCCAAGCCAATTAAGTCTCTAATAGAAGTCATACATATAATAAAGGAAACAAATTAATCACAACATAAATGATCATGCTCATGTTAACCAATAATTAGCATCTAAAAATGTGTGTAGAAAGCCCATAATATCAGCCTTTCGCCCCGAAGGCTTGTTACATATGAGAAAAGAGAAATTTTGGCCGACCCCCCCCCCCTCCCTGTGAATCCTTAATCCACCAGTACTATAACACATTCTGAGAATGTGTTTTAGTACATGTACTAGCAAATTCACAAGAGGGGTGGGGAAATTCAGCCAAAATTGTGTGTGGCTAAAATAATTAAAAAGAAAGGTCATCAGCAAAACTACGGGGTGGATGCAGACGAATTTTCATGTGATGACTAAAAAAAATGCAGCTAAAGGAAAAAAAAAGACGGCGGAGAGGGGCCAAGGCTAATTTGACTCCCCTCCCCCCCCCCCCCCACCAAAAAACAAACAAACAAACAAACACCACTGTTTTACAGCACCTTTAAAGGACTCTTAATTTTTTGTTTGTTAAAAACAAACGTCTCGAAGTAAAGAATTCCATATTGTAGGCGAAATGTAGACCGATACAGTGTATAAAGTGTACATCCCAAGCTATTAAAGAAAAAAAAAAACAGATTATGAATATCATTTAAAGTAAGAATTTCAGTGTGTTTAATCATCTTTAGTTGAGTTGCAAATGACATGTACATATTTAATAAGAGCAGTAAACTTCGAAGCGCCCCCAAGCCCTTCTATACTTAATTATTCATGTGTAAAGGTAGCGCCAGGGCACTCCGGTGGTCTAGTGGTTATGACGCTGGTCTAGTAATCCAGAGGTCGTGGGTTCGAATCCTGCTTGGGCTGCCTGTGATTTTTTTTTCTTCACAGCAGCCTACAAACTGCACACTGCAGTTGCGTGCGTTACTACGGATGGAGACAAATGAATAATCTATTATTTTAATATACAATGTTTGACATCCTTATTGCAATCACTTTCTTTAATTGTAAATTTAGAGACATAATGAATTATTATTAAAAGAAATCAAATTTCTGTATTTTGTTGTGAGTTTGCATGGGAACATACACGTATCATAATTTACAATTTTAGTTAGATAAAGAACATCTTACAACAGAACTGTCTAGTGATGGTTGAATAATTATGTCAATTTGTTATAAGTCCTATCATTTACATGGAGTGCATGTTCCCATGTTTATAAGAATCATACGTGACACATTCAAAGTGGGTTGAAGACAACAAAATAATAAATAAAAGAATAAAGGAGAATAGAACTTAATCTGATTAAAGCATCATCTAAATATTGCCAATGTGCACTTAGAAATCTATCAAGATTTATCACAAGGTTATGATTACCACACAAAACCTTCAAGATTTATTATCATGAAATACATACCAATGAACACTTAAAAAAATCTAACATTCCATATCCACATGAAGCTTTCCTTGATATAAATGTCTCTCTGTAGTGTTATTAAAGTGTAGCAAAATTGTAATTACGACATCACAGAATGGAATGCATTGTTTTCACCTTCAATCTTAGGATCTCCTTTCATGTTTCCACTTTACAATCACATTTCACTGTAGATATACCGTCCTTATGTTGTCGCCCTTCATCCCAATTTCTCCCTTCTATCCTATCTGTAGATTGTCTTCTTTCCTAAGCCATTGTATTCACATTCCTTGATGATCAGCACGATGCTGTACTTTTTTCTTCTTCTCTGAAACAGTCCAGCTCTTCGCTACTGCATGGCATCAGTCATCTGAAAGAAAAGACAGAAATTAAGAACTTTCGATTAAAATCAAACATCATGATACAAGATACAACTTTCATTTTGAGAAAAAGAAATCAGCCAACTAAACTGTAGTTGAAATTATTTTGCTCTATTTATATTAAACATAAAACAAAACGGTATACAGGATCACTAGAATGTCAAAAAAATACTGCTGTTTTTGATGCATATTCAAATTGTCTCGCCTTTTACATATTTCAATGATGCAAGATCTTATGTCTAGCACTTAGTAAGTCTCATGTAGAATTTAAGTTATTATTCACATGAATAAATCTGCATGTCCTTGTAAACAAGGCATTGCTTTGAAAAAGCTGAATATTACTAATTGCATTTGGGAAAGAGTCTACGACAATCAAACTTGTTTATTATCAGAGACTTTAACATCTTAATTAGACCTAGACTCTACATTACCATTGTATTCACATCCGTTGGTGATGTACACGACCCTGTACTTTTCCTTTTCTTTTCTGAGACAGTCCAGTTCTTCGCTACTACATGGCACCAGTCATCTGAAAGAAAAGAAAGAAATTAAGAACTTTTGATTAAAATCAAACATCATGGTACAAGATACAACTTTAATTTTGAGAAGAAAAAAAAAATCAGCCAACAAAACTGAAGTTGAAATTATTTTGCTCTATTTATATTAAACATAAAACAAAATGGTAGGCCTATGCAGGATCAAAGAATGTCAAAAAATGCTGCTGTTCGTATTTGATGCATATTCAAATTGTCTCTTCATTTACACATTTTACTGATGCAAGATATTACGTTTAGCACTTGGTATGTCTCATGTAGAAATTGAATTATCATTCACATGAATATAAATCTACATGTATTTGTAAACAAGGCATTGCATTGAAATAGCTGAATATTACTACATGTACAATGTACCTGCATTTGGGAAACAGTCTATGTCAATCAAACCTGTTTCTTATCAGAGACTGTAACATCTTAATTTAATAGACCTAGACTCTACATTATCATTCAGCTTTTAAAGGTATTAACCATTCACCTATAAAACACTGGCATTGTCATGTGCATCATATTTCTTTGATACTGCACATATTTTCATGAAGTCTGCACAAGAATGCAAATGAAACACGTCTGCTGTTTGGTATTTATGAAAAAAAAATCACTAACCCGGAAGTCCTTGGCCTTAGGAATAACACGTGGCGAGTTAGTAGGAATTGACGTTAAAATAGAATAAGAATAGATCTACTAAATAGGCCTTTGCCTCATGAATGTCTGGTCTAATTATAGACTAAGTGAAGTCTAGACCTTTCACTTTTAAGTTACCAGTGGTTCACAAAATTTATATTATAGATCTAGACTACATCTAGATCTAGACATCTTATACTATTAGATCTAGACATCTTATACTATTAGATCTTGGCAACTTTTGTCTTTGTGACACGAAATTTACACGTCACGGATGATATTGCAGCGATATCCAACAGGATGACAGTACCACTATTACTGACTCAGTAAGTTGACATAGATAACTAACATCAACTTGTTAACGTACGTTAGAGATAGCACCATATACAATAACCGGTGACACTGACACTGACAGATCTAACGACTACGTTTAGACTAACGTTAAAGAGTTAGACTCGCCATCTCAGTAAGTCGGCCAAAGACAAAGTCAATACAGGGCTAAGTCAGTGTTACTGTTATGTTAGGCCTAACAAATGTTAACGGTTACTCGGTTAGGTTAGGTTTACCAGGACTCAAGAGTCCTGGTTAAATCAGTCGAGGGACATTTCTTAGAAGTCCTTCGATTCCAAGAATAAAAAGGGTGAAAGAACAAAGGGAAAAAAGGAAAGAAGAAAGGACAAAAGATTATGCATGGATGCTGTGGAAATCGACAAGGCTACTGTATCACTAACAATCACGCGTGAATATAGTAAACGCCATTTGGTTGGGCCGCATTCACAAGTTTTAGGGAAAAAAAGCCCCACCGCTGTGCTTCAAAGGTACTCCACTCGAACTAACGTTAGACATAATGTCACATATATCTACACACAGTACGGTACTAGGGCTGAATTCACAAGTATACTATAACACTGCACTGTACAGGAAAGCCACCTAACCTGTAGAGTACTAGTTGTACTACTCGTAGTGTTTAGGTAGTATCACTAGACCACATACTGTCATAGATGACATCTACACCAACGCTTCACACTGGCACTGGTCCGACGGTCCCTGACCAGGAAAAATCACTGTTGGACACTGACCAGTAACTTTTTCAGGAATGGACCAGTAAAAATTGGGGGAAAAATGGGTGGACTCTACCTACTATTACCACTAGTCTAGATGTAGATCTAGAGCTAGACTATAGACTCTGTGTTAATTTGACTTGGTCTTAGACTTCAGCTGATCTTATTTTTAGTAACTGGCATTACAAGTTAAAGTCTTAACTTAGACTTAATAGTTAAACTTGAAAGTTAAAGTCTAACATGTCTAACTTTATTCTTTACTCTTCCTTTGAGTTTTACTTTTAGACGTTTTACTTTTTTTTTAGTTTAGTAGGCCTACTTTGTCAATCTCATGATTTCATTTTCAACTCAAGTCAAGGCATAGCCATGAGTGTCTTCGAGACTTTGACATCTTGCATGTCTTGCACACAAACGTTACGACTACAGTACTCAGTAGTCTCAGAAGTAACGACATAAGTTCAAAAGAAACTATAAATAATATGATTTGGGATCTAATTTGAAATTGGATGGCGTTTACAGACTAGGCTTCATAAGCATCACGCGATTGAATACATGGGACTACACTCTACCGCAATTAATGGTTATGGTAGTCCAACTGAAACTGTTATTTTGAGCATGATTTTAATAGGATTATAGCTTACCATTCACTTCACTCGTGGACAGTGGGCTGGCTTAGGTCGTCATTCATCTTTCAGATGGTTTGGTTCTCACTCTGAGATCTGGATTAGGGCCAAAACCTAATTCTAGGCCAGTAAGTTGAACAAAGCTCAAAATAATGCAACTGCGACGGTTCGTAAAACCCGCATTGCTCTTCACCCTAGCAATTCGGGTTTCACGAACCGGCGTATCTTTACTGCGTCGGTTCGTGAAACCCCTTTTTCTCAATTTCTCGATATTTTGAGTACCGTCGTTTTTTTCTTTCTTTGATAAAATTAAGAATAATTAATTTTGTGATCTAAAATTTTGGGATTTGGTAGAGTTTTGAAAGCACTTTCATTTGGTACCAATATCTCGATTTTGAAAATTTTGACCAAAATCGAAATAGCGTCGGTTCGTGAAAACGCCGACGAATTGGTAGCACTGCTTTCCAATCTTTGTGTCAAATGACCTATGTAAAAGCCTAATACAAGTATTAATAGTTTGTTGGGATTTCAGGACATGGCGACAGACACAGACACAGTTCTCTAGATTTGTCTCATTTCCCTCAGTCTCAGGCAATCAAACAGCTATATTCAAAGGCCCAGGGTAGTTTTTTTTTTACTAAAACCGTTGATTAGAAACTGATGGAGTTTATAGAGCAAGTGTGACGAATTTTACCCATTAGCTGCGGATAGATGTAAGATTGGGTGAAAAAGACACCCCCCCCCCCCCCCCCTCCATTAAAAGAAATAATAATAAATAATAATAACCCTGTGAAAATTGTATTCCCCTTTAGCACATGCAATATTACCAAGTATGATGAGACTGACAATTGCACTTTTAAACTAATGAAAATGTGATCGCATTAAAACAAATGTTGAAACAGATATACATTGTACTTGATTGATATTTCCACAGTCAAGGATGCGTTAACGTTAACTAAAAACGCAGCCTTTTAGTACCCCCGTATTCAGACAGAAAAAAGAAAGAAAGGTAAAGCATAATCTAACAAAGTACCCTTTATGTATTGTTATAAGGAACATTTTTTATATCCAAAATTGAAGGTTGCTGCTGTTGCTAGAACGTCGTAGTTGCCGAAATGCGTTTGTTACATTATACAGGGATTAAAGGAGTTATACCTCAAAGTATAGTTTCTATACGATAATGACAATACCATGTTGTTTCTTATCTTTGGCATGGCAACAAAGCAGCTCACTCATCTGCTCCCTCCCATTAGATTCCATAGGCAGGAACTCGCTTGTTGTTACTATGTCGGGCAAGCCTCCGGCAAGCTTTGAGGCTGTTAAAGGGCAACTTTTGTCAACAAAGCATGCATCAAAATATGTTACGTTACAGCACCGGTCTACTAGAAACTGTCCTCAATGACGATGGAGTGCCATGAGCAGTGATAAGCTCACATTCATGAGAGAAAATTTTCTCAAATGAGCAGTGAAAAAAGACATGGAAATTCATAATTTCGTCACTCAGTACACCAAAGAAAGCAGTAATGCCCCTGACACCCCCCCCCCCCCACCTCCCCGCCTACCCCAGTATTGTTCCCCAGTGCAACATCGGAAACGCACCTGTGTCTTTACGTGCAATTTTCGATATCTTTTGGCAAACCTTTGGTCTTGTGAACCTTTGGTCGTGCGGAAAGCTAATAGTCTATAAACTGGTATCAATATTTGATATTTTCACGAGTGTTTTGTGTACTTTTTATCTTGTTTTATCAATTTTTATTTCTCCTTCGGTGTTTTATGGGTGAGAGAATGTTCATTCGACTTCCCGTTCAAACTCATCGAGGTGTTAGATATACAAAATGTTTGGTTTACCGAAATACACATCGGAGCTCGAATCAGCAAATTTACGTATAGAAGTGTAGCACATTGGTGAGTGTTGTTAAGGGTCTTCACATACACACACAGACACAGACACACACGCACACACACACACACGCACACACACACACACGCACACACACACACACACACACATGTATATATACACCATTTATTATATACTATACAAGGGGGCGATGTGGATAAGACTCCCTACTCCCAATCGGAGGACCCGAGTTCGATACCCGCCCATTGCTTATGCGCAATTTCCTAATGTCATAATAATAATTAATGACATAATATTAATCTACAGAACATTTCATTATTAGATGAATTTAGCTACTCACGGATTCCATATACCATCATTATCATAACGTTTTTGACTTGTTGAAAAAAGATCAGGGATATTAGCCAGTCATTGTGTACGTTGAATAATCATTGTTACAAAGAAAGAACAGTAATATTATACTTCTAACGGGCAAAGATGTAGATGGGATAATTAGTCATCATGACATTATTTTATTATCATTATTCATCACTGGACACTGGTTGATCAGATAAATCTTTAGAATTTGACTAATTGTGATTGCAATGCCGCACGGAAAGGGAAGAGGAAATTTTCACTTGTTATTGACAGCTTATACATTTACTATCTGATTGCAATCACACCACAAACCGGTATGTTGAAGTAGACACTGACCCTCCGTGGGGTCAGTTCAACGATCTAACCGTTGATTATATAGAAGTCAAGAAATTTCCCGTCATCTTTTTTCAAATTCAATTTTAAATTCAATGAATTTCAAAGAGTTGCCCCCCCCCCACACACACACACACTTTTTTGCAGCATACAAAGAAATTTGATACATAAGGTGTCACCACTTTGCGCCCCCCCCCCCCGACTTTTTAAAGGTATTTTTTCCTTCTTCTTCTTTTTTGCGCTAAAGACGTTTTTTGCTAGTCACCTGAAGAAATTCGGAGTGGATTGAGCAAGATGAGCTGAAGACCTTTGCTTTAGCTCATGAAACCCGGAATTGTGATAGTTATTGCTCTTTCTCCATATAGGTTCTGTGTAAGTTTTTAGAATTCATAAACACTTCATTTCTACTCCATTAATCATCCCAGGTTATTAGCTCTTTTTAAAATTTTCTGAGCAGAGTGCATGTATGTACGTATGAATATAATGTATGTATGTAAGCATGTTTTGCTCTTCTTAGTCATTAGCATTGTTATTATAACCAATATCAGAGTCATGTTCATGAGCAGTATATCTTGGCGCTCTAAGGACAGTCACACCTCCCGTTGTCATATCAGCAATGACGTAAAATAACTCTCTAGTATAGAGGGCGGTATAACAGTGTCACCTGCTGGTCACCTGTGTCACAGTGTCATGCGTGTGTGTATTAGACACAACTTACACTAGTAATAACGCCATCTACATTACCCTCTAATGTAAGAATAGAGGTCACGATTAAGAGAAAAAACACTTTATAGCTGCTTGAATCACCTCATCATATTTTCATGACTAATTCATCGAAATACAATTTCGTGCAGCTTGGCTGATATTACATTACGGTCTCATCAAGTAATGACAAGTTTATTCTACGTCTCACCATCATGGCAGGCTCGCAGAACGAAGGGCTATGATCTTCTCCACATTAATGAATCGACATCTTACTCAAATAAAGCACCTGATAAACCTGATTCGGTATTCATAGTCATATATGTTTATGACATGCTTTGCATGAACATTATTCCCTTTCCTAATTGGTAAGTACTTGTATTGTGTATTTCTTGTCGATGTGCTTTCTCATATACCTCTTTGTTTTTCTGCTGCTATTAGATGGAAACAAACATGGCAGCATTTCATCAAATCAGCAGCCAGAATCTTGAGTGTCCTATCTGCCTGACACTTTTCAACCACCCTAAATCACTGACATGTTCTCACACCTTCTGCAAAGACTGCCTGGAAAGTATCTTTCAAACTCAGCCAAACCAACAAACTATAACATGCCCTGTATGCAGGAAAGGAACTCCCTTACCTAGTGGAGATGTGGGTAAGTTACAAACAAACGAACGTTTGAGTTCTCTTCTAGACGAAGTGAAAACAAAGAATCCAACATGCACAAATTGTGGGATAGACCAAGAGTCTCCAACTGTGTCGTACTGTCAGGACTGTGGAAAATATATGTGTAAATCATGTGAGATACACCACTTTGCATGGAAATCGTTCTCTACCCACTCTGTGGTAGAAATGAGCGACGTGCTCTCGGGAAAAGTACTGGTAAAGAGGCGACGGAAATGTAAGAAACACCCTAATGAGGATGAAGACTGTTTCTGCCCCAATTGCCGAGAGTACACGTGCAATAAATGCTGGATGCTGAAGCATATGCAAGAGGGACACAAGCTTGAAGAGGCAGTCATCCATGAAGAGAAATTAATGGAAAATATCAAGAAGTTGAAAGAAAAAACAAAATCAAAGAAAACAACCATTGAAAACCATATCGAGTTCATAGAGACACAACGCAATGAAGTAACAAGAATGCTAAGAAAGCTTAATGATGACATCGAGAAGACTTACGAGGAGAGCATGCAGCTTTTGTTAGACAGAAGAGAAGCCCTGAAATCTCAAGTGAAGCGATTGTCTGAAAAATTCGAGAAGGACTTACAAACTATGAAGGAAGAGAGTCGCCAAACAGTCAGTCACATGAACGCTGTGGAAGAATTGGTTACCAACGGCACGAAGATACCGCTGGAGAAAGATGCTTTGTTTGTGCACGACACGCTGTGCGAGAACCTGGAGAGCCTTCTTGGACGAGATGATCCTGACGACCAATCACCGCGAGGTGTGACAGAGCGAGCGGAGAAGATTTCATTTAGTAGACAAGTGAAGGTTAATGAACATTACATTGGAGAGCTGAAAACTTGCTCGTGGGATGTCAAAGTAGACGTCATGGAGCTCCCGAGCAAAGACAACATAAAGTGTATGATTTGTGCACCAGACGGTAAGATGGCGGTGGGTTCGGATGAAGGAGGAATCCACATTTTCTCCCCTGATGGTGAGACACAGCAAACCGTGCTGAAGGATGTCGGTATCTCTGATTTTCGATTCCTGTCGGATGGTCGAAGTGTCATACGCAATTCAGAAAATGAGATTTCCATGTACACTCCACAGTGGGAAAAACTCGACACTGAGTTCGAGACGATGAGTTGCGATAAAGAAGATATTGCTGCTCTAGCTGTGGATAAAGATGATAACATCTGCGTGTGTTATTCAAAATCCCCTACATGCCCTCAGATCCAGGTATTCACCCCACAGGGTGGTGAGCCAGTCAGGGAAATAACATTTGACAATGAAGCTTTTGTTCCTTTCACTCTTTTCTCCTTCCACACTTCGAGGAATTTCATAGTAAATGAAGTGCCAATAGTATTAGAAGTCATGTGCATTAATAGTAATGGGAAGAAGGAGAATGTCTTAAGGAAGGAGGGTATGCTTGGTTACCCAGCTGTTTGTCGAGATGATTCGGTCATTGTAGCCTGGATAGATTACATGGAGGATACCATCAGTATCGATCGATACACGAAAGATTTGGAGCACATGTACGATATCATCTCTGATTTCAAAATTCAAAATCTTGTAATTGGAAGTGGATGCAATCTACGGGAATTTGAGAGCGGTGAGATAGCTTTCTCCACTGCAGATAGAGTGTACATATTTGTTGCGACGAAATGTGAAATTTGAGCATCGTGATCGATAATTTATAAGCTATACTGTACCAATTGAGGGAAATATATTCAGTAGGATATTGTAACTGTATTTTCTGAATATCAAGAAAAGTCACATATTGTTATGGGTTAATAATTAAATGACTGAGCTTCAACCAACCTTGAATTGTAGAGGGCAAGCTTTCGTCCTCTCCTGAGGACTTTCTCAAGCCTTATGCAGTGGAGTGTTGTCTTGCTGCCGTTGCCTGTCTTTATTAATCACTGGACCATAGATTCGTAAAAGGGTATAGCCCGAGTCTCTGTTGAGAGCTGGATTGACCCTTCTAATCCAAAGTGCTTCCTTTATTTTTCTTTTTAACCAGTTGCTTTCAAAGTCAATGATAGGCGCCTCATCACATTCAATGTTGTGTCCTGTGTTGTAAGAGTACTCAGCTATCGCCGAGTGTGATGGATTGTTTAGTCTCAATGCCCTTTTGTATTCCTTGAGTCTCTCGTTCAAGGTTCTGCTGGTTTCCCCGATGTAACAATCATGGCAAATAGCACAAGTGATCTTATATACAATGCCTGACCTTATTTGCCTTGGGACTTTGTCTTTAGCAATGGACTAGTCTACTTCTCATGGTATTAGAGCTCTTGAATACAATATCAACGTCCTTGTTGTGGAATGCTCTTTTCAGACGGGAGGATATGGTGTTTACGAAGGGGAGGACTACCATATTGCTAGTCTCCTCTCTTTCCTTTGTGGGTGACTTAGTTCTTGTTTTGTCCTTGGCTTTTGTCTCATCCAAGCTGGGTATCTACATGCTGCAAGGGCCTTGTCAATATGGTGGAATTCACTCTGTAGTGCATCATTGTCAGAGGTTACATTTCGAGCTCTCAAATACAAAGATCTAGCAACTCCCTCCTTTGTGTTGAGTGGATGATCCGAATCGAAGTTCAAATAGGAGTCAGTGTGGGTTGGTTTCCTGTACACAGTGATAGAAACTGAAAGGTCGTGGCTGACAGAGACCTTTGTGTCTAGGAAATTCAGTGACCTTTGAACTTCTTGCTCTGCAGTGAATTTAATGTGTTGGTCTATACTATTGATGTACTTAGTACATTCATCAATATGGTCTCGGTCAATGATAACAAAATCCACGTATCCACGTATCCACGTATCTCCACCAGATTCTAGGGGGGGGGGGTGGGGGGCATTCGAAAAGATCTGTTCTTCCAGATGTTCTAGATACAAGTTACAAACGACCGGTGAGATAGGTGATCCCATAGGTGTTCCATGAGTTGGTTGATATAACTTGCCATTGTAAGTGAAGTAGGTGTTTTCAAGACAAATACTCAACAGCTGACCAATTTCATTAGGGCTTAAACCTGTTCTATCATCAAGTGTTTGGTCTTCTTGTAGATGCTCTATCACAATTTCCACAGCCCGTTTTACCGGAACACTTGTGAAAAGGGAACTGACATCATAGCTCACCAGTTTCTCATTGGCTGTAACTTTGCATGATTTCAACTTCTCAACAAAATCTGTTGTGTTCACAAGATGTCTATCTGTGCGACCAACAATTGGTTGAATTATAAAGACAGGCAACGGCAGCAAGAAAACACTCCACTGCATAAGGCTTGAGAAAGTCCTCAGGAGAGGACGAAAGCTTGCTCTCTACAATTCAAGGTTGGTTGAAGCTCAGTCATCTAATTATTCATCATCCCCAGCCGATGAAAATTTTCAGTATCATTGTTATGGGTTGTACATGTGTCATGCCTATAGCTACATGTAAAAGTGTATGAAGGTTAATCAATTTCTAATGATTATATCTTGATGAATACTTGTGAATCGGTGGTATTTAACAGGTACATGTTACTCTTCGATACTTGCTGTCAGTCTACAACCTTACAAACACTTCGCACAATGGCCTTGACAAACTGCAATTTCACAAATCAAAAAGACGAAAATTCCACCTCACGGAGCATCAAAATGGGCAATTCCACGGGAATGTGGACATGGCACTAAAATTTCAAGTTTATCATATTGCAAAAGAATTACTCATTTTGTATTACCCATATATTGAAGTTAAAGAAACTCGAAGAATTATATCAATCGGTCAAATATTTCCCGAGAAACAGCTACAAATGTTGAACACAATTTTTCAGTCATCCAAATTGCTACAATGCATGCTTAACTTAATATACATTTCTTTAATAGAAAAATTCTGCTAGCACTTCAATTGATTTATTTTAAAGAAGCAAATTGGTTCTACTTCAGTCTCCCATGAGGAAATTTTATGTCACTTTCAAAACAGTTTAATCACCACATGAAAGTTCAGCCCTTGAGCCATGTAACGCGAGTTACCGAAACAAGAAATATTTTTTTCATTCTGAAGGAAGCAGAGGAGGTAATTTGTTGGGAATCATAATTTTCTTAATTCATCACACCCTGATACTGTACACAGGATGCTGACTTGAATAAACACTGTTATCACATTAAAAAACGTCAATGAAAAGTGTAACGCGAGTTACCGACTATAAACACAAGTTTCCCCCAACAGAAGCAAATCTTAACACTTATTGAGCTAGATTGTGGTGAAAACAACCAAATGCAGTGTTATAAACACTATGCTGCTGGACTAAAACAAAGGAGGGCAGCCTAATAAACTGTGATTGTGTAATACTAGCATCAACACCACTGAACACATGCCACATTGAAGAGTCCAGCCAGGTTTTCACTGCATGTGTACATTTACATCTAGCAAACTTATCTTCTGAATTTCCTGCATCAGTAATACAGAATTGTTATTACAAAATGCTATAAAGCAGCATGTGTTGGTTCTAATCCTTATTCGGTGGTCTACTGAAGATGACGCCTGTCCGAAGATCAGGAGGTCTTAGGTTCGAATCCTCCTCGAGTATGTATGCCCATGATTTTTTTATCATGGCTACTACTAAAACATTGATCAATTCAGTGCTTGTTTACGTTGATGTAGGGCAATCTGTCAATCAGTTGCACAGAAAACATCTCAACGGAAGAATTTCATGAATTTGAATAATTACGCAGTATCCGCTGCATGCTATAAGGATTAGAACCAACACTTGCTGTTGGGCGAAAGCTCGGTGGTCTAATGGAGATGACGCCTGTCCGGTGATCAGGAGGTCTTAGGTTTCGAATACTGCTTGAGTATATACGCCCATGAATTTTTTATCATGGCTACTACTAAAACACTGATCAATTCAGTGCTTATTTAGACGTCCATGTAGGGTAATAAGCCAGTTCCTAATTACACTGTAGCTCATGTACACATTGGTACAAATGACCTCTCTTTTCTCTCAGTTGATTCGGCACTTCACTCAATTCAAAGCGACATAATACATAGTGCTCATTGTAACAATTTAGGAATTCATGTTCAAAAAAAAAAAGAATGAACTTGCATAATTAGATCATGGGATCCAATACTCCCATCAGTTTATAATTTAGCAGGCATCCATTTCATCGTTTTGTATTGAATGCTGTAACAACTTATTTCCTTTTATATTGCCAAATACCATTCAATGATACTCAGTATTGTGATGATATGTAATTTTCTTGTCTTTGTTGATTTTTTATAGAATATTATATGCTCAAATTATATATATATATATATATATATATATATATATATATTAAATTGCATTCAAATTCAATGATAATTCTTGCCCATCTTTTTGTCCCACCCTTTTATGGTTGTTTTTGCTATGTCATGGTTCCTTCCTTTTGGATGTTTTTTTTTTTGTCCCTATTTATTGCAAATCCACTTATGATTTATGAAACAGTGTATATTGTATATTTGCTCATGGGATCAGCCTCGAAAGGCCAATGGCCTACTGCTGATTTCCTCCACCATTTATTTTAATTGTTATGTCAATCTTGAACACACGCTTTTTAACTTTTAACTGTGATTATGTACTTATTCAAAATAATTTTTGGTTTGTATATGTATGTGTTAGAACTGATTGATTGTATATTTATATGTTTTTACCTGAACTTGTGGAAATAAACTAAACTGAAACTGAAACCATTCTTGCTGTCAGGTGGATGTGCTGGCAAGCATCATTTAGATAAGGATTGCATGAATAGTCATCGCATCACAGATGCTTATCTCAGTGAATTTACAAATCAAAATGCCTGTTGGTACAAATGACCTTTTTCTGCTCATGCGCAAAGTGGAATTACGAACTGGTCTATTGGTTTTTTTGTCAATCAGTTGCAAAGAAATGTACTAGTTTTCACTCCTCACAAAGATAGGATTTGAATTTTTGAAAGATTGTAAGCTTTTTTGTAAACTTGTAGATAGGGTTTGATACTTTTATGTTTTGTTTTAAAAAGACTTTCAACATTTTTCATCTTTACAATCTGAAAATTACAATGCACTTATACACCTAAATCATCTGGGTATATTCAAACATATTCAAGGTCTCTATGAGGAGTGAAGCTTTATTAGTCTTAAACGCATTCTTCTATTGGTTTTATTAGTGATATATTTGTTTAACATTTATTCATTTTACTATCTACAACAATAAGCTTCCCTCAAAATATTCAACACAAGATTCAGTGCCATCAGAACAGTTGTATGTCATCAATTTGTGTCACCCTGTGTTAGTGGACATAATGCAACGCGAGTTACCGTAACGCGAGTTACCGACATAAAGGCTCCCTACATTTTACCAGGTCATTGTTACTCAACTTTGATAGTGTTAAGTTATGAGTCATAACCCACTGTCAATTCAAGGTAGGAAAACTTTTATCTAGATTGTCTAGTATGAGGAGACTTTCCAAAAAGAGGTCTTTATAGAATTGACCATGTCCTTTTTGTGTAACGCGAGTTACCATAATTAAATGATTCAAGAATCTCAACATATTTGTCCTTTATTTGTATTTTTTTGAATTCATTTAGTTGGTGTATGTCTACTTAACGCATGATGAAAAAAAGTAACTTGTAGATCCTACCAATTACAAAGTTATTGGCACATTATCCCATAAATGTACCCATTATTTGTAACGCGAGTTACCGTGGAATTGCCCAAATGCATTCTTATCTAGCCCGGATGGACTCGGCTTTAAATTTCCCTCTAAACTTTACAAACAAGCACACATTCTCAGACATGTTTCCTCGCGTATTCACGATGATGATAAGGTCTAGGCTGTTGTAAATGGGAAAATTTCTCGCAGAGGACAATAATTGTCGAGTAAAATGTCAAATCATAATGATAAATTACGTGTAATTATTGTTTTGATGTACCTGTATCTGACTATGGGAAATGCTAAAAATGTAGTAAAACGATATTAGTTACATACTGAAGCTAAAGCTTTCTGGAGAGAATAGGTGGCAATCTTGTCATAAAGAGAGACATTCTCAAGGACACGTTCACATTATATACAAGTGAGTTGAGAGAATGCAGCAATATTACTAGAACACTATAATCGGTGGAAGTTTGAGGACAATTTGAAAATCCGTTCAAAACTTATGAATTTTTACATTATAATTTCCAGCATCGCTGACTTAGCTCCTAAAAAAATTGATGATCCTCAAGACGCAACTATCTTGTGGGTTTTATTATCATGATGGGGAAAAAGGGAAAAGCCTCATGTCATTTATGGCAGACTTTCTTGAAAACACAAAATTGACCCAAATCTCAAAGGTCTCAAAGGTGTATTGGCATATCGAACGTGCTCACCGCGCACCAACAGTCGGGCCTACTGGTCCCCGTATGCTCTATCACCCAGAAATCAGCTAAGTCATGTTTGCTTTAGATAAAGATAAAGGAGAAGTGTCAGGGAAAGGGTTATATTCCCTTGTATGCGACTTGTACAAATCAGTTTGAGTAAAATTTCATTGAATTTCTTATCCCCGCAATTTCCTGAATACCTATCAAGAAATACATTTCCCAGCTCTGTAGACGCTGCAAGTCTTATGAAAATTCCATTCATATTATTTTTGTAAACTTTATCTATTCTGTAGCTATCTTTCTTTTATTGCACTTTTCACTTTTATAGCGTTAATCATGACTGTATCCAGGCAAATACTCGCAGAGGGCAATACTGGTTAGTGGTAAGGTGACAGTAAAGATTAGGATGACGGTTAGGTTAAGGGTTAGGAGTTTGAGTTAGGGTTAGTTAAGGGTTAGTGGTAAGGTGACAGTAAAGATTAGGGTGACGGTTAGGTTAAGGATTAGGAGTTTGAGTTAGGGTTTGTACCTCTCGCCCATATATTTAATTTGTCATTACTGAACGGTGTAGTGCCTACTAGGATGAAAATCACTAAAGTTATCCCGATATATAAAAAGGGTCGAGAGGACGAACTTGGAAATTATCGACCAATATCGTTATTAACTTCTCTTTCTAAATTACTTGAAAAGATTGCGTATTCTATGAAACGACTGTAATGTAATAGATGATAATTGATTTGGATTTCGTAAAAAGCATTCCACAATTCATGCTATTTTACTAATGATAGAGAAAATTATTAAAGCGATCGATGCCAAGTGTCACACAGTAGGTATCTTTCTTGACTACTCCAAGGCCTTTGACACAATCAACCATGAAATATTATTATACAAATTACAACACTGTGGGATTCGTGGAAGGGCCTTGGAGTGGTTTAGAAGTTACCTTACTGGAAGAACTCAACTTGTTAGTTTGAATGGCCATGTGTCCAGCTCACAGCCTATAACTTGTGGGGTACCGCAAGGATCCCTTTTAGGTCCTTTATCGTTTATTCTTTATATGAATGACTTTCGCAGTTCGTCCTCTCTGCTCTATTTTCTACTTTTTGCCGATGACACCAGCATTTTTTATTTAAATCGAAACCCTCATGTTTTACTAAATACCATTAATAATGAATCAAAATCAGTATCTAAGTGGATTCAGGCTAATAAATTGTCACTGAATTTGACCAAGACAAAATTTATGGTCTTTAGCAATATAATCGATATTTTACCTGGTAAGTTGGTCGTAAACGACGTGGAATTGAACCAGGTGGAATATATAAAATTCCTTGGTCTTTATATTGATTGTAAGTTGACATGGAAAGTTCATGTTGATTCTTTGCGTAAATTACTATCAAAAAATGTAGGTGTTATGTATAAGTTAAAGCAGTATTTTCCTAAACATGTTCTGCATTCATTGTATTCTACTCTATTTTTGCCTTAGGGACAGGTTATGGAATCCTGGCATGGGTAAACTGCTGTACAACTAGACGTAATTCTTTACTATTGATACAGAAAAGAGCTATACGGATAATTAACTTCGCCACATTTTTGGAACACACTAATGTCTTATTCTTTTCCAGTAGAACATCTAAGATCCAGGATTTATATCATTTCAATATCGGGTCATTTATGATCAATTAAACTCAGGTGGTCTCCCTGATGTGTTTTCTTCGATGTTTGTCAAAAATACTGCAGTTCATTCTTACCTTACTAGACAAAAAGATTCTTTTCATCTTTCTCCTGTACGGACCGTATCTGCTTTAAAAACAATAACCACTACAGGACCTAAATTTTGGAATGAGTTGGATAGAGAAATAATCCAATCTCAGTCTCTTTATTCATTTAAGCATAAACTTAACTAGTTTTTCTGAATTCATATCTATAGCTATTCTTCAATCCTCCTCGACATTCTCTGCTCATACTTCACATTACTGACATTATCGATTATGTAACATGTGCCTCGCTCGTGATTTCTGTATTATCTCCCGAACTTTCTCTGTACACATTTGGTATCTCTGCTATTGTACACTGCATCTGACTTGTACCTCGCTCGGGTGATCACGCAACTCTCAAGAAGTCTTGTGCCGCGGACATTGTTTTCTTTGTTTTTTCTTTTTCTTTTTACTTTTATATTTCTCCAATTCACAAATTTTCATTCCTTTAATTACATATATCAAGTAAGAAATAATGTCACATCCTCATCTGGGAATCTACACCCTACAAGCAATGCTTCTATGTAGATTCCTCATATTTCACATGTTTTATTGTCTTATAAGCTGTACTTGACAATTCATCCAGGCTTTTGTATTGTGATGTTTATCTTTTATGTATTTGTTGAAATGTGGAATATGGAACAATAACAAAAAAACATAACAAGGTATGAATTTCGCTGAGTAATAGACAGGAAAGAAGTTATGATCACGTTCTTCAACTGGAACTTAAAAAGTAATATCATTGGTTAAATGTAAACAGCTGGTTCGGTAAAAGAAAGAGAGATTTAGAGATTTAGAGATATAGTTGACATGTACATGTATTTTTGCATTGTTTTCACTATGGAAATGTTACAAATAGATCATCAAATCTTCTATTTTTTTTATATCAATTTTCCTTCCTCCCATGCAGTTAACACATGAAAGCATTTTTGATAATGATCCTCGCTCTTATCGAATCTCCCTCAGAAGTCTTTCCATATTTGTAAGCTCCTTGATAAAAATGAAGTATTGTATGTTTGTTTGTTTGATTCATTTTTCTTCCAACACAATTTCATACATAAATCAAGATTCTTTTCAGTAATATCACATAGAATATCAGTAAGCAGATTACAATGTACATGATTCAAAGAAGGAAAATCGATGTGTAAATTAATTTCGTTAACGAAATATAACTCGTATTACCAAGTTTCCAAATAATTATCTGAAAAATTATGCGGAAGAAGGACTGCCACTATAAGCAAAAGCTTGAACATGTGGCAGCCCAGGTACCTATCTACATAATACACAAAAAAAATTATATTGTGTGCGGAATGGAGAAATACTACAAAATATAATACTCTGTAAATACATTATGTTTTTATATTCTAGTGCATAGATACGAATAAGAGTAAAGTGAAATATGATGATGGTGACAATGATGATGTATGATGATGATGACAGGGTAATGATGATGAAAAATGTGATAACGAAGATGAAAATGATGGTGGTGATGCTGAAGATAATGGGAATGAAATGAAATGATAGACACAGAAACATTGCGTATATTTGTTGTAATTTTAAATCCAATTTACAGGAAAAGAAATGTGATCAAACAAAACCAAATATACATCCAGATGCTTTGTTCATAGATTGTAATCTGACAGTAATGTATTTTTCAATCTAGCCTTGAAAGAATATAAAGTTTTACATGATTTAACATAATCTGGAAGTGTGTTCCAAAGATTTGGTCCATTATGTCTTATAGATTTTTGTGCAATTAATAATTCGGGATTTACTACATGAAAATTTTGCGAATCACGAGTGGCATATGAATGAACAGTATAATTCAGTTTAAAGAAATCATGAAAATGTTTGGAAGTAAGTTGTTCAAATACTTAAACATAAAAAGCAAGAATGAAAGGTGTTTATATCAAATATATTCAGTGTTTTTAACTGATAAAAAAGTGGACTGGTGTGGGCTAAGTATTGTGATCCAGTGCAGATGCGAATGGCTTTCTTTGTAATAAATAAATAAATAGAGTTTAGTTTAGTTTTTGAACTTGTAGCCCACACTAGATTGCAATACATGATATATGGTAGGATTCAAGAATTGTAAAGCATAAAAAGAGTATGTTCTGGAAGATAACTTTTCATCTTTGAAAGAACACCTACATTTCTAGAAATACAGGTTGTAACATAACTTATATGATCATTCCAGGTTAGGTTTTCATCAATAAATATGCCTAAACCTTAATAGAACTTTTACGTCCAAGAAGTACATTATCAATCCTGATATTATTTACGAAATCATCTGTGTGAGTTTTCATATATTTAAAATGAATATAATTTGTTTTATCAATATTAAGTGATAATTTATTATTCTTAAACCAGTTTGATACATTTGGTAACTGCATTAAGTGTGGATGCTAACGTTTCTATATTATCCTGGGAATAAAAAATATTCGTGTCGTCGGCATATAATATAAATGATAATATAAACGACGAATTAAACAATATATTTGATATATAACAAAAAGAGAAGGGGACCTGATATTGAGCCATGGGGCACACCACATTTTATCCGTAAAAAATTTGACGACATGTCATTATGTACAACATATTGCTGTCTACAAGATAAATAATCCCTAAACCACCAGAGTGCCATAGTGCCACCAGAACACCATAAAGCTGTAACTTGTTAAGTAAAATATCATGTTGTAACGTATCAAACGCCTTAGATAAATCCATAAAAACTCCTATAACATGTTTTCTATTTGCCATTGCATTTGTAATTTGATCATAAAACTGGACCAAAGCCAAATCTGTAGAGTAATTCTTTCGGAAACCATATTGATGTAAATTCAAAACTGCATGATTATTCAAAAATTTATAAAACCTATCATATATAATTTTTTCAAGAATTTTGGAAATACTAGGAAGAATAGAAATTGGTCTATAATTACTATTTTGACAAGGATCATCTTTCTTAAACACTGGGTTAACCTTAGCAATTTTTTAAAAATTGGGACATTTTCCAGACAATATGGAAAGGTTAAATATGTGAGTAAGTGGATCAGCAATTTGATATATGATTTGTTTAAGTACTAATGTGCTTATTCTATCACATCCACTTGCTTGGCTAGAAATTAAACTTTTTCGTGATATCAATGATTTCTGTGGGATTTGTAGGGTTTAAAAATAACGATGAGGAAATAGGTTTTGGCAAAAATTTCAAAAAAAATCCACATTTACATCATCAAATGTATTTGCCAGATTAGGACCAACATTAACCAAAAAAGAGGTATTAAATACATCTGCTACATCTCCCTGATCAATAATACAATCGTTTAATTTAAAGTCTGTTTTTGGTAATTGTTGTTCTTTCTTCCCAACTAAATCATTTATAATTTTTCATGTGGCTTTCATATTTGATTTTACTTGGTTCAACTTATCAGAATAAAATACTTTTCGTGAATCTTTTATAACAGTTGTTAATTTATTTCGGTATATCTTAAATTTTATCAGATTAAAATCAGTAAGATCATTTATATAAATCTTATAAAGCCTGTTTCTTGTATGTATTGAACGTAATATCGATTTTGTTATCCAAGGCCTCTTCCCATGTTTATTATTCTTTTTAAACCTAACCAATGGAGAATTTTTATCATAATGATATTGTATTTTTCTATTAAAATTATCATAGGTGTTCACATCAAACTTTCTATACATTACAGGTTTAGATGAGTTTTCAACAAAAGACTCATCATAACATATAACAAATATGGGGAGATGATCAGATATATCAAAACATAATAAACCGCTAACAATTTCTTTGTCAGAAATATTACAAAAAAATATCATCTATCAAAGTGGATGAAATATCATTAATTCTTGTTGGTTTGTTTATATGTGGATAACATCCATTTGAATACATCAATTGAAGAAAATTTTCAGAATTTCTATCATTGTCATAATTACATATCAAATTAACATTAAAATCACCCATTAGATATATCTGCTTATTTTCACGTGAAAACGCAGCAAAGCACTTTTCCAAATCTTCCTAAAATAATTCATTATGAGTATTCGGGGGTCTATAAATCAAACCGACAATCGTATTTTCATTTTTTGAGCCACACTACTAAAGTCATTGCCCATAGACTTTGACACTCAGTTGAACACAATCTTGTTTTGTCAGGATACTCCGATATAGCATAATAAAACCTCGTTGTATAATTTCTTTACATTAACGTTAAGAAAATAATGTAATTGTTATGAACCATGTGAGGTTTCTTTATTTACTACAGGCACTGTTCCTTCCTATACTCAAGTAAGTTTAAGAGATTGAGTTCCTGCTGTCATTTTTCTATCGATGCACAAAAGAATTCCGCAGGTGCACTTGTGCCTTTGATGATCAGGGTTCCATGCCGCCGTCTTTTTGAGCAATCTGAAGATTCATTTTAAACTCTAACATTATATCGTCTATATTCTGCTTGTTTATTTGTCAAATAGAATGAATGTTCTCTTAATGATAACGCCCGTCCAAGATTGTGTGCAAAAATGTGAACATGAGCTGTATGTCATGAAAATATTTGAAACTGTACTCTCACTACAAAGCCGATTGTATCATCTTTCCGATTGCCTCCGACAAATGAAACTGATATGGTATAATTTTCGGGTACAGTTCTTTATTCATTTATATGTTAGATTAGTGTAAAGTCATGTAAAAACGAGTAATTTTGATTTTCGTTTCATCAATTTTTGTACAATCTTTATTCACACATCCCCGTCCCTGTACGATTAAAGTTTCGCTTGTTTTCTAGGAAGGGACGGCGAAAAGCAATTACGATCATAAAGACATTATCTCCCTTTGTGAGTGACGAGTCATGATGCAATGCCACATGAATCAATTGTCTTCTTATCTGTGAGGCAGCTCCAGTTTAGCACATATTTCAAATATTTCTGAGTGGCGGCATGAAACATGGGATCAAAGGGAATGAGACTGTTGTTACTCCATTTCTCAAACCTCCTTGGTCTACTTCACTCTTTTTCCCCCTCGTTGGTTTGGATTTTTAGAATGTGAGCTTAAACTCATCGAACCGTTATGTCAATATCTTGTTTCCTTTATCTGCTCCATCTGTTCTCTTGCATGTGATATGATATGTATGCTTGCTATTCTTCAGTGGAATCCAGCGATGTCCAAACAGGAATGTCACCTGTTGTTTGAAAAGGTACAAAGAAAATATGGTATGTCATGCTTATGAGCAGGCCTATGCGATAAATGCACGCTGTTACTGCTCTGTATATGTTTTAACAACATCTTGAATGCAAACTAAATCGCTGGCCATTCAATGGATATTAATATTCTGCTTCCTTGCACTTTTATTTGTGTGTGTGTGTGTGTGTGTAAGGGTGTGGATGTGAGTGTGTGTGAGTGTGTGTGTTTGTGTGTTGCAATGCTTGCCTTCATAAGATTCTTATTTGTGAATGAAAAAG
Source organism: Diadema antillarum (assembly GCF_040938485.1). Lineage (NCBI taxonomy): Eukaryota > Metazoa > Echinodermata > Echinoidea > Diadematoida > Diadematidae > Diadema > Diadema antillarum. The sequence continues at coordinate 1,358,760 of NW_027271593.1, forward strand.
GAGTTTGAATTATTTATGCAAACATTAGATATAAATTCCGGAAGGTCATGACTCAGAAAGGCATTGCCACAATGTAGTGTCAATTACGGTTACATTATATATTTTACTATGTATGATTATACATATAAATTATATAAATATGAACTATAATGTATTTTACTATATATAATCATAGATATATAAATATATATGATATATATATATATATATATGGATATAGATATAGATATATATATATATAGCGAAAACTTTGAGCAAAGAAAATGGTATACATATATATATATATATATATATATATATATATATATATATACATATATAAATATAACTAATGAGAGAGAGGGAAAAGGAGAGACTGACAAAGAGAAAGAGAAACATAGATTTCATAATTAATGTGCAAGTGCTTTTTTAGATGCCATAGAGAGGCGACTAAAAATATTTCATCTCACCTCTTTTGATGTTAAGAAGTATTTCTTTCCATGTTGTATTTTAACCTCTCTGTATCAAGAACTTCGTTATTGTATTTTCGTCAAATAACTCATACGTAGCTTTAGCACGATCACAGTAATCTTCAAAGATTTAACTCATCCCTCCCTGTCATGTACAAGGCGAATGCTAAGTGAAATGAACACATTGTGAAGGTCATGCATGTAAGAGACTTTAAAGCGAAATTCGACATTACATAGATTCAATGGAAATGACATAATAATAGATACAGAATATATTCGTCAACAAGTATACATGCTCAGAAAAGAAAAGTGGATATAACTGTCAGAATTATTGCGTCATGAAATACATCAAATGGCTGAATTATACTTTCGAAACAAGGTGAGTGGGTTACATCATTCTAGCATGGTTATTATGAAAACTCAGTGAAGAGAAACATTCTCTGTGTTTACACGTTGAAATGAATAATTCTGCTGCGTAATGTATTTACAGTGACTTCCGAGTTTCTGAAAATCTAGTACACGTGTATTGTATAAACTAAATTCAATGGTTACTTGTCAACGTTTACTCTTTGTATAATAGTGATATTAACCAAAGAATGACTAGAGGATCTCAGGAAAAATATTTTGATGTGTATGCAGAAAATGTTGCAATTATCGTTTTCATAAGCAGCTTTTAAAAAGTCAAGAGGACATTGGGTGCCCAATGGGAGAATTTTAGCGATGAGACCTGTAAGCATGCAATACAACCCAGTGCAAACAGGTCAATCTGCACGTTAAGCAACAATGAACAAAAAACGGCAATGCTAAAACAGGAACCCTAACGAAAGAAATCATCCCATAAACAACGATACGAGAAATGGCCACTGAAGGTACTCGGGAGCAGTGGAAGGGGTCGGTGACGCCCTGAACAACATACTGAAACTAGTGACCATTCATCGTTTGCGAAGTTTATTCGAAAACGCCAGCGTAAACCTCTGATGGCGGTTATCTATCAAAGTGAGTAAATGATTACGTGTATCCATAGTGTATGTTCTACGTTGTTCGCACAGGTCAAAATGTTCAGACTTCGACTTATTGATACAGATTTCTTTACCTGTCTTTTATTTAAAAACTCATTATGTTTCTTTACATTTGTCGTAGATTGTGGCATTTCAATAAAAATTGTGATTCTTCCTCTCAGTTGAAGTATTAGCTTGTCGTTGATCATTATTTTCTTCAGTATTGATCATCCCATAGCAATCATCTTTGTTTTCATTTTTCTTTCCTAAAATGACTAATAATAATTGTGGAAACGGGTCTACCATAATGAATCTATGATGAGTTTCACGTCTGGTAGAACAGTGTTTTCATTCCCCACTGAGAAGTATAAAAAGAGAGAAATTAAAGATATGTACAGCCATGTGTCTACGTGCAGTAACCCATATATACAACAACCTTTGGCTCATAGAACCTTTGATCTGAGACGCCTAAGACAAACAATAACCATGCAGGCCATATTAAATGTTTATGCCTGTATTATGTCGGTGTCTTCTCAATTCACATCACTCCATTGGGCTCACATCGGTAAGACCATAATTTATTTATTCATTCGAATTTTGACATGCACCCGCCTATTAGAGGCTTAACATGCAATAAGTTTTGATCACCTGTTTTTTTAATGAACTGCATCAGCAATATTGCAAGTGGAAGTAAAGCATAGGAGATGTCACCTCCCTGAGCATACTTGGTGAGCACAATAAACGTTATTCACTAGTGTATGTTACCTGGTTTCTCTGTTAACACGCCGGTCGGCTCTAATATTTGACATTTTAATGCTACATGTTTGTGCGTATCAATGGAACAAAAAGATCCATGACAACGTTTTATGAAATCAAAATGTCAAATAAGCGCATTTGCCAGATTTCAGCTGCCTTTAGTTTTAGCCCCACAATATTATCCCACTAATTTCGTAACGTGGTACAGAAACAATTCCAGTTAACCTGTCACACTGTTATATGCATGCTCATTATATTTTGTCATTTCTTGCTTTGCATCTTCGTCCATTGCAGTGACATGGTTGTTTCCTTGGTTATATCTACTGCTTCTTTCTTTTTCTATAAATTCTACATTTGCTTGTTGTTTACCTCATTTATAAATGCACTTCTGTGAACCCTTCGTGGATAGTATACTTCATTAAACAAAAACAGCCATTCGTAGGAGAGGAATCGCTTCCATTCTTTTGTCCTGTGAACAACATCCATGCCATTGGCCCTAGTTTTGATCATCTCACCTTCCTACAGGCTGAACACATTACACATCAGGTTGTGATCTCATGAGAATGCCTAATTAATGTACTTCGGAGCCGTGACGGCGGAAATCCGTACCGAGGAGTGGGGGATGATTGGCAATAGTCACCATCACGTACAATCACGATGACAAGCCATAACCGGTTATCTCCTCCCATCCGCCCACTTTTGCATTTTTTTTTACCGAAGTGACAGACCTGGTGCACACTTTACTTGAAACATCTAAAAGTGTATTAAGTAGAAAGGACGTTTACCGAACGGGGGGGGGGGGGGGTATGAAAGGGGGTAGGCCTATCCCCCTTTCTGTTAGGGAGATTTTTTATTTTGAAAATTAGAATTCAGCCATCTTTGGGTGAAATATTTAGACATTTTTGTATCAAAAAGGCAAGAAAATTTCCACATCTCGGGAATGAGGGGGAGGAGCAGAATGTTATGTTTGCCCCAAATACTTTCATTGGGGAACCATGCCGGTCCAGAGTTGCGCGCGTCATAGCATGAATACATGTAAGCCTATATCATTTGACATTGTCAACGCGTGGACCGTGTCTTATGTCGAAATTACTAGGCCTATTTTCGCGAGCGAGCGAAGCGAGCGAGCGCTTGAGAAAATTATGTATACATATCTTAAAAGATAGAATACTATTAAGCTCTGTTCGCTCTCTGAAGGTGGGCGTAGGAACCTCATGCAATATGCAAAAAAAAAATGCAAATCTATGCAAAAAAAAAGGATAAGAGGTTAGCGAATTATGAGACACGAGTAGAACTTGGCACAATAATATTCAAAACTCTTTAGGACTTCCTTTTTGTTTTCTTTTATTGTGTTAACAGTGCGACCTGCTAAATCACTTTATTTTCATAACTTAGACTGAAGCACGCGAGAGGTGTCTATTCATGCTTGTAGAATATTTGGAACTCGATCATAGCGTCTGCAGGTAAAGAACAAACTTAGTTTAAACGATGCTGTTACACACATTTTCTTTCCTCAAATGCAATTTCACGCTAAATAGGTCCTGCAAGGTTTTTAACATGACAGTGGAAAAATTAGGAAGATTATAAACGCAAGGCTGTTAATAATTTGTACACTACACGTAGCCAATGTCAGATAGCACATATTTTTAAATTGTGTGGGGAAAATTGTCAATAGAGTTACATCTTTGGACGTTTCAGTGCTTAATAGCAATTTCTGTCTCTTCTTCCTTGTTCTCTTTCTTTGAGGAATTTGGTATAAAGGATGTAATTGCTTTATTCCTCAAAGAATCTACTGAGGAGATTTCATGACCTAAAAGAGAACATTTGCTTCAGAAAGAGGAGTAACAAGTACGTTGGTTGAGAGCACCACCCTTTCACCGCTCTGTCAATATTCTTTCTCTTTTTTGCTCTTTGGCGGGAGTGTGTCAACTACTAGTTTCTCGACATGCCTCCCATTTTCTTTATTTGTCTATCAATACTGATACATGTTTTTTTTTTTCGACAAGTCCTTGTTGATGTGTTACCGTTATGTGATTCTTTTGCCTGTAGACAGACAGACACTATGGCAACGTTTCATCAAATCAGCAGCCGGAATCTGGAGTGTCCTATCTGTCTGACACTTTTCAACCAACCTAAATCACTGGCATGCTCTCACACCTTCTGCAAAGACTGTCTTGGACGTATCTTTCAAACCCAGCCCGACCAAGAAACTATAACATGTCCTGTGTGCAGGGAAGGAACACCCGTACCCAGTGGTGATGTGAGTAAGTTGCAAACAAACGTACCATTGAGTTCTCTAGCGGACGAAGTGAAAACCAAAAGTCCAACCTGTACAGTTTGTGAGATGGACGAAAAGCCGCCAGCTGTGTCTTACTGTCAGGACTGTGAAAAATATATGTGCAAATCATGTCAGAAAGGACACTGTAACTGGAAACCACTCTCCAACCATGAAGTAGTGCCCATGAGCGAGGTGCTAACCGGAAAAGTTCCGCTTAAAAGGCGACGGAAGTGCAAGAAACACCCCAGCGCTGATGCACAGTGTTTCTGCACCCATTGTCGGGAGTACAGTTGCATACCGTGTGGGATGCTAAAGCACCTGCAAGCTGGTCATCATCTGGAAGAGGTAGCCATTTATGAGGAGAAATTGGTGATAAATATCAAGGAGTTGAGAGAAAGAACAAAATCAAAGAAAATAAACGTCGGAAAACGTATCGACTTGATAGAAACACAACGCATTGAAATAAGAAATATGCTAAAAGGGCTCAATGAGGACATCGACAAAACGTACGAAGAATACATGAAGTTACTATTTGACAGAAGAGAGGCTTTGAAATGCCAAGTGAAACGATGGTTTGAATCATTCGACACGGAATTACAGATCATGGAAGAGGAGAGTTGGCATACAATTCGTCAAATGAAAGATTTGGAAGAGCTGGTAACTAATGGTATGAAGGTACCACTAGAGAAAGACGCCTTGATTGCACACGACACACTGTGTGAGAACTTGAAAAGCTTTCTGGGACGAAGTGATCCTGACTACCAGTCACCGAGTTGTGTTACAGGAGAAGCTCGGAAAGTTTCGTTCTGTAGATACGTGAACGTCAATGAACTTTATCTGGGACACTTGCAAGATTATAAATGGGATGTTGTAGAGCTCCCTGGCGAAGACAGCATGAGCGGTATCACTCGTGCACCAGATGGTAAGATGGCGGTGGGTTCGTTTATAGGCGGAATCCATCTCTACTCCCCTGATGGCAAGTTACATCAGACCGTGTTGCAGGATGTCAGTGTCAGTAAAATTGGATTCCTGTCTGATGGCCGAAGCGTTGTACGTGATACTGAAAGCGATGTGTCACTATACACTTCACAGTGGGAGAAGCTTGACGTCACATTCGAGACGATGAGTTTTGATGAAGGAGGGCGTGGCGGTCTCACTGTGGATAGAGATGACAATATCTACGTGGGTCATAAGAAACCCAACAAGATCCAGGTATTTACCCCACAGGGTGGTAAGGCAGTCAGGGAAATAGTGTGTGATGAATGTTCACCCTTCCAATTATTCTCCTTTCAATCCGTGGGGAAACTGATAGTGACAGATTTATCAAATGTTATCTGCCTTGATGAGAAGAGTAAAGAGTCTGCCCGGTTGCAGGAAAAGGAGAACATGGCTTCCTTCCCAGCTGTTTGTCGAGATGATTCGGTCATTGTAGCCTGGGTGAAGTACGAAGAGGGATTCGTGAATATCGATCGATACACGAGCGATTTGGAGCACATGCATACTGTCGTCACTGATTTCAAAATACAAGAAGCAGAAGGAATGAATTGGTACTATCTACAAGAGTTTGAGAGTGGTGAGATAGCTTTCTGCACTCCAGATAGACTATACATATTTGATACATATTTGATTTTGTAATGCAGTATAGCACTTTACCAAAATAACAATGGATTCTTTGGTGGAATATGCCCTGGAATAGTTAACACCGTATGTGAAGTCTGCATGTAATAATGGGCAGCACATTATGATACGCCTACTGACATGAATTTCCACACATTTATAAAAGGACCGTATGAGCGTCGAAAACTACAAATATTCTAAATAATTATGGATGGTTAACACTTCCAGCAGCAATGATTCTGTAACACTGGTAGCTTTACGATAGTATTGCTGTTCACACAACATACCGCTGAACGACATTGTATACTTCCGGGACTCACTAAAGACTCCGTCCATTCTTAAGTACCAGAGTAGCAATAGTTTTTGCTTTTTTTTGGGGGGGGGGATCACTGAATGGAGTGGCGTGCATGCGTTATTCCCGTAGTAGGCCTTCATATAAATGGGTATCCAAGCATATTGATAATGTATGTCTGTAATTTTCCATATATAAAACTTATTCTATAAATCGTTTGACCATTCCAAAAGTCACAATCGATGAATCGGGGGCTCCGATGTCACCTCCTGTTATTGCTTTTAACATTACAATATTCTTGCTGTGGTCCTTTTTTCTCTAATGTGTTGTGAATGCTGCTATGCCGTGATGAGTTATAAATGCAAATTATGAAATATCGTAACTACAGAGGTGACAAGACGTGACTTGGAGAAACCATTCACCAGAATGAACTTGGAACCCGAGAGCGCCCTCTTTTATAGGGCGAGTAATGCGAGCATAATATAATCTTCAGCTTCCCTTTGTCTGTGACGCGATCTAGCTCAGTTAAAAACAAATGATTTTTTTTTTGCCCTCCAGTTCATCCAGTCTCATTCCAAGTTAAAGGACAAGTTCACCTTCATAAACATAAGGATTGAGAGAATGTAGCAATATTAGTAGAACACATCATTGAAAGTTTGAGGAAAATCAGACAATCCGTTCAAAAGTTATGAATTTTTGAAGTTTTTGTGCAGTACCCGCTGGATGAGAAGACTACTGCAGTGTATGAATAACTTAGATGTTACATGCGTACAACAATATAAGGAAAATATAAAGAGAATTTCACAAAATTCCATCTTTTGAAAAAAAGTACACATTCCCCTGACTCGTTACCGATAAATGTTATGGGTAATATTATTCCCCCTGCCTTTAGAAAGAGGCAAGTCAATTGCTCTTTTATTATGCGAAAAAAAGTTAAAATATGTTGAATTTTCTTTTATATTTTCTTTATACTGTTGTACGCATATGACTCACAAGCTGTAGTAGTCTCCTCATCCAGGCAGCGGTTCCAACACAAAAATTTAAAAAATTCATAACTTTTGCATCGATTGTCCAATTTTCCTCAAACTTTCACTGATGTGTTCTACTAATATTGTTGCATTTTCTCAATCCTTATGTTTATGAAGGTGAACTAGCCCTTTAAACATCCAGCGAACACTAATGCGTTGCTGACTGCGTGTTTTGTGTAAACATATTCACTGAAATGGATGAACAATTTCTTTCTTCGAATGAAAACAATTACTTGACTGCGTTAATATAATGGACCTGACACTGGAGGTTCAGAATATTCTGACATAAGAAAATGTGTCTGACAATACTCAAACATCATAACTGTAAAGGAGGAGTTTGAACTGCAGATCTCTGATCGTATGGTGTATTAAACAGGGTAAGCGAGTAACTATGTAGTAACAACACTAAGATAAGTGAAGTTAACTGAAATGCCTTGAAAGTTATTCGTAGCATAGCATCAAATATATGTTTCATTACATGTCATCTGATTTATCCAATAACTGAACCGGCATGGTGCGTCTGTAGGACCATTTCATTTCACCCATTCACTGAGTAGTCATATCTAGATTGATTTAAATGGCTTTGAATTTTTATCTTCGAAATATTTCGCTCATTCTATCAAAATATTCTATTACACGTAATGTGTTGTGTTTTTTTATCATTTACATCACGTTATTTATTCCAGGTGGAAGAAAGCATTCACTCTGTTCATATTTAAGATTGGCATCTTTACAGTATTGTACACGTCGCTTTACATCACGGTAAGATTATTATCTATACATCGGATGTACCGATGTGTTGGCTCAGTAAGTAGAGCGGCTGCCTCACAATCGGGAGGTCGTGGGTTCGAACCCCGGCCGCGTCATACCAAAAGACGTTTAAAGATGGGAGTTGCTGCTACCTTGTTTGCCATTCAACAGTTGAAAAGGTTAGAGCAACGTCGATCCGGCGCTGCTCAGTGGCTGTCGGGCCCACGATCAACTGGAAAAAATAATTTCCATTTTCGGACAATAAAATTTGGAGTTTATATCCAAAACAATTATTCTTAATTATTATGATTAGTATTACTCAAGACATAACGAGAGTTTCTGTGTACCGATATTTCGTTTGCAAATGAACGATGATATGTTTTAGATTTACAGTGCATGTACATTAATTCTGTGTATTTTTTTGTTTCTTTATCTGTTTTTGGCATAAACGAAATGTCAATACTTCATGATTGATCCCCCTTCACTGTAAGACCAAACATGGGAAAGATGATAAACGCTGCCTATAGGACTGAGAAATCAGATCATCCATCTATCACACCGCATTACAAACAATGATTTGCCATTTTCTTCTTTTCCCTCTCTACTATCCTCCCTGTGTAAGAAACACAACAGTTCAGGGTTTCATTCGATGTATCTAAAAGCAATTAAACATGTATACCTAAACAAGTTACTTGTAATATCGGTCTGGTTCTTCTGGATATACAAATTACATGTTTATTGTTGCTTCAGGCTTAGAATAGTTGATTATGCAGCTTTTTACTTTCCTGTATTATCTTTGAATTGTAGTGGCAAAACTTCATGAGATCACTAATTATTACTTATTTATTTTGAGAACTTGGCGGGGGTTTTTTTGTCTCGTTATGGGTGTGTGAGTGTGTGTGTTCACGCGCGCACGTATCTGAAACCCATATACTTCGAGGGACATCAAAATTAGTACAATGATTCTTTTAGCTAGTTTATCACGTTTATATTGCATTTTTTTAACCATCATAGTATATAATACTTCGATTGTCCCAATTCTAGAACCCAGCATATGAAAGTATGGACATTTTAAATGTCTATAAGCGCAAACGTGATTTAACATGCGAAATAACTTTTGCATTTCAGGGACAGACAATATTTTAAGCGCAAAATATCCTTCAAACGATGTGTATACTTTAGACCTTATGCTTTGACACCATACTAAATTTTACTTGATAATACAGTAAAAGCAGACAAAAGGAATAGTAAAAGTTCCACTTTCATGAAATAAAGAGATTTGGGAATTTAAAGCTCCACTTTGAATTTTCATCTTAAAGTGATTTTGGTCTCAACCACATTTAGAAGTCAGCTGAGGTGTTGATGCAATCAACTCATAAACTCATCCTTTGATTTGTGCACATACGAGTAATATTTATGTCCAGTGAGAGAAGTTGGACTAAAGCACCAAACTTTTGGGTTAGGGTGTAACAAATACAGAGATATATACATCAATAACACAAATTAATGTAACACAATTGCAACTGTCGACGTAAGTAGGCAAATGCAACGTTTAAAGAATATAAGAGAAGATCAAAATGCTCAAAGAGCTTGACAGTGAACCTTGGCAGTACGTCATTAGAACGCGAAGATAATATAAAAATGATTTTTTTTTTGCTTTTATTGTTTGTTTCTTTGTGTTCTTTGTTTGTTTGTTTGTTTGTTCTTTTTTTTTGGGGGGGGGGGGGGGGCTCAACCAAATTTTCTGTAATCATCATGTTTGACAATGAAAGGACGCTGGTGGAAATCAGGTTGCTAGCGCTACTCAAATGAAGGCAAAATCCAACATTGATCTTATGAACGGTGTATAGTCATAGGACGCCATATTACATTAATACTCTGAAAACAATCAAACGAAAATAGTTTTTTTAAAGGGCTCATATAGTTTTGGTTGAGACCTACCTTCAGGTTTTTAACATTTTTGGGGAGATAATGAGAAACCTTTTATGAAATGATATGAAAGAGCATGTAATTCCAAGAGGAATTCAACGTTTATTTCATGAAAATTGGTTATGAAATGACTGAGATAGCCAAAACAGAGCAATACTAATAAAGTGTGGGACCCACATTTTATTACGATCGCTTTGTTTTACTTTATTTTTGGATGTGTCAGCCATTCCAAAACCGATTTTCATCAAATAAGCTTTTGATTCCTCTTAGAATGTCATGCTCTGTACCATTTCATAAGCGGTTTCTTGGTATCTCGCAAAGAGTTCAAAGCCAAATCCTGAGCTCCACCAATACTGTACCATTCCTTGAAATGATTTGATCTCAGTTTCCTACTGTTATGCCTGTCTTGATCGTTGCTGTACTCCTTTTACACAACGACGGTTACTAACAACCGTAATCAGAGACTCCAACTCTCCCGTTTTCGACGGGAGATCTCCCGCCGAAAACCCATTTTTGCAAAATCTCCCGTTCTCCCGCTTGAGATTTCATTTCTCCCGCCCTGGCTCTTTGTCTCCTGTTGGAGAGGATTTCTTATACTTATTTCTATCGTATGTTGAAAAAAAAAAGCCTTAAATAGCACCAGAGAGCATCTGGAACCCTAGAAACTTCGCGCTTCGCACACATCAACTTGGAGTCTCCCGTTTGCTAGGGGTTTCAGGCGGGAGAATCTCCAGATCAGAAGGTGCTTTGGGTTGGAGTCTCTCCTTAATTAATATCATCCTCTTTCCAATGAATTTGCCAAAGTCAATGTCGCAAGCATACCTCACTTTACGAGGCGATATACACTACATGATGGGCTGTGACTTTCAGATAGACACACAGTGGGGAAAACCCGCTGCTAGAATTAGTATAAACAAAGGTCACAGCGAAGAGGTCATGATAAGCAGACGTGCTCATTTGTATTTGATAGCTCTAGACCGTTTTGGGAGTGCTTTGTAATGATCTGTCTTTCATTTCTCCAAACTCGTAATATACTCTATCAGGGCATTTAGAAAGTAAGACCACATTCAATCGAAGCTGCTTTTGCCTCCCTACCGATTACAGGTTGTTATCCCATGCCTAACTGTACTTCGGAGCCAGACATAAATCGACAATGCTGAACCCGGAAGTACGGCATACTTGGTAAGCATGAGAAACGATATCCATACACACGCATGTTACTTGTGCGTGACGCGCATGGTTTTACAATAATGCATGGTCACTGAATACGCTTAGAATTGATTCTCCCTCGTTTGGTTGTTTAACATTTCTGTTATGACTTTGCTGTTTGACTTAGAATGTTTAATCCTCCAACCTATGATATAATTTGTAATACATTTGGCAAGCAGAAAAACTGGAATACAGGCTTTCATGAAAATGCTATTTGAATAGAGATATTACTTACTTTCTCCTTTGGAAATAAAACAATGTTTAACTATCTTATCACAAATCTATGCAAAAAGATAAGAGGCTAGCGAATTATGAGACGCGAGTAGAACTAGGCCCAATTCAGAACTCTTTAGGACTTCCTTTTTCTTTTCTTTTTATTATGTTAACAGTGCGACCTGCTAAATCACTTCCTTTTCATAACTTAGACTGAAGCACACGAGAGGTGTCTATTCATGCTTGTAGAATATTTGGAACTCGATCATAGTGTCTGCAGATACAGAACAAACTTAGTCTAAACGATGCTGTTACACAAATTTCCTTTCCTTAAATGCACTTTGACGCTAAATAGCCTCTCAAAGGTTTTTAACATGACAATGGAGAAATTAGGCAGATTATAAACACAAGGCTATTGATAACTCTAATTTTGTACAATACACACATACCCAATATCAGATAGCATATAATTTTGTAGCTTGTGTGTTGATACATCTTGGGACGTTTATATCCGTAGTGCTTAAAAGGAATGCAAACTCAAAGAGCAATGTGGATTGAGTAAAAGCATTAACATTATTAGAACACATCAGTGAAAGTTTGAGGAAAATCGGACAATCGATGCAAAAGTTAAGAATTTTTAAAGTTTTGGTGTTGGAACCGCTGAATGAGGAGACTACTAGAGGTTATGACGTATGAGTGGACAACAATACAAAGAAAATATAAAAGGAATTCCACAAAAAAAAAATCACTTTTATAGCAAAATGAAAGAGTACTTCACTAACCGCTTTCAGAAAGCAGGGGGAATAAGTGCTACCCCTAACATATGTCAGTATCAAGTTGATGGAATGTGTAATTTTCATGAAAAATGAATTTCTATTGAATTCCCTTTATATTTTCTTCATGTCGTAAGTGCAGATTTGACGCATATTCTGGTTTATTCATTCTTACAGTTTTGCGCACTAACTGTAGCCACAACTGTTATGTGGCAGGTTGGTTACCCTGTCTTGTTATGTAGCATATTGTTCTGTTATGAGCTTAGTTTAATGGTTTCTGTTTCGTTTTGTTTGTTTGTTTGTTTTCCTGTTTAGTTGTTATTGTGTTTTGACTTGGTATATTTTGGTTTTGATGTAATTACTTTTTTTGTTTACATTATTTTATGCAAATATGTTTCGATGTGTAATTGTCATATTTATGTTAACAGGGCTCTTTTTAAAAGCAGGCCTTTTGGCTCTGAAAAGACTACCCTGTTTTTAAAGAAGACTGAATAAATAAATGTTGTAGTCCTCTCATACGTCATAACCTCTAGTAGTCTCCTTACCCAGCAGTTCCAACACCAAAACTTTAAAAATTCATAACTTTTGCATCGATTGCCCGATTTTCCTCAAACTTTCACTGATGTGTTCTACTAATGTTACTGCTTTCACTCAATCCACGTTGCTCTTTGGGTTTACGTTCCCTTTAATGGCGATACCCGTCTCTTCTTAATTGTTCTCTTTCTTTGGGGACTTTGGTATCAAGGCTGAAATTGCTTTATTTCTCAAAATATCAATTGTGGAGATTTCATGACCTAAAACATTTGCTTCAGTAAGAGGAGCGACGAGGATGTCGGGTGAGAGCGCCACTCTGTCACTGCTCTGTCAATATTCTTCTCATTTTTGCTCTTTTGTCGGGGGGGGGGGTGGGAGTCAACTACTTAGATAAGTATATTCTAATCCAAATGAAAGGATGTTCTCCTAGACCAAAATGACGTAAGGATCCCTTTATAAAGTTCACACAAGACAGCACCAAGTGTTCGAGCAGAAATAAGGTTATTTAACGATAATGGTGGCTGCAAAGAGAAAAAAGAAAGCCAATCATGCCATTAAATTGTTCATGTAGTCTCATTTCTCTCGACGCCAAATAAAAATGGCATATGCGTGAACCTAGTTATGAGATCAAGTCCACAACTGACTGCCTTCAGCCACCCAATTGAGGGTTTTAGGATCCTTCTTCTCTACTCAGTTAATTCATTCATTTTTCTGCACCATTTGTCGATCGATTTCTTTAACATCGAAGGCTGTTACACTTTCCTATAAAAATACTGCTACAGGTTTTGTTTCTCTACTCGTATTTGATCGATCCCAGGAAGAAATGTTTTCTTTGTGCCTATCTGCTCTTGACGTACGAAGTAAAAGAAAGAGTCTTCAAACGTCACATAATAATGGCAAAAAGAATAGCATCGTCTTACTTACCAGAACAGACTCTAAAGTATTAGCACTCTTCGGCCAAAAAATCAAACAAACAAACAAACTGCTTTTATTGTTAATCAAGCATTACCATCATCATGCAGTAACCCATTTTTACACCTGAGTCATTTTGTCAATTGACGAAAACACTCAGCAGTTCTTCGATCTCGGCACCTCTCTTTTTAAGGCAAGAGTTGTACCCGCTATACGAAACTCCCCCAACACAAAGACAAAAGAAAACATCTTCATGCAAATAAAGAAAATCAAAACACCTAATGGGACTATCATTCAATACATGGATATTTCTTATGTCTTAATTGAAGGACACCTTATTACATGAAATACAGACAGTCAAACGATAATGCCTTTCTAGCGAATCATTTCTTTCACATCGCTAAGGTTCTTGTTGATGTTATTTTTTAACGTGTATGGCAACTCGTGGGAGGACATATAGGCCTACATGCGTTATACCAAGGAGGTACTAGGCTTGCCTAGTACCTCCTTGGTTATACACAGGGTCATGATTAGATAAGCCATTCCGCAAATACCTGCTAAGATCACCTCATCACATTTTTGTGAGTGCATGGTCATCCTTCTATTCCTTGTTTATCTAATGCTCCTTTCAGGTCTCACAGAGTGATACTAAATATCGCATTTATTCTAAAGTGGTACCATCGTAAGATATGAAAGACTCTCGGGATGCATGAGACGTTGTGGGGTCCACTTAAATGAGCAGACATAAATTAGCAATATTGAACCCGGGAATAAAGCACGCTTGGTAATTAATAAACGGTATTTGCACAAGTATCTTAATTTGTTTTTCATTACTTTGTTCGGTCTTACGAATGTAAAATTCTTTCGACAAGCCTCCCATTTACTTTCCTTTTCTATTAATATTGATACACGTATTATATATCGGTAAGTCCTTGTTGATGTGTTTACTGTTATGTGATTCTTTTGCTTATAGACAGACAGACAGACAGACACTATGGCAACGTTTCATCAAATCAGCAGCCAGAATCTGGAGTGCCCTATTTGTCTGACACTTTTCAACCAACCTAAATCACTGACATGTTCTCACACCTTCTGCAAGGACTGTCTGGGACGTATCTTTCAAACTCAGCCCGACGAACGAACTATAACATGCCCTGTGTGCAGGAAAGGAACGCCCGTACCCAGTGGAGGTGTGAGTAAGTTACAAACAAACATACCCCTGCGTTCTCTCGTAGACGAAGTGAAAACCAAGAGTCCAACGTGCACGGTTTGTAAGACGGAGGAAAAACCGCCAGCCGTGTCCTACTGTCAGGACTGTGGGAAATATATGTGTAAAGCCTGTGAGAAAAGCCACTCTACCTGGACACCGTTCTCCATCCACACAATAGTAGCCATGAGCGAGGTGCTCTCAGGAAAAGTTCCAATCAAGAGGCGACGGAAATGTAAGAAACATCCTAATGAGGATGAAGACTGTTTCTGCCCCAATTGCCGGGAGTACACGTGCAGTAAATGCGGGATTCTGAAGCATATGCACGAGGGACACAAGCTTGAAGAGGCAGTCATCCATGAAGAGAAATTAATGGAAAATATCAAGAAGTTGAAAGAAAAAACAAAATCAAAGAAAACAACCATTGAAAACCATATCGAGTTCATAGAGACACAACGCAATGAAGTAACAAGCATGCTAAGAAAGCTTAATGATGACATCGAGAAGACTTACGAGGAGAGCATGCAGGTTTTGTTAGACAGAAGAGAAGCCCTGAAATCTCAAGTGAAGCGATTGTCTGAAAAATTCGAGAAGGAATTACAAACTATGAAGGAAGAGAGTCGCCAAACAGTCAGTGACATGAACGCTGTGGAAGAACTAGTTACCAACGGCACGAAGATACCGCTGGAGAAAGATGCATTGTTTGTGCACGACACGCTGTGCGAGAACCTGGAGAGCCTTCTTGGACGAGATGATCCTGACGACCAATCACCGCGAGGTGTGACAGAGCGAGCGGAGAAGATTTCATTTAGTAGACAAGTGAAAGTTAATGAACATTACATTGGAGAGCTGAAAACTTGCTCGTGGGATGTCAAAGTAGACGTCATGGAGCTCCCGAGCAAAGACAACATAAAGGGTATGATTTGTGCACCAGACGGTAAGATGGCGGTGGGTTCGAATAAAGGAGGAATCCACATTTTCTCCCCTGATGGTGAGACACAGCAAACCGTGCTGAAGGATGTCGGTATCTCCGATTTTCGATTCCTGTCGGATGGTCGAAGTGTTGTACTCAATTCAGAAAAAAATATTTCACTGTACACTCCACAGTGGGAAAAACTCGACAACGAGTTCGAGACGATGAGTTGCGATAAAGAAGATATTGCTGCTCTAGCTGTGGATAAAGATGATAACATCTGCGTGTGTTATTCAAAATTCCCTACATGCCATCAGATCCAGGTATTTGCCCCACAGGGTGGCGAGCCAGTCAGGGAAATAACATTTGACAATGAAGCTTTTGTTCCTGTCGCTCTTTTCTCCTTCCACACTTCGAGGAATTTCATAGTAAATGAATGGCCAATAGTATTAGAAGTCATGTGCATTAATAGTAATGGGAAGAAGGAGAATGTCTTAAGGAAGGAGGGTATGGTAGCCTGGTCAGCTGTTTGTCGAGATGATTCGGTCATTGTAGCCTGGGTAGATTACATGGAGGATACCATCAGTATCGATCGATACACGAAAGATTTGGAGCACATGTACAATATCATCTCTGATTTCAAAATTCAAAATCTTGTAATTGGAAGTGGATGCAATCTACAGGAATTTGAGAGCGGTGAGATAGCTTTCTCCACTGCAGATAGAGTGTACATATTTGTTGCGACGAAATGTGAAATTTGAGCATCGTGATCGATAATTTATAAGCTATACTGTACCAATTGAGGGAAATATATTCAGTAGGATATTGTAACTGTATTTTCTGAATATCAAGAAAAGTCACATATTGTTATGGGTTAATAATTAAATGACTGAGCTTCAACCAACCTTGAATTGTAGAGGGCAAGCTTTCGTCCTCTCCTGAGGACTGTCTCAAGCCTTATGCAGTGTAGTGTTGTCTTGCTGCCGGCTGTCTTTATTAATCACTGTACCATAGATTCGTGAAAGGGTATAGCCCGAGTCTCTGTTGAGAGCTGGATTGACCCTTCTAATCCAAAGTGCTTCCTTTATTTTTCTTTTTAACCAGTTGCTTTCAAAGTCAATGATACGCGCCTCATCCCATTCAATGTTGTGTCCTGTGTTGTAAGAGTACTCAGCTATCGCCGAGTGTGATGGATTGTTTAGTCTCAGTGCCCTTTTGTGTTCCTTGAGTCTCTCGTTCAAGGTTCTGCTGGTTTCCCCGATGTAACAATCATGGCAAATAGCACAAGTGATCTTATATACAATGCCTGACCTTATTTGCCTTGGGACTTTGTCTTTAGCAATGGACTAGTCTACTTCTCATGGTATTAGAGCTCTTGAATACAATATCAACGTCCTTGTTGTGGAATGCTCTTTTCAGACGGGAGGATATGGTGTTTACGAAGGGGAGGACTACCCTATTGCTAGTCTCCTCTCTTTCCTTTGTGGGTGACTTAGTTCTTGTTTTGTCCTTGGCTTTTGTCTCATCCAAGCTGGGTATCCACATGCTGCAAGGGCCTTGTCAATATGGTGGAATTCACTCTGTAGTGCATCATTGTCAGAGGTTACATTTCGAGCTCTCAAATACAAAGATCTAGCAACTCCCTCCTTTGTGTTGAGTGGATGATCCGAATCGAAGTTCAAATAGGAGTCAGTGTGGGTTGGTTTCCTGTACACAGTGATAGAAACTGAAAGGTCGTGGCTGACAGAGACCTTTGTGTCTAGGAAATTCAGTGACCTTTGAACTTCTTGCTCTGCAGTGAATTTAATGTGTTGGTCTATACTATTGATGTACTTAGTACATTCATCAATATGGTCTCGGTCAATGATAACAAAAGTGTCATCCACGTATCTCCACCAGATTCTAGGGGGGGGGGGGGTGGGGGGCATTCGAAAAGATCTCTTCTTCCAGATGTTCTAGATACAAGTTACAAACGACCGGTGAGATAGGTGATCCCATAGGTGTTCCATGAGTTTGTTGGTATAACTTGCCATTGTAAGTGAAGTAGGTGTTTTCAAGACAAATACTCAACATCTGACCAATTTCATTAGGGCTTAAACCTGTTCTATCATCAAGTGTTTGGTCTTCTTGTAGATGCTCTATCACAATTACCACAGCCCGTTTTACCGGAACACTTGTGAAAAGGGAACTGACATCATAGCTCTCCAGTTTCTCATTGGCTGTAACTTTGCATGATTTCAACTTCTCAACAAAATCTGTTGTGTTCACAAGATGTCTATCTGTGCGACCAACAATTGGTTGAATTATAAAGACAGGCAACGGCAGCAAGACAACACTCCACTGCATAAGGCTTGAGAAACTCCTCAGGAGAGGACGAAAGCTTGCTCTCTACAATTCAAGGTTGGTTGAAGCTCAGTCATCTAATTATTCATCATCCCCAGCCGATGAAAATTTTCAGTATCATTGTTATGGGTTGTACATGTGTCATGCCTATAGCTACATGTAAAAGTGTATGAAGGTTAATCAATTTCTAATGATTATATCTTGATGAATACTTGTGAATCGGTGGTATTTAACAGGTACATGTTACTCTTCGATACTAGCTGTCAGTCTACAACCTTACAAACACTTCGCACAATGGCCTTGACAAACTGCAATTTCACAAATCAAAAAAGACGAAAATTCCACCTCACGGAGCCAGAGACTCCAACCCAAAGTACCTCCTGATCTGGAGATTCTCCCGCCTGACACACCTAGCAAACGGGAGACTCAAAGTTGATGTGTGCGAAGCGCGAAATTCCCAGGGTTTTAGATGCTCTCTGGTGCTATCTAAGGCTTATTTTTTCAACATATGATAGAAATATGTAAGAAATCCTTTCCAACGGGAGACAAAGAGCCAGGGCGGGAGAAATCAAATCTCAAACGGGAGAACGGGAGATTTTGCAAAAATGGAATTTCGGCGGGAGATCTCCCGTCGAAAACGGGAGAGTTGGAGTCTCTGCGGAGCATCAAATTCCCGTGGAATTGCCCATTTAATGGGCAATTCCACGGGAATGTGGACATGGCACTAAAATTTCGTAAGTTTATCATATTGCAAAAGAATTACTCATTTTGTATTACCCATATATTGAAGTTAAAGAAACTCGAAGAATTATATCAATCGGTCAAATATTTCCCGAGAAACAGCTACAAATGTTGAACACAATTTTTCAGTCATCCAAATTGCTACAATGCATGCTTAACTTAATATACATTTCTTTAATAGAAAAATTCTGCTAGCACTTCAACTGATTTATTTTAAAGAAGCAAATTGGTTCTACTTCAGTCTCCCATGAGGAAATTTTATGTCACTTTCAAAACAGTTTAATCACCACATGAAAGTTCAGCCCTTGAGCCATGTAACGCGAGTTACCGAAACAAGAAATATTTTTTTTCATTCTGAAGGAAGCAGAGGAGGTAATTTGTTGGGAATCATAATTTTCTTAATTCATCACACCCTGATACTGTACACAGGATGCTGACTTGAATAAACACTGTTATCACATTAAAAAACGTCAATGAAAAGTGTAACGCGAGTTACCGACTATAAACACAAGTTTCCCCCAACAGAAGCAAATTTTAACACTTATTGAGCTAGATTGTGGTGAAAACAACCAAATGCAGTGTTATAAACACTATGCTGCTGGACTAAAACAAAGGAGGGCAGCCTAATAAACTGTGATTGTGTAATACTAGCATCAACACCACTGAACACATGCCACATTGAAGAGTCCAGCCAGGTTTTCACTGCATGTGTACATTTACATCCAGCAAACTTATCTTCTGAATTTCCTGCATCAGTAATACAGAATTGTTATTACAAAATGCTATAAAGCAGCATGTGTTGGTTCTAATCCTTATTCGGTGGTCTACTGAAGATGACGCCTGTCCGGAGATCAGGAGGTCTTAGGTTCGAATCCTCCTCGAGTATGTATGCCCATGATTTTTTTATCATGGCTACTACTAAAACATTGATCAATTCAGTGCTTGTTTACGTTGATGTAGGGCAATCTGTCAATCAGTTGCACAGAAAACATCTCAACGGAAGAATTTCATGAATTTGAATAATTACGCAGTATCCGCTGCATGCTATAAGGATTAGAACCAACACTTGCTGTTGGGCGAAAGCTCGGTGGTCTAATGGAGATGACGCCTGTCCGGTGATCAGGAGGTCTTAGGTTTCGAATACTGCTTGAGTATATACGCCCATGAATTTTTTATCATGGCTACTACTAAAACACTGATCAATTCAGTGCTTATTTAGACGTCCATGTAGGGTAATAAGCCAGTTCCTAATTACACTGTAGCTCATGTACACATTGGTACAAATGACCTCTCTTTTCTCTCAGTTGATTCGGCACTTCACTCAATTCAAAGCGACATAATACATAGTGCTCATTGTAACAATTTAGGAATTCATGTTCAAAAAAAAAAGAATGAACTTGCATAATTAGATCATGGGATCCAATACTCCCATCAGTTTATAATTTAGCAGGCATCCATTTCATCGTTTTGTATTGAATGCTGTAACAACTTATTTCCTTTTATATTGCCAAATACCATTCAATGATACTCAGTATTGTGATGATATGTAATTTTCTTGTCTTTGTTGATTTTTTATAGAATATTATATGCTCAAATATATATATATATATATATATTAAATTGCATTCAAATTCAATGATAATTCTTGCCCATCTTTTTGTCCCACCCTTTTATGGTTGTTTTTGCTATGTCATGGTTCCTTCCTTTTGGATGTTTTTTTTTTTGTCCCTATTTATTGCAAATCCACTTATGATTTATGAAACAGTGTATATTGTATATTTGCTCATGGGATCAGCCTCGAAAGGCCAATGGCCTACTGCTGATTTCCTCCACCATTTATTTTAATTGTTATGTCAATCTTGAACACACGCTTTTTAACTTTTAACTGTGATTATGTACTTATCCAAAATAATTTTTGGTTTGTATATGTATGTGTTAGAACTGATTGATTGTATATTTATATGTTTTTACCTGAACTTGTGGAAATAAACTAAACTGAAACTGAAACCATTCTTGCTGTCAGGTGGATGTGCTGGCAAGCATCATTTAGATAAGGATTGCATGAATAGTCATCGCATCACAGATGCTTATCTCAGTGAATTTACAAATCAAAATGCCTGTTGGTACAAATGACCTTTTTCTGCTCATGCGCAAAGTGGAATTACGAACTGGTCTATTGGTTTTTTTTTTTGTCAATCAGTTGCAAAGAAATGTACTAGTTTTCACTCCTCACAAAGATAGGATTTGAATTTTTGAAAGATTGTAAGCTTTTTTGTAAACTTGTAGATAGGGTTTGATACTTTTATGTTTTGTTTTAAAAAGACTTTCAACATTTTTCATCTTTACAATCTGAAAATTACAATGCACTTATACACCTAAATCATCTGGGTATATTCAAACATATTCAAGGTCTCTATGAGGAGTGAAGCTTTATTAGTCTTAAACGCATTCTTCTATTGGTTTTATTAGTGAAATATTTGTTTAACATTTATTCATTTTACTATCTACAACAATAAGCTTCCCTCAAAATATTCAACACAAGATTCAGTGCCATCAGAACAGTTGTATGTCATCAATTTGTGTCACCCTGTGTTAGTGGACATAATGCAACGCGAGTTACCGTAACGCGAGTTACCGACATAAAGGCTCCCTACATTTTACCAGGTCATTGTTACTCAACTTTGATAGTGTTAAGTTATGAGTCATAACCCACTGTCAATTCAAGGTAGGAAAACTTTTATCTAGATTGTCTAGTATGAGGAGACTTTCCAAAAAGAGGTCTTTATAGAATTGACCATGTCCTTTTTGTGTAACGCGAGTTACCATAATTAAATGATTCAAGAATCTCAACATATTTGTCCTTTATTTTTCTTTTTTTGAATTCATTTAGTTGGTGTATGTCTACTTAACGCATGATGAAAAAAGTAACTTGTAGATCCTACCAATTACAAAGTTATTGGCACATTATCCCATAAATGTACCCATTATTTGTAACGCGAGTTACCGTGGAATTGCCCAAATGCATTCTTATCTAGCCCGGATGGACTCGGCTTTAAATTTCCCTCTAAACTTTACAAACAAGCACACATTCTCAGACATGTTTCCTCGCGTATTCACGATGATGATAAGGTCTAGGCTGTTGTAAATGGGAAAATTTCTCGCAGAGGACAATAATTGTCGAGTAAAATGTCAAATCATAATGATAAATTACGTGTAATTATTGTTTTGATGTACCTGTATCTGACTATGGGAAATGCTAAAAATGTAGTAAAACGATATTAGTTACATACTGAAGCTAAAGCTTTCTGGAGAGAATAGGTGGCAATCTTGTCATAAAGGGAGACATTCTTAAGGACACGTTCACATTATATACAAGTGAGTTGAGAGAATGCAGCAATATTACTAGAACACTATAATCGGTGGAAGTTTGAGGACAATTTGAAAATCCGTTCAAAACTTATGAATTTTTACATTATAATTTCCAGCATCGCTGACTTAGCTCCTAAAAAAATTGATGATCCTCAAGACGCAACTATCTTGTGGGTTTTATTATCATGATGGGGAAAAAGGGAAAAGCCTCATGTCATTTATGGCAGACTTTCTTGAAAACACAAAATTGACCCAAATCTCAAAGGTCTCAAAGGTGTATAGGCATATCGAACGTGCTCACCGCGCACCAACAGTCGGGCCTACTGGTCCCCGTATGCTCTATCACCCAGAAATCAGCTAAGTCATGTTTGCTTTAGATAAAGATAAAGGAGAAGTGTCAGGGAAAGGGTTATATTCCCTTGTATGCGACTTGTACAAATCAGTTTGAGTAAAATTTCATTGAATTTCTTATCCCCGCAATTTCCTGAATACCTATCAAGAAATACATTTCCCAGCTCTGTAGACGCTGCAAGTCTTATGAAAATTCCATTCATATTATTTTTGTAAACTTTATCTATTCTGTAGCTATCTTTCTTTTATTGCACTTTTCACTTTTATAGCGTTAATCATGACTGTATCCAGGCAAATACTCGCAGAGGGCAATACTGGTTAGTGGTAAGGTGACAGTAAAGATTAGGATGACGGTTAGGTTAAGGGTTAGGAGTTTGAGTTAGGGTTAGTTAAGGGTTAGTGGTAAGGTGACAGTAAAGATTAGGGTGACGGTTAGGTTAAGGATTAGGAGTTTGAGTTAGGGTTTGTACCTCTCGCCCATATATTTAATTTGTCATTACTGAACGGTGTAGTGCCTACTAGGATGAAAATCACTAAAGTTATCCCGATATATAAAAAGGGTCGAGAGGACGAACTGGGAAATTATCGACCAATATCGTTATTAACTTCTCTTTCTAAATTACTTGAAAAGATTGCGTATTCTATGAAACGACTGTAATGTAATAGATGATAATTGATTTGGATTTCGTAAAAAGCATTCCACAATTCATGCTATTTTACTAATGATAGAGAAAATTATTAAAGCGATCGATGCCAAGTGTCACACAGTAGGTATCTTTCTTGACTACTCCAAGGCCTTTGACACAATCAACCATGAAATATTATTATACAAATTACAACACTGTGGGATTCGTGGAAGGGCCTTGGAGTGGTTTAGAAGTTACCTTACTGGAAGAACTCAACTTGTTAGTTTGAATGGCCATGTGTCCAGCTCACAGCCTATAACTTGTGGGGTACCGCAAGGATCCCTTTTAGGTCCTTTATCGTTTATTCTTTATATGAATGACTTTCGCAGTTCGTCCTCTCTGCTCTATTTTCTACTTTTTGCCGATGACACCAGCATTTTTTATTTAAATCGAAACCCTCATGTTTTACTAAATACCATTAATAATGAATTAAAATCAGTATCTAAGTGGATTCAGGCTAATAAATTGTCACTGAATTTGACCAAGACAAAATTTATGGTCTTTAGCAATATAATCGATATTTTACCTGGTAAGTTGGTCGTAAACGACGTGGAATTGAACCAGGTGGAATATATAAAATTCCTTGGTCTTTATATTGATTGTAAGTTGACATGGAAAGTTCATGTTGATTCTTTGCGTAAATTACTATCAAAAAATGTAGGTGTTATGTATAAGTTAAAACAGTATTTTCCTAAACATGTTCTGCATTCATTGTATTCTACTCTATTTTTGCCTTAGGGACAGGTTATGGAATCCTGGCATGGGTAAACTGCTGTACAACTAGACGTAATTCTTTACTATTGATACAGAAAAGAGCTATACGGATAATTAACTTCGCCACATTTTTGGAACACACTAATGTCTTATTCTTTTCCAGTAGAACATCTAAGATCCAGGATTTATATCATTTCAATATCGGGTCATTTATGATCAATTAAACTCAGGTGGTCTCCCTGATGTGTTTTCTTCGATGTTTGTCAAAAATACTGCAGTTCATTCTTACCTTACTAGACAAAAAGATTCTTTTCATCTTTCTCCTGTACGGACCGTATCTGCTTTAAAAACAATAACCACTACAGGACCTAAATTTTGGAATGAGTTGGATAGAGAAATAATCCAATCTCAGTCTCTTTATTCATTTAAGCATAAACTTAACTAGTTTTTCTGAATTCATATCTATAGCTATTCTTCAATCCTCCTCGACATTCTCTGCTCATACTTCACATTACTGACATTATCGATTATGTAACATGTGCCTCGCTCGTGATTTCTGTATTATCTCCCGAACTTTCTCTGTACACATTTGGTATCTCTGCTATTGTACACTGCATCTGACTTGTACCTCGCTCGGGTGATCACGCAACTCTCAAGAAGTCTTGTGCCGCGGACATTGTTTTCTTTGTTTTTTCTTTTTCTTTTTACTTTTATATTTCTCCAATTCACAAATTTTCATTCCTTTAATTACATATATCAAGTAAGAAATAATGTCACATCCTCATCTGGGAATCTACACCCTACAAGCAATGCTTCTATGTAGATTCCTCATATTTCACATGTTTTATTGTCTTATAAGCTGTACTTGACAATTCATCCAGGCTTTTGTATTGTGATGTTTATCTTTTATGTATTTGTTGAAATGTGGAATATGGAACAATAAAAAAAAAACATAACAAGGTATGAATTTCGCTGAGTAATAGACAGGAAAGAAGTTATGATCACGTTCTTCAACTGGAACTTAAAAAGTAATATCATTGGTTAAATGTAAACAGCTGGTTCGGTAAAAGAAAGAGAGATTTAGAGATTTAGAGATATAGTTGACATGTACATGTATTTTTGCATTGTTTTCACTATGGAAATGTTACAAATAGATCATCAAATCTTCTATTTTTTTTTATATCAATTTTCCTTCCTCCCATGCAGTTAACACATGAAAGCATTTTTGATAATGATCCTCGCTCTTATCGAATCTCCCTCAGAAGTCTTTCCATATTTGTAAGCTCCTTGATAAAAATGAAGTATTGTATGTTTGTTTGTTTGATTCATTTTTCTTCCAACACAATTTCATACATAAATCAAGATTCTTTTCAGTAATATCACATAGAATATCAGTAAGCAGATTACAATGTACATGATTCAAAGAAGGAAAATCGATGTGTAAATTAATTTCGTTAACGAAATATAACTCGTATTACCAAGTTTCCAAAT
This sequence comes from Diadema antillarum, assembly GCF_040938485.1. Taxonomy (NCBI): domain Eukaryota; kingdom Metazoa; phylum Echinodermata; class Echinoidea; order Diadematoida; family Diadematidae; genus Diadema; species Diadema antillarum. The sequence goes on from NW_027271593.1 coordinate 1,384,313, forward strand.
AATTATCTGAAAAATTATGCGGAAGAAGGACTGCCACTATAAGCAAAAGCTTGAACATGTGGCAGCCCAGGTACCTATCTACATAATACACAAAAAAAATTATATTGTTTGCGGAATGGAGAAATACTACAAAATATAATACTCTGTAAATACATTATGTTTTTATATTCTAGTGCATAGATACGAATAAGAGTAAAGTGAAATATGATGATGGTGACGATGATGATGTATGATGATGATGACAGGGTAATGATGATGAAAAATGTGATAACGAAGATGAAAATGATGGTGGTGATGCTGAAGATAATGGGAATGAAATGAAATGATAGACACAGAAACATTGCGTATATTTGTTGTAATTTTAAATCCAATTTACAGGAAAAGAAATGTGATCAAACAAAACCAAATATACATCCAGATGCTTTGTTCATAGATTGTAATCTGACAGTAATGTATTTTTCAATCTAGCCTTGAAAGAATATAAAGTTTTACATGATTTTACATAATCTGGAAGTGTGTTCCAAAGATTTGGTCCATTATGTCTTATAGATTTTTGTGCAATTAATAATTCGGGATTTACTACATGAAAATTTTGCGAATCACGAGTGGGATATGAATGAACAGTATAATTCAGTTTAAAGAAATCATGAAAATGTTTGGAAGTAAGTTGTTCAAATACTTAAACATAAAAAGCAAGAATGAAAGGTGTTTATATCAAATATATTCAGTGTTTTTAACTGATAAAAAAGTGGACTGGTGTGGGCTAAGTATTGTGATCCAGTGCAGATGCGAATGGCTTTCTTTGTAATAAATAAATAAATAGAGTTTAGTTTAGTTTTTGAACTTGTAGCCCACACTAGATTGCAATACATGATATATGGTAGGATTCAAGAATTGTAAAGCATAAAAAGAGTATGTTCTGGAAGATAACTTTTCATCTTTGAAAGAACACCTACATTTCTAGAAATACAGGTTGTAACATAACTTATATGATCATTCCAGGTTAGGTTTTCATCAATAAATATGCCTAAACCTTAATAGAACTTTTACGTCCAAGAAGTACATTATCAATCCTGATATTATTTACGAAATCATCTGTGTGAGTTTTCATATACTTAAAATGAATATAATTTGTTTTATCAATATTAAGTGATAATTTATTATTCTTAAACCAGTTTGATACATTTGGTAACTCTGCATTAAGTGTGGATACTAACGTTTCTATATTATCGTGGGAATAAAAAATATTCGTGTCGTCGGCATATAATATAAATGATAATATAAACGACGAATTAAACAATATATTTGATATATAACAAAAAGAGAAGGGGACCTAATATTGAGCCATGGGGCACACCACATTTTATCGGTAAAAAATTTGACGACATGTCATTATGTACAACATATTGCTGTCTACATGATAAATAATCCCTAAACCACCAGAGTGCCATAGTGCCACCAGAACACCATAAAGCTGTAACTTTTTAAGTAAAATATCATGTTGTAACGTATCAAACGCCTTAGATAAATCCATAAAAACTTCTATAGCATGTTTTCTATTTGCCATTGCATTTGTAATTTGATCATACAACTGGACCAAAGCCAAATCTGTAGAGTAATTCTTTCGGAAACCATATTGATGTAAATTCAAAACTGCATGATTATTCAAAAATTTATAAAACCTATCATATATAATTTTTTCAAGAATTTTGGAAATACTAGGAAGAATAGAAATTGGTCTATAATTACTATTTTGACAAGGATCATCTTTCTTAAACACTGGGCTAACCTTAGCAATTTTTTAAAAATTGGGACATTTTCCAGACAATATGGAAAGGTTAAATATGTGAGTAAGTGGATCAGCAATTTGATATATGATTTGTTTAAGTACTAATGTGCTTATTCTATCACATCCACTTGCTTGGCTAGAAATTAAACTTTTTCGTGATATCAATGATTTCTGTGGGATTTGTAGGGTTTAAAAATAACGATGAGGAAATAGGTTTTGGCAAAAATTTCAAAAAAATCTACATTTACATCATCAAATGTATTTGCCAGATTAGGACCAACATTAACCAAAAAAGAGGTATTAAATACATCTGCTACATCTCCCTGATCAATAATACAATCGTTTAATTTAAAGTCTGTTTTTGGTAATTGTTGTTCTTTCTTCCCAACTAAATCATTTATAATTTTTCATGTGGCTTTCATATTTGATTTTACTTGGTTCAACTTATCAGAATAAAATACTTTTCGTGAATCTTTTATAACAGTTGTTAATTTATTTCGGTATATCTTAAATTTTCTCAGATTAAAATCAGTAAGATCATTTATATAAATCTTATAAAGCCTGTTTCTTGTATGTATTGAACGTAATATCGATTTTGTTATCCAAGGCCTCTTCCCATGTTTATTATTCTTTTTAAACCTAACCAATGGAGAATTTTTATCATAATGATATTGTATTTTTCTATTAAAATTATCATAGGTGTTCACATCAAACTCACTGTAAACATCACACCACTGTTCAGATGCCAAATCTGCTATAAAAGATTCAATATTTTGAGGCGTTTCCTTTCTATATATTACAGGTTTGGATGAGTTTTCAACAAAAGACTCATCATAACATATAACAAATATGGGGAGATGATCAGATATATCAAAACATAATAAACCGCTAACAATTTCTTTATCAGAAATATTACAAAAAAAATATCATCTATCAAAGTGGATGAAATATCATTAATTCTTGTTGGTTTGTTTATATGTGGATAACATCCATTTGAATACATCAATTGAAGAAAATTTTCAGAATTTCTATCATTGTCACAATTACATATCAAATTAACATTAAAATCACCCATTAAATATATCTGCTTATTTTCACGTGAAAACGCAGCAAAGCACTTTTCCAAATCTTCCTAAAATAATTCATTATGAGTATTCGGGGGTCTATAAATCAAACCGACAATCGTATTTTCATTTTTTGAGCCACACTACTAAAGTCATTGCCCATAGACTTTGACACTCAGTTGAACACAATCTTGATTTGTCAGGATACTCCGATATAGGATATGGACTAGATTTACGAATGTCTTAAACACAACAAAGACATCCGTATAATCTGAAATGATTTATAAGTATTAATACAACCAGGAATTCGTGATTCTATAATGATTTCTTCCATATGATTCATGATATAACCATGTTAATGTGGTTACCGTTACTCACTTATACGTGGTCGTGACTAAGTGTATAATTATGCATTCAATTAGCTATATGTCAAATGTTGATATTGGTATGTGGTTTATATAATCTCGTGAGAATTGCTATACATAACACCATGCAAGAGTAAGGAAAATGAGAACTTTTCTGCTTCGTGCTCACTCTCGTTTGAAAATGGATGCTTACATTATTCTGATGTAAAGAGTATTTGTATTGTAATGAGTGTTGCATGGTATGTGATATAAAACCTCGTTGTATGATTTCTTTACATTAACGTTAAGAAAATAATGTAATTGTTATGAACCATGTGAGGTTTCTTTATTTACTACAGGCACTGTTCCTTCCTATACTCAAGTAAGTTTAAGAGATGGAGTTCCTGCTGTCATTTTTCTATTGATGCACAAAAGAATTCTGCAGGTGCACTTGTGCCTTTGATGATCAGGGTTCCATGCCGCCGTCTTTTTGAGCAATCTGAAGATTCATTTTAAACTCTAACATTATATTCTGCTTGTTTATTTGTCAAATAGAATGAATGTTCTCTTAATTATAAAGCATATGAAACAAAAGTAAATTCCGTCCAAGATTGTGTGCAAAAATGTGAACATGAGCTGTATGTCATGAAAATATTTGAAACTGTACTCTCACTACAAAGCCGATTTTATCATCTTTCCGATTGCTTCCGACATATGAAACTGATATGGTATAATTTTCGAGTACAGTTCTTTATTCATTTATATGTTAGATTAGTGTAAAGTCATGTAAAAACGAGTAATTTTGATTTTCGTTTCATCAATTTTTGTACAATCTTTATTCACACATCCCCGTCCCTGTACGATTAAAGTTTCGCTTGTTTTCTAGGAAGGGACGGCGAAAAGCAATTACGATCATAAAGACATTATCTCCCTTTGTGAGTGACGAGTCATGATGCAATGTCACATGAATCATTGTCTTCTTATCTGTGAGGCAGCTCCAGTTTAGCACATACTTCAAATATTTCTGAGTGGCGGCATGAGACATGGGATCAAAGGGAATGAGACTGTTGTTACTCCATTTCTCAAACCTCCTTGGTCTACTTCACTCTTTTTTCCCCTCGTTGGTTTTGATTTTTAGAATGTGAGCTTAAACTCATCGAACCGTTATGTCAATATCTTGTTTCCTTTATCTGCTCCATCTGTTCTCTTGCATGTGATATGATATGTATGCTTGCTATTCTTCAGTGGAATCCAGCGATGTCCAAACAGGAATGTCACCTGTTGTTTGAAAAAGTACAAAGAAAATATGGTATGTCATGCTTATGAGCAGGCCTATGCGATAAATGCACGCTGTTACTGCTCTGTATATGTTTTAACAACATCTTGAATGCAAACTAAATCGCTGGCCATTCAATGGATATTAATATTCTGCTTCCTTGCACTTTTATTTGTGTGTGTGTGTGTGTGTGTAAGGGTGTGGATGTGAGTGTGTGTGAGTGTGTGTGTTTGTGTGTTACAATGCTTGCCTTCATAAGATTCTTATTTGTGAATGAAAAAGGAGTTTGAATTAATTATGCAAACATTAGATATAAATTCCGGAAGGTCATGACTCAGAAAGGCATTGCCACAATGTAGTGTCAATTACGGTTACATTATATATTTTACTATGTATGATTATACATATAAATTATATAAATATGAACTATAATATATTTTACTATATATAATCATAGATATATAAATATATATGATATATATATATATATATATATATATATATAGATAGATATAGATATATATTATAGCGAAAACTTTGAGCAAAGAAAATGGTATACATATATATATATATATATATATATATATATATATATACATATATAAATATAACTAATGAGAGGGAGGGAAAAGGAGAGACTGACAAAGAGAAAGAGAAACATAGATTTCATAATTAATGTGCAAGTGCTTTTTTAGATGCCATAGAGAGGCGACTAAAAATATTTCATCTCACCTCTTTTGATGTTAAGAAGAAGTATTTCTTTCCATGTTGTATTTTAACCTCTCTGTATCAAGAACTTCGTTATTGTATTTTCGTCAAATAACTCATACGTAGCTTTAGCACGATCACAGTAATCTTCAAAGATTTAACTCATCCCTCCCTGTCATGTACAAGGCGAATGCTAAGTGAAATGAACACTTTCTATCTCCGTTACCGCTACGCTCTCACTCCGAAAGAAAGTTCATTTATTTTCTATATCTCGCTCATACACGCATACGGATGACACACGCACAGACATAATGAAATCATGACACGTGAAAACGTTGAATTTTGTGAACACCCTGCAATTGGGTTGAGCATACCACGCGCTCTCGATTTATTCATCAGAGAGAACATTAAAGACCAAAAGGGGTCTCAGGCAATCCGTGTGTCGGGGAAATATAAAAAAACACATATCATAGACGAAGATAGCGGGTTTTCGCATCTGAGCTTCAATGTTTGGAAATTATTGAAGATCCAATATGAAATGATCGTGATTATCACTAATGCGTGTATCACAGCAAAAAGTCCATGGGCATAGTAAACACCATAAATACCTGAGCGAAATATTTTTAGATATGGGTTCCACCAAATGTAAATGGCCTGCAAATCTTAAGGTAAGAAAAGTGTCGTAACTGTAAGGAACAGATGAGAAAAAATGAGAAGTACGGATGTTAAGCGTAAGACGTACTAGAGAGGTTGGAACGGGGATACAACTGATAGGGAAATGAAGTACGAGCCCTAAAGAGCAAGGCGTATAGTATCAAAACTAATGCGTGAGCAAAAGTTACGGAGGCCACGAAAAACCCCCCGTGGAGGAAACGTGGTTGCGACCAAGGATACTAAACGAGGGCGCACTCCCTGGCTCCTTGCTCAGACATGAAGGATAAAATGACCGTATGGAGAAAATTAAAAGCGTAAAACAATGAGCAAGCGGGATAAATGAAGCCTTTTAACGCCTGCTAACAAATCTGAGGCGTGAAGTTGGTACAAGATTTGCCTGTTTGGAAAAAAGGCGTCGAGAAAAAACTGGGGTACAAAACGTCGAACTATACGAGATGACATACAAAATGTAACGAAATTCCAAAAAATACTGAAATGTAGGAACTGCTAGATGCGGCCGTTTACGAACATTCAATAATTGAGAATAAACATCGTAATGGGATATATGAGACATATGAAGTGACAGTACAAAACTATATGGGTTATCTGACCAAGAAAATCTAGATACTGGGACGTTCACGAAAAAGAAACTGTGCAAAAGGAAGATGTAATCTTTGCTGTATAGATGGGCTAAAACAAAGCGGTTAAATGCCGAGAGAGGTAGAAGCTAATAGCTTGGACTCTAAATCAATTTGCATGTATTTATTGCGAGCCTTATCGGAGCTCCATCTACCCTGCCTAGAAATCAAAAAAGTAGGAACGTGAGCATTGAATGCGGCTGTAGCGCCGCCGGACCTCATACTGTGAAGCCCGTACCTTGAGATGTCGTGCACGAAAGGCTTAATGGCATCCAATATGATCTCGCGAGTGCGAGAGTAACTTAAAGGATGAGAGGTGGGAATCAGGCCGCGCTTGGAGACCTGCAACCTACGAAGAGCTGGGAGGGGACAATCTAGAGGATCACCGAGAGCGGCAAAATAGCGCTCCGCTACGCGAACTGGACAGGTGTCCTTGCCTGTCCTGGCGATGACTATGTCGCTACCTTGTCTGAATTGATCCGATTTCGAACTTGGTAGGTGGATACTAAGACATTCCTGCGAGAAGGTGCAGCTTTTTCGAGATACCTTTTTGAGATCGTCAAAACGCAGGAATCCGGCGTAGGAGATAAAGGAAATGAACAGGATCCGGAGATCCGCCAAAGACGCGTTGGCTTGGCCGTGCACTTTCCAGATTTCTCGCAAAATATGGGGAGATAACGGTAACTTGCGTGAGGTTGGAGAAGAATGTAGGCGCTTGAAACCCTGAAGGGCAGTCTTGACCATGGGATCGTTGGTGGGCGACGGAAAACCTGCTAAACTGTGAATCCACTTGATGGCGGCTATTGTTGGGTCTGCGACGGACTTGGGACCGGTAGCTGCCAGGTGCGCCAGGTAGAGGGAAAGGTGAAAGGGGGCGACCGGGAAAGCTGGCATGCTTGGATGCGAGGTTGTCCAAGCCTCCCATTTTCTCCAATACGTGAGATAGAGCCTTGTGGTGGAATCGGCTTTGGAAGATGCGAGGAGTGCTGGAAGATCTACGGCTGCCAGACGTTGCAGGGCTGGATCGTGTAAGGAAGCGGTGTACTTAGCCCATTCGCCTGTGAAATCAAGAAGGAAAAAAAAAGAACGACAGACCAGCAACCTTGCTTGGGAACAATCTTGCGGAATATAAAAATAGCATAAATGTGATGATCAACATGATCAAAGCAAACTTGTAAAAATATCAGTATACTAAAGTATATGGAAGACAAACATTAACTGCAAGGGAGGGGTATGCTGGGTGGGAGTGATGGTGGAATGCTCGACCGAGAATGAAGACTGAAAGGCTAACTAGGAGAATATATAAGCAGGCGAGGAGGAGAATGCGAACAATATTACGCAACAACAAAAAAAAAATGCGCAACAGAAGGAAGAGGTATGCGCTCGCTAGCGAAAATAAATTCCACTTTCTATCTCCGTTACCGCTACGCTCTCACTCCGAAAGAAAGTTCATTTATTTTCTATATCTCGCTCATACACGCATACGGATGACACACGCACAGACATAATGAAATCATGACACGTGAAAACGTTGAATTTTGTGAACACCCTGCAATTGGGTTGAGCATACCACGCGCTCTCGAGAAACGCCAAAGAAAGTACGGAAGGAGGAGACATGCAAATTCCGAAGGACGTAACTTCAAGATAGTAAAACTCTGAGAACTGTGGCACCAGAAAAGGGTGTGCTTTATGAACAGTTGATGCTCTCAAATCGGCATCGGCCAATATTAATCTGGCTCTCAACATTTCGCTAAGTGCGAAAATGGACCAAAATATTCCATAAAACAGAACAAAATGTTCTCCCGTTCGGCGCTCAAATCGGCCGTGTAAATAAGGAAGCGTAATGTGTTCCGTTAAACGATCAAAATGATCGTTGCTATTCGGCTCTCAAAAGGAAGCAATAAAATCGAAATCAAAGGATCGGAAATTATTCGAGTCTGTCAACGCTTCTGAAATTTTAGGTGCATGCTGCGCAGTAACCTAATTCGGAGGAACAAAAACCGCGCCTGGTTCTTCTAGGCGGAATCCTAAAGTTGAACCTCAGTGCCAAGGAGAGGAAAGAAGGCTTTTCGCAAAATACGGTAGAGTCCCCCAAGGAAGGAGGAGTGAATGATACACTCAATAGTCTCCAATCGTGCACGTGCACACCAAAATGTAAACCGTCCGGGCAAATGAAAGGCCAAAAAGAAGACGATGGCCATTTAGGAACTAGCAAGGTGCCGATGGCTTTGAACGAAGCCATGCGCTTGATGACTTGAGGTATTAAAGAAACGGGGGGACAAAAATAATTGTTATCTGCGCTCCAATCTTGGCAAAAGGCGTCTATGCCGGCGGATCCCTTACACCAAAATCTGGAATTAAACACGGGAATCTTGGTGTTCTGAGGCGAAGCGAATCTGTCAACCGAATGAGGGCCCCAAATAGAATCGATAAACAGAAAAGACCGTTGATCGATAGACCAATCGTCGAAATCGCGATATCTGCTTATCCTGTCGGCAAGTTTATTTTCGATTCTAGGCAACCATTCGGGAGTTAAAACAATATCGTGTGCTCTACATAGATTGAATATGCTAAGGGCTAAAGAATGCAAATCTGGCTTCACGCTGCCCTTCCTAATAATTCGAGGAACGTTTGAATTATCTGTGAACCATTTAATCTTCTGAGTGGAAAAAATAGTCAAGCCTTGCGACAAAATATTATGAACGGTGGCCAACTCGCGCCATGTAGAACTGTTTTTTGCGTCTGATTCGCTCCAAACGCCGTGAAAGGCCGTATTGGGGGGGCCCGCGATGAACCCCCCGAAACCAATGTCGCTCGCGTCCGAATACACTTGGATAGTAGGAGCTAAACGAAACCTGAATGGGTTGCCGTTGAACGATGAAATATTAGCGAACCAAAAATGCAGCTCGTCTGAAGCTGACTCAGGAAGAAAGATTGAATCAGTCCAAAAAGAACGCGATTCGATGGCCCGATACAATGCACGGGTCATGAGGCTAGAAGCGGGGCCCAGGGCAAGGGACATGGAAATTAAATGACCGGCACAAGATGCCAATGTTTTGACTGGCACTTTGTGTTTTGATCGACTCAAAATGAGAATTTGATCTATCAAGGATAAGAGTTTGTCGATTTTAGCTTTCGGCACGTAAAACTGTTCCGTTTTAGAATCAATCATGAAACCAAGATAGCAAATGCTTTGAGAAGGTTGCCAAATGCATTTTTTCTCGCTGAAAACAAAGCCGCTGCGAACAACTGTATCGCGGACTATGGCCACGTTGAGACTGGCCACGCCGAGCGAGGGAGAAATAATAAGCCCATCATCAATGTATATGAAGGACGAGATACCTTGCGAGCGCCATTGATAGACTAGAGGTCTGGTCAATTTAGTAAAAATATAGGATGCGGAAGAAAGGCCGAATGGGAGTACAGTGAATTTATAATATCTCAACGTGGAATCTGCGTGTTTCCATGAAAAACCCAAGTATTGCTGGTATTGAGGGAATATGTCTAAGTGATGATAACCGGATTCAAAATCAAATGAAAAATAAAACTGATCTTTATCTAAAGCTTGAGTGATATGGGGTAAATCTTCGTATTTGAATTTGATTTTCTTGACAAATTTGTTTGGATGTCGCAAATCTAAAACCAGGCGTAACTTCTTGCCTTCGGAAACAGTTAAAGGATTACAACACGTTGGGCGGGTGTCAACTTCGACAATGCACTTCTTTCTTAACAAATCAGAGATTGCCGACTCAACAAAGTCGGGGTGCTTTAAACTGGAACGATTGTTCTTGGCACAAAAAGGGGGAGGAATCGTCTCAAAAGGAATTTTATACCCGTCCTTTACCAAATCAAGAATGAATTTGCTGGCTTTAAGTTCTTGCTCCCAAAATGAATAACATTGTTTCAATCTACCTTTCACTCCTGGGGGAAGTGGTGTCTGGAGATCTGGCTCAGCATGCTCCCAGTGTCTAGCTGGAGGTTCCTGGTGGACCGACGAGGGATCCGGCTCCGGGAAGCTGGCGGAAGGCCTGTCTGCTGGCTCTGAGGGAGGGGCAGTTGGTGCGAACGTGGCCTGTGATACCGCATTGGAAACAAATGCGGTTCTCTGCTCGGAATGCGGGGGTGAAGGGCCTTGGTGTGTAGCGACGAAAGGAAGCGTAGCCGCAAGGAGCAGAAGAGTACGGAAGAGCCCGAGAACGTGGATATGGGCGTGGCCGGGCCTGTGCCCTGGCTGCTTTCTTGGTGGACTCTGATTTCTTGGTGGCGGCTGCCTTCTCTGCCTTCCGTAAACGCTTCTCGTCCCCCGAGTCGTCTGCGAGCTCGTCTGCGACATACTCCTTAACTGTCAACCAGCCGAGGGGGGAACGGTCGGCTATTTTGATGAGCTTCTGGCGCTGATGTAGCTCTGTGAGCGCCTGCTTGAGGTGCTGGACGGCGGAGCTTGGGTCGACCTCTTCGAGAGAAGAAAGAGCGGATTCAATGAGATTAGCAACTTTGGCAGTGTGCTCAAATTGCTGCTTGTTGCCTTCGCTCTTAAAGACGGGAAGGTCCGATGACTGGTGTTTGCAGGCGAGGTCGACTCTCTTCTGTATGGCGTTGATGGCTTGTAGAATGTCGAGGTTCGACGGGGCGGTGTCGCCGTCCATGGTACGTAAGCTGACTCGAAACGATGAGGAGAGCGCAGACTGGTGAGTGATGGTGGAATGCTCGACCGAGAATGAAGACTGAAAGGCTAACTAGGAGAATATATAAGCAGGCGAGGAGGAGAATGCGAACAATATTACGCAACAACAAAAAAAAATGCACAACAGAAGGAAGAGGTATGCGCTCGCTAGCGAAAATAAATTCCACATTGTGAAGGTCATGCATGTAAGAGACTTTAAAGCGAAATTCAACATTACATAGATTCAATGGAAATAACATAATAATAGATACAGAATATATTCGTCAACAAGTATACATGCTCAGAAAAGAAAAGTGGATATAACTGTCAGAATTATTGCGTCATGAAATACATCAAATGGCTGAATTATACTTTCGAAACAAGGTGAGTGGGTTACATCATTCTGGCATGGTTATTATGAAAACTCAGTGAAGAGAAACATTCTCTGTGTTTACACGTTGAAATGAATAATTCTGCTGCGTAATGTATTTACAGTGACTTCCGAGTTTCTGAAAATCTAGTACACGTGTATTGTATAAACTAAATTCAATGGTTACTTGTCAACGTTTACTCTTTGTATAATAGTGATATTAACCAAAGAATGACTAGAGGATCTCAGGAAAAATATTTTGATGTGTATGCAGAAAATGTTGCAATTATCCTTTTCATAAGCAGCTTTTAAAACGTCAAGAGGACATTGGGTGCCCAATGGGAGAATTTTAGCGATGAGACCTGTAAGCATGCAATACAACCCAGTGCAAACAGGTCAATCTGCACGTTAAGCAACAATGAACAAAAAACGGCAATGCTAAAACAGGAACCCTAACGAAAGAAATCATCCCATAAACAACGATACGAGAAATGGCCACTGAAGGTACTCGGGAGCAGTGGAAGGGGTCGGTGACGCCCTGAACAACATACTGAAACTAGTGACCATTCATCGTTTGCGAAGTTTATTCGAAAACGCCAGCGTAAACCTCTGATGGCGGTTATCTATCAAAGTGAGTAAATGATTACGTGTATCCATAGTGTATGTTCTACGTTGTTCGCACAGGTCAAAATGTTCAGACTTCGACTTATTGATACAGATTTCTTTACCTGTCTTTTATTTAAAAACTCATTATGTTTCTTTACATTTGTCGTAGATTGTGGCATTTCAATAAAAATTGTGATTCTTCCTCTCAGTTGAAGTATTAGTTTGTCGTTGATCATTATTATCTTCAGTATTGATCATCCCATAGCAATCATCTTTGTTTTCATTTTTCTTTCCTTAAATGAATAATAATAATTGTGGAACCGGGTCTACCATAATAAATCCACAATGAGTTTCACGTCTGGTAGAACATTGTTTTCATTCCCCACTGAGAAGTATAAAAAGAAAGAAATTAAAGATATGTACAGCCATGTGTCTACGTGCAGTAACCCATATATACAACAACCTTTGGTTCATAGAACCTTTGATCTGAGACGCCTACGACAAACAATAACCATGCAGGCCATATTAAATGTTTATGCCTGTATTATGTCGGTGTCTTCTCAATTCACATCACTCCTTTGGGCTCACATCGGTAAGACCATAATTTATTCATTCATTCGAATTTTGATATGCACCCTCCTATTAGAGGCTTAACATGCAATAAGTTTTGATCACCTTTTTTTTTTTAATAAACTGCATCAGCAATATTGCAAGTGGAAGTAAAGCATAGGAGGTGTCACCTCCCTGAGCATACTTGGTGAGCACAACAAACGTTATTCACTAGTGTATGTTACCTGGTTTCTCTGTTAACACGCCGGTCGGCTCTAATATTTGACATTTTAATGCTACATGTTTGTGCGCATAAATGGAACAAAAAGATCCATGACAACGTTTTATGAAATCAAAATGTCAAATAAGCGCATTTGTCGGATTTCAGCTGACTTTAGTTTTAGCCCCACAATATTATCCCACTAATTTCGTAACGTGGTAAAGAAACAATTCCAGTTAACCTGTCACACTGTTATATGCATGCTCATTGTATTTTGTCATTTCTTGTTATGCATCTTCGTCCATTGCAGTGACCTGGTTGTTTCCTTGGTTATATCTACTGCTTCTTTCTTTTTCTATAAATTCTACATTTGCTTGTTGTTTACCTCATTTATAAATGCACTTCTGTGAACCCTTCGCGGATAGTATACTTCATTAAACAAAAACAGCCATTCGTAGGAGAGGAATCGCTTCCATTCTTTTGTCCTTTGAACAACATCCATGCCATTGGCCCTAGTTTTGATCATCTCACCTTCCTACAGGCTGAACACCTTACACATCAGGTTGTGATCTCATGAGAATGCCTAATTAATGTACTTCGGAGCCGTGACGGCGGAAATCCGTACCGAGGAGTGGGGATGATTGGCAATAGTCCCCATCACGTACAATCACGATTACAAGCCACAACCGGTTATCTCCTCCCATCCGCCCACTTTTGCATTTTTTTTTTACCGAAGTGACAGACCTGGTGCACACTTTACATGAAACATCTAAAAGTGTATTAAGTAGAAAAGACGTTTACCGAACGGGGGGGGGGGGGGGGGAGGGTGGGTATGGAAGGGGGTAGGCCTATCCCTCTTTCTGTTAGGGAGATTTTTTTATTCTGAAAATTAGAATTCAGCCATCTTTGGGTGAAATATTTATACATTTTTGTATCAAAAAGGCAAGAAAATGTCCACATCTCGGGAATGAGGAGGAGGAGCAGAATGTTATGTTTGCCCCCAGATACTTTCATTGGGGAACCATGCCGGTCCAGAGTTGCGCGCGTCATAGCATGAATACATGTAAGCCTATATCATTTGACATTGTCAACGCGTGGACCATGTCTTATGTCGAAATTACTAGGCCTATTTTCGCGAGCGAGCGAAGTGAGCGAGCGCTTGAGAAAATTATGTATACATATCTTAAAAGATAGAATACTATTAAGCTCTGTCGCTCTCTGAAGGTGGGCGTAAGAACTTCATGCAATATGCCGAAATCTATGCAAAAAAAAAAAGATAAGAGGTTAGCGAATTATGAGACACGAGTAGAACTTGGCACAATAATATTCAGAACTCTTTAGGACTTCCTTTTTGTTTTCTTTTTATTGTGTCAACAGTGTGACCTGCTAAATCACTTTATTTTCATAACTTAGACTGAAGCACGCGAGAGGTGTCTATTCATGCTTGCAGAATATTTGGAACTCGATCAGTGTCTGCAGGTAAAGAACAAACTTAGCTTAAACGATGCTGTTACACACATTTTCTTTCCTCAAATGCAATTTGACGCTAAATAGGTCCTGCAAGGTTTTTAACATGACAGTGGAAAAATTAGGAAGATTATAAACGCAAGGCCGTTAATAATTTGTACACTACATGTAGCCAATGTCAGATAGCATATATTTTTAACTTGTGTGGGGAAAATTGTTAATAGAGTTACATCTTTGGACGTTTCAGTGCTTAATATCAATTTCCGTCTCTTCTTCCTTGTTCTCTTTCCTTGGGGACTTTGGTATAAAGGATGTAATTGCTTTATTCCTCAAAGAATCTACTGAGGAGATTTCATGACCTAAAAGAGAACATTTGCTTCAGAAAGAGGAGTAACAAGTACGTTGGTTGAGAGCACCACTCTTTCACCGCTCTGTCAATATTCTTTCTCTTTTTTGCTCTTTGGCGGGAGTGTGTCAACTACTAGTTTCTCGACATGCCTCCCATTTTCTTTATTTGTCTATCAATACTGATACATGTATATTTTTTTTCGACAAGTCCTTGTTGATGTGTTACCGTTATGTGATTCTTTTGCCTGTAGACAGACAGACACTATGGCAACGTTTCATCAAATCAGCAGCCAGAATCTGGAGTGTCCTATCTGTCTGACACTTTTCAACCAACCTAAATCACTGGCATGCTCTCACACCTTCTGCAAAGACTGTCTTGGACGTATCTTTCAAACCCAGCCCGACCAAGAAACTATAACATGTCCTGTGTGCAGGGAAGGAACACCCGTACCCAGTGGTGATGTGAGTAAGTTGCAAACAAACGTACCATTGAGTTCTCTAGCGGACGAAGTGAAAACCAAAAGTCCAACCTGTACAGTTTGTGAGATGGACGAAAAGCCGCCAGCTGTGTCTTACTGTCAGGACTGTGAAAAATATATGTGTAAATCATGTCAGAAAGGACACTGTAACTGGAAACCACTCTCCAACCATGAAGTAGTGCCCATGAGCGAGGTGCTCACCGGAAAAGTTCCGCTTAAAAGGCGACGGAAGTGCAAGAAACACCCCAGCGCTGATGCACAGTGTTTCTGCACCCATTGTCGGGAGTACAGTTGCATACCGTGTGGGATGCTAAAGCACCTGCAAGCTGGTCATCATCTGGAAGAGGCAGCCATCCATGAGGAGAAATTGGTGATAAATATCAAGGAGTTGAGAGAAAGAACAAAATCAAAGAAAATAAACGTCGGAAAACGTATCGACTTCATAGAAACACAACGCATTGAAATAAGAAATATGCTAAAAGGGCTCAATGAGGACATCGACAAAACGTACGAAGAATACATGAAGTTACTATTTGACAGAAGAGAGGCTTTGAAATGCCAAGTGAAACGATGGTTTGAATCATTCGACACGGAATTAAAGATCATGGAAGAGGAGAGTTGGCATACAATTCGTCAAATGAAAGATTTGGAAGAGCTGGTAACTAATGGTATGAAGGTACCACTAGAGAAAGACGCCTTGATTGCACACGACACACTGTGTGAGAACTTGAAAAGCTTTCTGGGACGAAGTGATCCTGACTACCAGTCACCGAGTTGTGTTACAGGAGAAGCTCGGAAAGTTTCGTTCTATAGATACGTGAACGTCAATGAACTTTATCTGGGACACTTGCAAGATTATAAATGGGATGTTGTAGAGCTCCCTGGCGAAGACAGCATGAGCGGTATCACTCGTGCACCAGATGGTAAGATGGCGGTGGGTTCGTTTATAGGCGGAATCCATCTCTACTCCCCTGATGGCAAGTTACATCAGACCGTGTTGCAGGATGTCAGTGTCAGTAAAATTGGATTCCTGTCTGATGGCCGAAGCGTTGTACGTGATACTGAAAGCGATGTGTCACTATACACTTCACAGTGGGAGAAGCTTGACGTCACATTCGAGACGATGAGTTTTGATGAAGGAGGGCGTGGCGGTCTCACTGTGGATAGAGATGACAATATCTACGTGGGTCATAAGAAACCCAACAAGATCCAGGTATTTACCCCACAGGGTGGTAAGGCAGTCAGGGAAATAGTGTGTGATGAATGTTCACCCTTCCAATTATTCTCCTTTCAGTCCGTGGGGAAACTGATTGTGACAGATTTATCAAATGTTATCTGCCTTGATGAGAAGAGTAAAGAGTCTGCCCGGTTGCAGGAAAAGGAGAACATGGCTTCCTTCCCAGCTGTTTGTCGAGATGATTCGGTCATTGTAGCCTGGGTGAAGTACGAGGAGGGACTCGTGAATATCGATCGATACACGAGCGATTTGGAGCACATGCATACTGTCGTCACTGATTTCAAAATACAAGAAGCAGAAGGAATGAATTGGTACTATCTACAAGAGTTTGAGAGTGGTGAGATAGCTTTCTGCACTCCAGATAGACTCTACATATTTGATACATATTTGATTTTGTAATGCAGTATAGCACTTTACCAAAATAACAATGGATTCTTTGGTGGAATATGCCCTGGAATAGTTAACACCGTATGTGAAGTCTGCATGTAATAATGGGCAGCACATTATGATACGCCTACTGACATGAATTTCCACACATTTATAAAAGGACCGCATGAGCGTCGAAAACTACAAATATTCTAAATAATTATGGATGGTTAACACTTCCAGCAGCAATGATTCTGTAACACTGGTAGCTTTACGATAGTATTGCTGCTCACACAACATACCGCTGAACGACATTGTATACTTCCGGTACTCACTAAAGACTCCGTCCATTCTTAAGTACCAGAGTAGCAATAGTTTTTGCTTTTTTTTTGGGGGGGGGGGATCACTGAATGGAGTGGCGTGCATGCGTTATTCCCGTAGTAGGCCTTCATATAAATGGGTATCCAAGCATATTGATAATGTATGTCTGTAATTTTCCATATATAAAACTTATTCTATAAATCGTTTGACCATTCCAAAAGTCACAATCGATGAATCAGGGGCTCCGATGTCACCTCCTGTTATTGCTTTTAACATTACAATATTCTTGCTGTGGTCCTTTTTTCTCTAATGTGTTGTGAATGCTGCTATGCCGTGATGAGTTATAAATGCAAATTATGGAATATCGTAACTACAGAGGTGACAAGACGTGACTTGGAGAAACCATTCACCAGAATGAACTTGGAACCCGAGAGCGCCCTCTTTTATAGGGCGAGTAATGCGAGCATAATATAATCTTCAGCTTCCCTTTGTCTGTGACGCGATCTAGCTCAGTTAAAAACAAATGATTTTTTTTTTTGCCCTCCAGTTCATCCAGTCTCATTCCAAGTTAAAGGACAAGTTCACCTTCATAAACATAAGGATTGAGAGAATGTAGCAATATTAGTAGAACACATCATTGAAAGTTTGAGGAAAATCAGACAATCCGTTCAAAAGTTATGAATTTTTGAAGTTTTTGTGCAGTACCCGCTGGATGAGAAGACTACTGCAGTGTATGAATAACTTAGATGTTACATGCGTACAACAATATAAGGAAAATATAAAGAGAATTTCACAAAATTCCATCTTTTGAAAAAAGTACACATTCCCCTGACTCGTTACCGATAAATGTTATGGGTAATATTATTCCCCCTGCCTTTAGAAAGAGGCAAGTCAATTGCTCTTTTATTATGCGAAAAAAGTGAAAATATGTTGAATTTTCTTTTATATTTTCTCTATACTGTTGTACGCATATGACTCACAAGCTGTAGTAGTCTCCTCATCCAGCGGTTCCAACACAAAAATTTGAAAAATTCATAACTTTTGCATCGATTGTCCAATTTTCCTCAAACTTTCACTGATGTGTTCTACTAATATTGTTGCATTTTCTCAATCCTTATGTTTATGAAGGTGAACTTGTCCTTTAAACATCCAGCGAACACTAAATGCGTTGCTGACTGCGTGTTTTGTGTAAACAGATTCAGCACTGAAATGGATGAACAATTTCTTTCTTCGAATGAAAACAATTACTTTACTGCGTTAATATAATGGACCTGACACTGGAGGTTCAGAATATTCTGACATAAGAAAATGTGTCTGACAATACTCAAACATCATAACTGTAAAGGAGAAGTTTGAACTGCAGATCTCTGATCGTATGGTGTATTAAACAGGGTAAGCGAGTAACTATGTAGTAACAAGACTAAGATAAGTGAAGTTAACTGAAATGCCTTGAAAGTTATTCGTAGCATAGCATCAAATATATGTTTCATTACATGTCATCTGATTTATCCAATAACTGAACCGGCATGGTGCGTCTGTAGGACCATTTCATTTCACCCATTCACTGAGTAGTCATATCTAGATTGATTTAAATGGCTTTGAATTTTTATCTTTGAAATATTTCGCTCATTCTATCAAAATATTCTATTACACGTAATGTGTTGTGTTTTTTTATCATTTACATCACGTTATTTATTCCAGGTGGAAGAAAGCATTCACTCTGTTCATATTTAAGATTGGCATCTTTACAGTATTGTACACGTCGCTTTACATCACGGTAAGATTATTATCTATACATCGGATGTACCGATGTGTTGGCTCAGTAAGTAGAGCGGCTGCCTCACAATCGGGAGGTCGTGGGTTCGAACCCCGGCCGCGTCATACCAAAAGACGTTTAAAGATGGGAGTTGCTGCTACCTTGTTAGCCATTCAACAGTTGAAAAGGTTAGAGCAACGTCGATCTGGCGCTGCTCAGTGGCTGTCGGGCCCACGATCAACTGGGCAAAAATAATTCCCATTTTCGGACAATAAAATTTGGAGTTTATATCCAAAACAATTATTCTTAATTATTATGATTAGTATTACTCAAGACATAACGAGAGTTTCTGTGTACCGATATTTCGTTTGCAAATGAACGATGATATGTTTTAGATTTACAGTGCATGTACATTAATTCTGTGTATTTTTTTGTTTCTTTATCTGTTTTTGGCATAAACGAAATGTCAATACTTCATGATTGATCCCCCTTCACTGTAAGACCAAACATGGGAAAGATGATAAACGCTGCCTATAGGACTGAGAAATCAGATCATCCATCTATCACACCGCATTACAAACAATGATTTGCCATTTTCTTCTTTTCCCTCTCTACTATCCTCCCTGTGTAAGAAACACAACAGTTCAGGGTTTCATTCGATGTATCTAAACGCAATTAAACATGTATACCTAAACAAGTTACTTGTAATATCGGTCTGGTTCTTCTGGATATACAAATTACATGTTTATTGTTGCTTCAGGCTTAGAATAGTTGATTATGCAACTTTCTACTTTCCTGTATTATCTTTGAATTGTATAGTGGCAAAACTTCATGAGATCACTAATTATTACTTATTTATTTTGAGAACTTGGCGGGTTTTTTTTTTTGTCTCGTTATGAGTGTGTGAGTGTGTGTGTTAACGCGCGCACGTATCTGAAACCCATATACTTTGAGGGACATCAAAATTAGTACAATGATTCTTTTAGCTAGTTTATCACGTTTATATTGCATTTTTTAAACCGACATAGTATATAATACTTCGATTGTCCCAATTCTAGAACCCAGCATATGAAAGTATGGACATTTTAAATGTCTATAAGCGCAAACGTGATTTAACATGCGAAATAACTTTTGCATTTGAGGGACAGACAATATTTTAAGCGCAAAATATCCTTCAAACGATGTGTATACTTTAGACCTTATGCTTTGACACCATACTAAATATTACTTGATAATACAGTAAAAGCAGACAAAAGGAATAGTAAAAGTTCAACTTTCATGAAATAAAAAGATTTGGGAATTTAAAGCTCCACTTTGAATTTTCATCTTAAAGTGATTTTGGTCTCAACCACATTTAGAAGTCAGCTGAGGTGTTGATGCAATCAACTCATAAACTCATCCTTTGATTTGTGCACATACGAGTAATATTTATGTCCAGTGAGAGAAGTTGGACTAAAGCACCAAACTTTTGGGTTAGGGTGTAACAAATACAGAGATATATACATCAATAACACAAATTAATGTAACACAATTGCAACTGTCGACGTAAGTAGGCAAATGCAACGTTTAAAGAATATAAGAGAAGATCAAAATGCTCAAAGAGCTTGACAGTGAACCTTGGCAGTACGTCATTAGAACGCGAAGATAATATAAAAATGATTTTTTTTTTGCTTTTATTGTTTGTTTCTTTGTGTTCTTTGTTTGTTTGTTTGTTCTTTTTTTTTGGGGGGGGGGGCTCAACCAAATTTTCTGTAATCATCATGTTTGACAATGAAAGGACGCTATGCTGGACGTAAGTACCGTAAGGTGCATGCTTTCGCCCAATTCTTCCCATTAGACATATATCATACTTGTATGTGCATAAATCAGGATGAGTTTATGAGTTGATGGCATCAACACCTCAGATGATATCTATATGTGGTTGAGACCAAAATCACTTTAAGATGAAGATTTAACTTTTGTTCCCAAATCTCCGTATTTCATTGAAGTTGAACTTCTACTATTCAGTTTGACTGCTTTCACTGTATTCAACGTAGCACTGATTGACTGAAGGCTCAAAGAAAGATGGGATTATTTTCGCTGGTAAGGAATAAAGGAAAAAAATCATGGCAGCCAAATCTTTCCCGTAGTCTGCAAGAGCATTTCTCTGGACGCTAGATTCATTTCATGTAATACATCAACCAAGAAAGGACATCGAATCGATGATGTAGAGACTTTAGATCACAAATGACTACCTTCAATCACAAAAGGGCTGGAGGATCATTCCTTCTTAACTCACTTACCTTATTCAATACTTCCTTGAACCATTTCGATAAAATTTTGTGACCATGGGAGGCTACGAAGGTCTTTTAAAAAGTACTGCTTCCGGTTTTGTTTGTCCATATGAAGTTTGGGTAATCTTTGCTCTTGCCTTGTTTGGTAAATGAATAAGATTCTAACAGGAAGCCAATATCTTCAAGCAAATAAGAAAAAGGAACTATGTAAAACAAACACCCGTGGATATAGATATTTTGTGTATGGATTGAAGACACCTTGTTCATTGGTTGAACGTGTATCGCATGTATTTTTGCAATGTCTTTACTGTTTGTTTGATTCGATTTGATTTGATTTGAATCCATTTCCACTTTGTGTTCACAAAGACACAAATAATATACTGAGTTAATATGATTTAACTATACAAAAATATCTTTTTATAATTGAAACATATATTCTAATAACCTATACATTTGCAACAAATCTTAAGTAAGTAGTAGTCATTAGAACCAAAGTGGGGAGCCTAAATCAAAAGAACAGTTTGTGTTACCCAGGTCCCCGAAAATTAAATCACATCATAGTGAGACAGTTAAACACAATAAACCATAACAATAACAGAGTAAATACCAGAATAGCGTAAAGAACAACAACAACTTAAACTAAAGCTCCCCATTTGATATGTGAAAGAGATGGGAAGAGAGGATAAGAAATAGAGGGATGAAATAAGATTTTTGTTTCATATGACTGGATGATAATAAATATATTTGTTTTATCATCAGTTTCATCGTCATGTTTTTCATGTTTGCTCTAAAGTGTTTATAGCTATGCAAAAACAAAAAAAAAAATCTTTCGATTTGATTTTCATAGGAATGTCTGCTCAAGAGATTCATTAAACAGTCCAGACTCAAATCAATTCTGTCTGTATTCAAGATTTTGATTTGATTTGATTTGATTTGCTTTATTTCTGCATTCAATAAGATAAAATTTAAATACAAATTTCAAAAGTACAAAGACAAAGAATAGCAAGTGCAGTGAAATAAATCGATAACCTGATAACAGTACACTAACAGATACACATGGGTGATTGCATTGAACAGTGTGCATACACAAAAACATAAAATAAAATGTACAGTATTTTTCAGTAAATAACAGAGATCATTGGATGCAGGAGACAACCATCGTAAGTGATTAAGCTTGAAATGGATGGAGGCCTCATAAAAGGACTATCCAACGACACACTACAACTCTCTTGGAAGAAAGTGATCAGTTGGGTGCAGTGCAGTTGCAGGTGTGAGTACAAGATGCAGTTGAAGGAAGAAAATAGAGCTAGAAAAAACAAATAACAATCATTTACCATATATATTTGTTATCTTGATGAGTGGGGGAATATGATTGTATCAAATATCGTTTTAGTGAAGCTTTCAAAGAATAAATACATTATACTAATATTGTTTATGATTATATTTTTATCTAAGCAAGCCATAGTAGTAACTGGCTTTTAAACGTGGGAATCCAGCTGCATTGCTGTTGCTGTCATTCAGATTAATATCCAGCTTTGTTTGGTTGATTCAAACTAGTGGGTGTGTGTGTACTTATGTGTTTGTGCCTGTCTGTCTCTCTGTCTCTCTGTCTGCGTCTGTGTGTGTGCGTGTGCGTGGTGGTGGAAAGATGAGGCAACATTATTTGGTTCACGTTTGTTTTATACACTGCCCGGCATGGGAATTTCTAAACTTTATAGTTCTATTTCCACATGTGAGAAAGTTTCTCATAGAGCCAATTGAGGCTTTATCTATAAGGCCTAAACCCAATTGGTTGTGAAGCTCCTGAGGGCTGGGGACTGGCAGAGCTCATAGAACATGGTTTTATGAAGCATGGTAGAGATTACTTAGAATTCATCATATTTGGGGTTAGTTTTGAGAGGAGGAAGAAGAAATGAAGAACAAAATAGGATTTTAATACCTTTAAACAAAAAGATGAATTCATGTGCTTTAAGCAGTGACATCCTGTCTTTGTTTATTTGACGATAAATTTAATCACGTTGAGATAATAAACCTGAAAATAGTAGTAATTAAAAGATAAATAAACATGTGACTACGTGCGATTTTCAAACATAGTTGACAAACCTTTGGTCATGTTGGTCTAATAACAACCTTTGGTCTAGTGGAACGTCTCATGAAAAATTAAATTAGGCTACTCAGTATTTTACCAGAGGCCTATATGCGCAT
Organism: Diadema antillarum; assembly: GCF_040938485.1. NCBI lineage: Eukaryota > Metazoa > Echinodermata > Echinoidea > Diadematoida > Diadematidae > Diadema > Diadema antillarum. The sequence continues at coordinate 1,407,646 of NW_027271593.1, forward strand.
AGGGGTGTTCTTTTGGTGTTTCTTATATCCTCGACTCTCCGTTTGGGACTTATTGGTAAGACCTACATCCTATCCAAAGGGGCTCAAGATACAATAAGTTGTGAGTCCCTTCACCTAAATGCCAGACAAACGCCGGACATGCAGTGTAATTGGTAAGCACATGATAAACATGCTTATATCAATTTGTGCTAAAATTCCTCTGCTACTATTTGATATTCTACTACTGTTTTTTTCTTCCTGTAATTCCGTAATACAGAATAAAAAAATGCACTATGGCAACTATTCAATTCCGAAATCCTACACGTAGTTTCACGCATACAAAGGATCACATTTTGTTTAGAATTGATTCTTCCCAGTTTGTTTTGTTCATGCTGATGTAATAATCTTGTTGGGTTTATTGGACATCTTAACCCCACATAAGCCCGACAATACTGTATCAATTTCACTGTAGTTCTACTATCAAACAGACGTATATAACTATTTTGTGATTGTTTGAGTGATTGACATTTGGTTTTTCTTTTTATATCATATCATTCTATACTTCATTCATTTCAACCATTTCCAACAAAAAAAAATGTAAACAATCATCAGCACAACGTGTTACAGAATTCTTTTTGAGAGATGTATGTTCTTATCTAAATTATGACCTATTTGAGAAATTATAAATGAAATACATTCGCAATTGATCCTGTACTATCAATATGCACATTATTACGTTTGATATTAGAAATACATGACTTAGAATTAGAATAATTAGTTGCCATATCAAAAGTTTAACAAGAATTTATAATTTCATGTTCAAACAAAACTAACTGTTTATTTTGATATTCACTTATTTCATTTGGAAGTATTCCAGCAAGTGTATTTTTATAAGAAGTGTATTTAAAGCGACAATATTCAGTTTTTACATTATATCCATATGATATATGTCGTGTTTTCGATTGATAGAACGCAACGAGGACTTAGAAACTCATGAAAGTCTTTTTTTGATATATTTCGCTTTTACAAACGGAATATTCTTACCTTAATGATAAATTAACATTTTCATAAGATTATCATAATATTATGAAGTACTTGCATCTAGTGAAGTGTATACATTTGTACAGTCAGCAGCATTTGAACTGTGTTGTAAAATAGCCAAATTATTAATTGGAAGTCTTATTTTTTTGTCAATTCCTTATTATTTCTAGATTTAAATGGAGATGAAATAAGTATACGATAATGATCAGATATGTCTGGTAAAGAAAAAATCCCTGATTAAGTTAATGGAATGACATTAGTAAATACATGTGAATTATCTATCAGAGTGGCTGTGCGACTGGTCCCCGAATTAATCTATCAGTAAATGGCAGAAAAGAACCAGTTAACATAATGTTTTAAAAAAAATTGTGGGGAATAAATTCAATTGAATTTACATGAATCTATATTGAAATCCCTCGTTATATAACAATCTCTCTTTCTGAAAACAGGATTGTGTATTCCATATAACTTGTAGAAAATCAAAGAAATCATTGGTATTTGGATTTGGAGGCCTATGAATAATAACTAACTTAATGTTTTTTATTCTCTTAAATTCTAATTTCAATTACCGGAGATTCAATTGCATCACTCTTACGATTAAGATGATCATGAACAACATAATCAAATCCTTGCTTTAAATATATGGCTACTCCTTCATCCAGCCTGTCTTTTCTACTATTTTCAATGAGGTTAAAGCCGTGGAGAGTAAAAGATGAGGCAACATTCCGTGACAGATTTTGAGGTATTCATAAATATCATATGAGCTCCCTCGTGGAGACCTAATTAGCTCCTTTGTGGAGACAATAAATGAGCTCCCCCGTGGAGACGATATGAGCTCCCTCGTGGAGACTTGGTACATACATATATATTTAATAATCTTGTTTATATTTTTCTAAGATTTATAATGTCTGTTTTATGTTGAGTGCTGTCTGGGGCAAATTATTTGTATAGGGCCCCATTTTTCTCTCTCTTCTTTCTTTCTATAAAACAACAACAACAACATTCCGTGATAGTCATGTTTCCCTTAATCCGATAATTGGACACGAAGTTTGATGCGAATCATCCATGGGTAAACAAAATTATCAAAATTGTAATTCATATTTCTTATGTTTAAATGAAAAATAGAAATACTGTCATTTACTTTACTGAAAGCTTTGAAATGATCTAGCTGGAGAAAATATTCTGAAAGTTGGACATGGGACCTTCGTGGGATCAATGAATGTCTGATTTTCTATAAAGTATAGGCATGCATCTCAGTGACATTGGCATATCATTGGGTAATATTTGGTATAAGGGATATGCAATTTGCTCTGGTCTTCCCTCAGAGATATACCAGCATCTCAAAATGAAAAAAAAGGTAGTACCCTGCCGATAAATCAAGTTGAATACACGTTGATAGCATTGCTCAACAAAATAGATTTGTGTAAAAGCCCATAGCCATATTTTGCAGACAAACACACTGACAAAATGTGTTAATTGTTGCCTTATTTTACTCAGTTTCGCGATATTGTGCTCCTCTTACGAAGCGACTTCTTTTTATGTCTTTATGTCTTTATCTGTGGAATTAGATTCTGCCATAAGCTTAAAGTCGCAAAAAACCATGGCAACAATTGGTGGTATTATATTTTTCGCTGTGATTTTGTGTAAAGACACGTATAATATCTCGGATAATATTGCAACAATCGGAGTCAGACGAAAAATACATAGAGAGGGTCCAGTGTTCGGGAACGAAAGTCGTTCCCACTTTCAGATCGTTATCCCTCTGCGATCAACAATGCTTCCACAAAATCTTTTCATCTAGAATGTACCAACCCCCCCCCCCTTCATGTTACATCGTCAAGATATCTGTAATCGAAAACGAAAGAAAATACGCTAAGAATAAAGTTTTGTGTGTATCTTTTTTTCAATTTGTGTGTGTTTTTAAGTTGAGCATTGTTGTGAGTATTATGCAAGGACTTATTGAAAAATAGTCTATGATGAATGGGTGCTCCCGTGTTGAAATCAATAAAAACGAATGAATGAATATGAATAGCGCACACAAAACACATCTCACTAAAATAAACAGTTAAGAATGCACCATTAACGGTAATTGTGCAATGTGATTGCAGATGTATCAAAAAAAAAAAATCAGAGAGAGAGAGACATAAAGAAAAAAAAGCTTCGAAAATTAAAGCTTGTAGGAATTACAGGTATCCAAGGAAACTTGTTAGTTCATAGCATTTTGGTTGTCGGAAATGGTTTGAAACTGACCAAAACAAAATACACATACGAAAAGATGCAACGAAACAAATTTCTGTTTTGAAGCACAACCATGATGTATAGAAGTAAGATAGAGTAGTGAGTTCACTCACTGAAGAATTGCAAATGGAAAGACAATATAATTACGTAGTAAATAACACTTGAAATCTGAATACCTGTTTTCATCGATATCTATACTGATATAGTGCCAGAGTAGTTACTCAGTAAATATAATCTTAATTTACATTTGAAAGCATGAAGAGATACAGTATACTCTTCGGTAATTTCAAGCACCAAAACTTTATGTCGTTAATCTTGTTAACGTTCCCTTTTCTGTCTGGCGAATATTCATGTGATGATTCTGTCAATATAATGTTGACACTTATGTTTTCTTCTACGTGTATCTATTGCTGTTAGACTGACAACCACCGTATGGCAACGTTTCATCAAATCAGCAGCCACAATCTGGAGTGTTCAATATGTCTGACACTTTTCAGCCAACCTAAGCTACTGGCATGCTCTCACACCTTCTGCAAAGACTGTCTGGAACACATCTTTCAAACTCAGCCTAACCAACAAACTATAACATGTCCTGTGTGCAGGAAAGGAACGCCCGTACCAAGTGGGGATGTGGGAAAGTTACAAACAAACGTACCCCTGAGTTCTCTAGTGGACGAAGTGAAAACCAAAAGCCCAACGTGCACAGTTTGTGAGATGGACGAAAAGCCGCCAGCTGTGTCCTATTGTCAGGACTGTGAAAAATATATGTGTAAATCGTGTGATAAGGACCACTCTATCTGGAAACCGCTTTTCAGCCACAAAGTAGTGCCCATGAGCGAGGTGCTCTCCGGAAAAGTTCCGCTGAAGAGACGACGGAAGTGTAAGAAACACCCCAGCGCTGATGAAGAGTGTTTCTGCACCTATTGTCGGGAGTACGTCTGCATTGCTTGTGGGATGCTAAAGCACTTGCAAGCTGGTCATCATCTAGAAGAATTAAACACCTATCCATGAGAAGATATATGAAGGAGTTGAGATAAAGAGCAAAATCAAAGAAAACAAACGTTGGAAACGACATTGACTTCATGGAGACACAACGCAATAAAATCAAAAACACGCTGAGAAGGCTCAATGATGACATCGACAAGACGTACAACGAAGACATGAAAAATTGTCAGACAGAAGAGAGGCGCTGAAATGTCAAGTGAAACGACGGTCGGAAAAATTCGACAAGGAAGAGAGTCGTTATCTGTTTTTCACTGCACTGCTCATTGTCATTTTGTTAATCATTTCAATGATGCAGCCATGCGAGATTATAAGGTTTTTCATAGCTGACAATTTGACAGCAGCTGAAATGTGACTGATTCACAGCTCAGGATCACGAGTCCAGTATGAGCCGTGATTTTGTGTTCTACTTTGCCTTAGATACACCAGTACACTGTATAAGAACGAGTAGACTTTACATCGTTCCACTGTACCCGAATAAGAAAAGTTGTATGAAGAAAGCTGAGTAGTAAAGTCAGGAAAGGAAGTCACAATCGACTTTACACTGTCGTCGCTGTCGCTTTAGTTTTCCTAATAGAATAAATGAAATTCATGCAGAAAATTGTAGTCTCCTGACTCTATAGGTATTAGGGTAAGAGAGCTTAGAGGAAGAGAATTTGCATAGATTTTGGAATGTTTTCACACAGGAGTTCTTTTTTTTTCTATTCTATTCTTTCTCATGTGTGCAAACACATATATATATACACTTTTGAAAGTACTTTTTTCGCACTTTAGGAACGCTTCCCATACTGTAAATTCTAACCCAGAAATGTAATACTGAACCATTGATAAAGTCTTCGTTAAACAAAATCTTGTTTTGTCTTGACACTCCAATATAGGTATTGCCGAGACTAAGAAATATTATATCCAGCACAAAGACATCTATATCTGAAATGATTAAAGATACTATCACAATCAGGAATTCGGGATTCTATTGTCATTTATTTCATATTTGTATGATATAACAACGTTGATGTGGTATTTTGCTCAGGATAATGTTATACCGTTCCACACCAGTGTGTGGTCATGACCAAATGTATATGAAGTTTATTATCTATCTGTGAAATGTTGATATTGATATGTACAGTCCCTTGTTAATTGCTACATAATTATGATTATTATAACGCCATACTACAGTAGGCAAAATGAGATCTATTCTTCTTCTTGTTCACATTAGTTGAAAGAGCGATGCTTACATGATTACGATGAAAAGCGTATTTGTATTGTAATGATTGATGAATGGCATGTGATCTGACACTTCGTCACATAGTTTCATTAGACTATCATTGAGAAAATAAAGTAATCGTTAGTACCACGTGATGTTTCGTTATTCGCTCTACATACAGGGACGGTTTCTTCATCCCCTCAACTCATCATCTCTCATTTTCTTCCTATACTTGTTGGTTGAGATTGTTATTATGTGAACAGACATCAATCGAGCTAATATGCCTTAATGGTATCCCGAATCTGCTTTAGTTGTTCCTGTGACATGGCATGTATGCTTGTTGTTCTTCCAAGGAGTCCAGTGCAGCCCAGAACAGATATGTCACAAGTTGTTTGTATATGGTACATGGATTATAATGGTACATCATGTATGAATATACTATAGAAATATGCATGCTGTCAATGCTCTGTAGATAACACTTGAATGCAAATGAAAGCGTTGACGGTTCAACAATAATTATTTTTTTGCTTTCTAGCACTCTCATTTATGTTTCTGTGTGTGTATGTGTATTTGTGTGTGGGTGTGTGTGTGTGTGTGCGTGTGTGTGTGTAATGCTCGCCTCCATGAGAGGTATCAAATAGAGCTTTAAATTTCTAAGTGCAAACATGTAATGCATTTTCCGGAAGGTCGTGACTCAGGCCTCATTGCGATAAAATTAGTGTCAATTAAGATTACAGTAAACATAATATTGTAACGAAATTCGGTGGAACCGATTCGATTTAACTGTTCGATTAGTATTTATTATGTTCGATAGTGTCTATAATATAGAAAGGGGCACAATATCGAAACGTTGGACAAACGTTTCAAGGTGGTAGAGCATCAGTATGAGTTTAAACATTTATCATCTAATATGTGGTTACTTGTTTGTCATGGGCAAGTTTGGATTATTTTAATACCAACTCCGGTTTAGACCGATGATACATGCCGAATTATAGTAACCATGTACAAGAGATACTGCTAAAATGTATAATCCTTGTACGAATTTGATAACCACGCCAAAATTTGTAAATAATTTAAATGAGTACTGGGGGTATTCTTCCAGCTGCTTGCGGCCGTGCGGGATTGCCTCCTCATTCCGCGATAGGAGAGGCATATAAAGTGGCCGTTGTGTGACATAGTCCACAACAAGTAGCCCGTGTATGCTACATTTGCAATGTGTTGTTAATGTTTACTTCTATATGTAATAAAGTGTACCTGTGTTCCTGAATTGCTGTCTTCACTGTGTCTTCTTGAGGGTTCTACCACAGTACAACAGCTTGGAGAGTGGTGGCACATGTTCCTGAGAAGACCAACTAGCAAGTCATTGGATTTCGGGTAAATGGTAATGTGACTTGTCGCATAGTCCGTGCCCAATCCAAGTTCCAGTCGTCGCCGTTGGATTTCGGGTATATTGGTAATGTGACTTGTCGCATAGTCCGTGCCCAATCCAAGTTCCAGTCGTCGCCGTTGGATTTCGGGAATAGTGGTAATGTGAAGAAGTTGGTAACGGTGCGATACAGCACTTTACCCCGTGCCATCAACGATACCTGTGCCACCATTATGGTTGTGAAAGGTGTTCCACGTTAGCGTGACTGAGTTGGTAGCAAAAGTTGGTAGCAGAACTTGGTAGCAAGAGTTGGTAGTAAAAGTTGGTAACAAAATAAGTGTACCAATTTAACATCCTCTACAAGTGACACTTGGGAGTGACATACTTTAAGTGATGCTGAACTTGGTATGTGTGCCGCTTGTGTTGGTGAGCTGCTTCTGACACAACACAATACATGGTAGCATAAAGACTAGTAGTTTTAATAATTTAAAGGGATCGTTGTAAACTGCAACAAAACGAACCCCGCCTACTCGGCCATCCTGACACGGCTCGCGGAGACATTTGTACAAACAGTCAAATACACTCTCTTACTTCACGACGAGAAGGCGAGTTCGTCACAATATATATATATATATATATATATATATATATATATATATATGTATAGATGTATACATATATACACATCCCACACACACGCATATATATTCATACATATATATATACAGTGTATATATATATATATATATATATATATATGTAATATCATGTATACCAAGGAGAGACGGACAAAGAGAAAGAGAAACATAGATTTTATATATTATGCAAGTGCTTTTCTGGATGCCAACAGGGAGGTGCCGAAAGTTAGTTCATCTCACCTTCAATGATGTTAAGAAAAAAAAAAGGAGGATTTCTTTTCATGTTGTTTTTTTAACATCTCTGTATAATGTATCAAAACTTCGTTATTTTATTTTTCCTCGAATAACTTATAGGTAGCTTTAACACAATCACAATAATCTTCAAAGACTTAACCCATCCTTCCCTGTCATGTACAAAGGCGAATGATAAGTAAAATGAACACATTGTGAAGGTCATGCATGAAAGAGATTTTAAAGAGAAATTCAACATTACATAGAATCACTGGAAATCACATACATGATAAATAAATATACAAAATTGTATTCGTTAACAAGTACATGTATACATGATCAGAAGGGGAAAAAGTGGATATACCTATCAGAACTATTGTGTCATGAAATACATCAAATGGCTGAATTATCTTTTCGAAACAAGGTGAGTGGGTTACATCATTCTAGCATGGTTATTATGAAAACTTAGTGACGAGAAACTTTCTTTGTCTTTACACGTTGAAATTAAGGTAATTCTGCAGCGTAATGTGTTTACAGTGTCTTCCCAGTTTTTGAAAACTGAGTACACGTGTATTATATAGACGAATTTTGATGGTTACTTGTCAACGTTTACTCTTTGTAAATTAGTGATATTGTCCAAAGAATGACTAGAGGATCTCAGGAAAAATATTTTGATGTGTATGCAGAACATTTTGTAATTATCGTTTTCATGTTTTCATAAGCAGCTTTTAGAAAGTCAAAAGGACATTGGGTGCCCAATGGGAGAATTTTAGCAATAAGGCCTGTAAGCATGTAATACAACTCAGTGCAAAACAGGTCAGTCTGCACGTAAAGCAACAATGAACCTGAAATGACAATGCTAAAACAGAAGCCCTAACGAAAGAAATCATCGCATAAACACCAATATAAGAAGGTACTCGGGAGCCTGCGGTGGAAAGGGTCGGTGACGCCCTGAACAGCAAACCCAAACTTGTGACCATTCATCGTTGGCGAAGTTTTATCGAAAACGCCAGCGTGAAGCCTCTGACGGGTGTTCGTCTATCAAAGTGAGTATTTTACGTGCATATTTGGTGTATGTTCTACGTTATTTGCACGGGTCACAATATTCAGACTTCGACTTATTAATAAAGATTTCTTCGCCTGTCTTTATCTAACAACTCACTATGTTCATTTACATTTGTCTTAGGTTGTGGCATTTCATTAGAAATTGGGATTTTACATCAATTTAAGCATTAGTTTGTCGTTGATCATATTATCTTAAGTATTATCATAATCATCACATAGCAACTATCATTGTTTTCACTTTTTCTTTCCCAAAATAAATTGTGGAACCGGGTCTACCATAATGAATCTATGATGAATATCACGTCTGGTAATAGAGTTGTTCCCGACCGAAAAGTATAAAAAGAGAGAAATGAATGATAAATTATGTACAGGCATGTGTCTACGTGCATTTACCCATACAACAACCTTTAGTTCATAGAACCTTTGATCTGGTTACGCCCAAGACAAAAAATAACCATACAGACCATGTTATGAGTGCTTATGCCTGTATTATGTTGGTGTCTCCTCAATTCACAGCACTCCTTTTGAGCTCACATCGGTAAGACTTTGATTTATTTATTCATTCGAATTTTGATATGCACCCTCCTAGAGGCTCAACATGCAAAAAGTTTTGATCACCTTTATTGAAATAAATTCCATCAGCAAGTACAACATAGGAGATGTCACCTCCCTGATCATACTTGGTGAGCACAACAAACAATATTCACACGTGCATGTTACCTTTGTGCCTCTATAAACACGCCGTATGTCCTAGATATTTGATATTTTAATACTATATGTTTGTGCTTATATGCATGGAACAGACCCATGACAACGTTTTATCAAATTAGTAGCCCTGCCGTACAAATAAACGCATTTGCTAGATTTCTTTTGACTTTGCTAAACGTTAATAGCCCCACAGTATTAGCCTGAGCAGGCATGTCGTACCGCGGTAGACTGTAGTTCCAGTATACCTGACACACTCTTTTGTATGCATGTTCATTATACAACTGTGTATTTTGTCAACTTTGTGCATTGCAGTGTCATGGTCGTTTCCTTGATTATACTTACTGGTTCTTTCTTTCTTTTTTCCTACGTTCTACTTCTGCTTATAGTTTACCACATTTATGAATGCACTTCTGTGAACCCTTCGTGTACAAAATTATTCATCTATGCCATTGGCCCTAGTTTTGATCATCTAAAATTCGATAGATACATATTCTGAATGTTCTTTAATGATGCTTCCTCTTCGTTTGGTCCATGAACAGTGTTAATTGATTTTATTTAAAAGAAGAAGCCTTTCCTCTCTGACTCATGTTCATGACATTTCATGGAAATAAAAGTAAAACAGGGTTTCCGATATAGAATATTCGTCATGGAATCTATTCGTCATGGAATCTGACGGAAGAAAAAAAAATCGTGACTAAATCAGAATAGTAGCATTAATCAAATGAAAAGCGAAATCCAACATAATTTGTATTTTGGTCAATTCCACGGAAAGGTTGCATGCATTTTATGAAAATCAAACTATTAAGTATAGATGATTAATGAAGCTTAATTAGATGATCTGGTATTGTTTACTCAAAGCAGCCTTTCACAACGGATATTTTGATACCTCATTTGTGAACATCGGTGAACGTGGAGTGGAGTTATATCCGAGAAACCTTCAGTTTTCATGAAAATTGCGAATTTTTGCAGAATTTATGTATCATTTCTAATACACTATCATGACCATAATACAGCTTGTGTAATTCTCAGATGGCTTATTTTCTGAATGTTCTTTGGTCATAGATTGGTTTTATGATGTTCTAGAACTTGTTCCGGCATCAGTAAATATTATTCTCTCAATCTCAAAATGTGGTAGTTGATAGCGTCCCATAAGTCACGGTTTTGTGTCCCATCAGTCACACTGGTTTTCCCTATCCTGCTACTGTACCAATGAATAGATATTCATACCACTTGGCTCAGGGGAAGTACCAACCCTTTGCTACATTCAGGAAAGAAAATATCTTTCCAGAGACTCTGTGTGTAAGAATATTTCAGAACTTACTTTCCCATGTGAAAAACGGTGGTCCTCAAATGTCCCATAAGTCACGACAGCAATTTTTCGTTGCTGTACGTAATGCAATGATACTTTTCAAACTAAGTATGGTGTTTTCATAAACTGATATGATGGATCTAACCATGAACTGAAAAAAAATGCATTTGATGCAACTATTTTATCAAAATACTGGTTTGAAATTGCCGAAAATGGTCACTTTGTCCCATAAGTCACAATGGAATTGACCTTTTGTATTGACATTTTGAATAGAGTGCATGTACCACTCGAAGAGAAAATAGGTTCAACTTTGCCCCTTTACCACTGACGCACTGCATGGGAGCACCTTTCCGTGGGCAACTTCGTTCCTTTCAGACCAGAAAGGTAGGGCCTACACAGTTGTACTTTTAAAAGAACATCCAGTGCATGGGCGTCACCAGGGGGGGTGCGTTGGGTGCGAACGCACCCCCCTTCAGACCCTAAAAAAAAAAAAAAAAAAAAAAAAAAAAAAAAACCGTCAGTCTGCGAGCGACCTCAACGCCGGACACTAAATGATTATCATTTTTCATTTATTTATTTATTTTTTTTGATATTTTGCATCGGGAACAAAAACAAAAACAAAAAAAAGAAAAAATCGTGGGCAAAAGCAATTCGCACCCCTGGTTCTGGCAGCGCTGATTTTATACATAATTATCTAATAGTGCAAGTGTATTCTTTACAGTGTTGACTATATACATAGAATTTGGACATCCTTCCCATACTTGGTCACTTCGACGCCACCTCGGTCATACCTCCCCCAGTCATGAACATAAACCGACACCCTTGACTACCAGTGGCGGATCCAGGGGGAGGGGCGCACCGGGCGTCCCCCCCCCCCCCCCGCCCCCTCTTAATTTCCAAAGCGAAAAAGTATAGCTACAAACGGCAGTTTTTGGACTGTAAAATGTCAAAATGTTCAAGCTCGCTCGCTGGCATTTAGTCGTAATGCCATTCTCCTGAAGTTGCTGCCAGTAATTGCCGGCAGTTCCACCCGGTGCGCCCCCCCCCCCCCTTACTGCAAAAAATATAGCTACAAACGGCAGTTTTGGGACTGTAAAATGTCACAATTTTCAAGCTCGCTCACTCCGCTCGCTCGCATTTAAATTCTCCTAATATTGCTGCCAGTAATTGCCAGCAGTTGCGCCCGGTGCGCCCCTCAATTTCGAAAGCAAAAAAAGATATAGCATCAAACGGCAGTTTTGGGACTGTAAAATGTCAAAATTTTCAAGCTCGCTCGCATTTAATCTTTATGCAATTTCCCTGATGTTACTGCCAGTAATCGTCCAGTTGCGCCCGGTGCGCCCCCTCCCCCCCCCCCCCTTAATTTCCAAAGCGAAAAAATATAGCTGAGAACGGCAGTTTTTGGACTGTAAAATGTAAAATTTTCAAGCTCGCTCTCTTCGCTCGCTCGCATTTAATCTTTATGCAATTCCCCTGATGTTACTGCCAGTAAATGTCTGCAGTTGCGCCCGGTGCGGCCCCCTTAATTTCCGAAGCGAAAAAATATAGCTACAAACGGCAGTTTTTCTACTGTAAAATGTCAAAATTTTTAAGCTCGCTCTCTTCGCTCGCTCGCATTGAATCGTTATGCAATTCACCTGATGTTGCTGCCAGTAATTGCCAGCGGTTGCGCCCGGTGGCATGCGCTTCCCCCCCCCCCCCCCACCCTTAATTTCCAAAGCGGAAAAATATGGCTAAGAACGGCAGTTTTTGGACTGTAAAATGTAAAATGTTCAAGCTCGCTCGCATTGAATCGTTATGCAATTCACCTGATGTTGCTGCCAGTAATTGCCAGCAGTTCCGCCCGGTGCGCCCCCTCCCTTAATTTCCAAAGCGAAAAAATATGGCTAAGAACGGCAGTTTTTGGACTGTAAAATGCAAAATTTTCAAGCTCGCTCTCTTCGCTCGCTCGCATTTAATCTTTATGCAATTCACCTGATGTTACTGCCAGTAATTGTCTGCAGTTGCGCCCGGTGCGCCCAACCCCCCCCCCCTTAATTTCCAAAGCGAAAAAATGTAGCTACAAACGGCAGTTTTTCTACTGTAAAATGTCAAAATTTTCAAGCTCGCTCTCTTCGCTCGCTCGCATTGAATCGATATGCAATTCACCTGATGTTGCTGCCAGTAATTGCCAGCAGTTGCGCCCGGTGGCATGCGCTCCATCCCCCCCCCCCCTTAATATCCAAAGCGAAATAATATGGCTAAGAACGGCAGTTTTTGGACTGTAAAATGTAAAATTTTCAAGCTCGCTCGCATTTAATCGTTATGCAATTCCCCTGATGTTGCTGCCAGTAATTGCCAGCAGTTCCGCCCGGTGCGCCCCCTCCCTTAATTTCCAAGGCGAAAAAATATGGCTAAGAACGGCAGTTTTTGGACTGTAAAATGTAAAATTTTCAAGCTCGCTCTCTTCGCTCGCTCGCATTTAATCTTTGTGCAATTCCCCTGGTGTTACTGCCAGTAATTGTCTGCAGTTGCGCCCGGTGCGCCCCCCCCCCTTAATTTCCAAAGCGAAAAAAATATAGCTACAAACGGCAGTTTTTCTACAATGTCAACATTTTCAAGCTCGCTCTCTTCGCTCGCTCGCATTGAATCGTCATGCAATTCACCTGATGTTGCTGCCAGTAATTGCCAGCAGTTGCGCCCGGTGTTATGCGCTCCACCCCCCCCCCCCTTAATTTCCAAAGCGAAAAAATATGGCTAAGAACGGCAGTTTTTGGACTGTAAAATGTAAAATTTTCAAGCTCGCTGGCATTTAATCGTTATGCAATTCACCTGATGTTGCTGCCAGTAATTGCCAGCAGTTCCGCCCGGTGCCCCCCCCCCCCCCTCCCTTTATTTCCAAAGCGAAAAAATATAGCAACAAACGGCAGGGTTTTTTTTAACTGTAAAATGTCAAAATATTCAAGCTCGCTCGCTCCGCTCGCTCGCATTTAATTGTTATGCCTTTTCCTGATGTTGCTGCCAGTAATTGCCGGCAGCTGCGCCCGGTGCGCCCTCCCCCCTTATTTCCAAAGCGAAAAAATATAGCTCCAAATGGTAGTTTGTTTGTTTTTTTACTGTAAAAGATGAAATCCTAGCGACGCCGGTGCCCTTTCCCCGCTTGGTTTCCCTCAACAACCGTAAAAGTCTAGGGATTGAGAGCTTCCTATATTCCAAATGTCTGTCCAAAAAAAAAAAAAAAAATGTCGTTACATTAGGGTCAAAACGCACCCCCCTCGAAAAAAAGCTGGTGACGCCCCTGCAGTGTGACACTAATTTTTCTGAAAGGTGCAAAATTGCCCTCGTAAAGGTGCAAAGTTGAAGCTATTTTTAGATAGAGTGTACGCCGTGTTACATGACATGCCAACAGTTAAACGGAGATCATTTTCAATAAATTAATAAATAAATTAATTAATTAATTAATAAACAAATGTCTTATTTTCCTCATATTATCTTTCATGAAGTTCTTTACCGTACTTTTGTTTACATCGTTCCAGTAGATTCTCCACATTCAATATCGGAAAAGAAAAGGGATTTACTAACAGAGGCAATATTACATTGGGCGCTGCCATTTATCAGATAGACACACAGTATTCGAAAAATGGGGAAACCCCGCTTCAATAACTCTAAAGGGTCACAGTGAAAAGGTCATACCTTAGCTGCGCGAATCGCCATTTTGTGAGAGCTGCGTAATGCATCTTTGTTGTTCATTATATTTTACTCTCAGTACTCTGTTCCAATCTACCTAGTAAGACCGCCTGGAATCCAATTTGTACTCTCACCTTCCTACAGGTTACACAGGTTCTGGTCTCATGCCTAAATGTACTTCGGAGCCACACGTAAATCAGCAATATTGAACCCGGAAGTGCAGTATACTTGGTAAGCATATAACGATAGTCATACACACGCATGTTGCTTGTGCCTGACACGGAATGTAATTTACAAATGCATGATCAATAAATATGCTGGGAATTCTCCCTTGTTATTTTGGTAGTGCTATGATTTTGCTAATTCTGATGAACGTATTTATCCCCATATAGTTAATAGTTTCCTTAACAGAAAAACTAATGTTGCCTGTTTTGTAATGTTATATCTGAATAAAGATATCAATCACTGGCCGCCTTGAAAATAAGTCAGTGTCTAAGGATTTGATCACAAAATGGTGAGATGAAAGCCCTTTCCTCGTGACAAAACGATCAAAAGCTGAGCTATAGCAAAGGATTCACATGCAAAAACAGAAAAGAAAAGAGGGAAGGTGCAATTAAAGAGGCGATTCGCAGTGATCATTATAGAGTGCTGGATCGTGACGCATCTCTTTCTTGTTTGACTTTTAGGCCTGCCACAAGTCTCTAAAGGTTAATTATGTGGCGTCTATTTTAACTCGCAGCATCTTATGACAGGCTCACAAGATAGCAGGGTGTGATCTGTTACATTTAAATGAACTGCACTAAATCATCATTACTCGTTAAGAATAAGAAACGGTATTCAATAACACAAATGCTAAAGTTGTGCTAAAATGCTAAAATGTAAAGAATGTCAGAGCAAGCCTTGTATTGCCCTCCCGTTTCTGTCTGATGAATATTCATGGTATTAATTCTGCTGATATATTTACCGCTTTGTTTCTCCTTTCATAGGCAATCACCATGGCAACGTTTCATCAAATCAGCAGCCAGAATTTGGAGTGTTCTATCTGTCTGACACTGTTCAAGGAACCTAAATTATTGGCATGTTCACACACCTTCTGCAAAGACTGCCTGGAACGTGTCTTTCAAACTCAGCCCAGCAAAGAGACTTTAGTATGCCCTGTATGCAGAAATGGAACGCCCCTACTAAATGGAGACGTGTGTATGTTACCAACAAACGTATCGAAGTGTTCTCTCCTGGAAGAAATGAGAACCAAGAGTCCAACCTGCACACTCTGTAACATACAAGAAAAGCCACCAGCTGTGTCCTACTGTCAGGACTGTGGGCAAAATATGTGCACATATTGTGAGAAAACACACTCTATCTGGACACCGTTCTCTGCCCACTCAGTGGTAGCCATGAGCGAGGTGCTCTCGGGAAAAGTTCCCATAAGGAGGCGACGAAAGTGTAAGATACACCCAAGCGCTGATGAAGAGTATTTCTGTAACCATTGCCGGGAGTACATTTGCGGTACTTGTGGCATGGTAGAGCACTCGCAAGCTGGTCATCAACTGGAAAGGGCATCCATTCATGAGGAGAAACTAACGAAAAATATCAGTGAGTTAAGAGAAAGAGTAAAATCAAAGAGGGAAACCGTAGAAAACCACCTTCAGGTCATAGAGACACAACGCAATGAAATAGCAAACATGATGAGAAGGCTCAATGATGATATAGACAAGGCTTACGAGGAACATGTGCGACTATTGTTAGCTAGAAGACAGGCTCTGAAACATCAAGTCCAAGAATGGTGTGGAAATTTCGAGGCGGAATCATGAATCATAGTGGAAGAAAGTAAGCTAAATCAGGGAGGTGGTAGAGAGTTATGAACGCTATGTACATTGACGAATATGTTTGCACACGACCCAGCAGCTGTGCGAGAACTTGAAGAGCTTTTGACAATCAAGCTGACCTTACAATCAATCACTGAGAGAACGAACCCAGATTTTTATACTCCAAGTTCAATGAACTTTTTTTTTCTCTCTCTCTAAGATGAGGAAGATTACAAGTAGGTATACGATGTCAAAGCACATGACAGAGCTCCCCCTAACAACATGACTTGTATGACCAGTGATGACTTGTGCACCAGACGGTAAGATAGCGGTGGGATCGTCTACAGGAGGAATACATCTCTACTCCCCTGATGGCGAGTTACAACAGAGGGAGCTAAAACATATCGACATTAGTGGAATTGGATTCCCTTTTGACGGTTTAAGTGTTTCATGTGTTCCTTCAAGCTCGTGAAACCAAGAAGATGACATGCACAGCATACGTGTGATGGGCTACTACTTTACTGTATTATTATGAATTATCACTCCTACAACATGTAGGTTCCGTATACAGAATAATTTCATGAAATGCTTACGTGTATAACATGCATTATCTCCGATCCTTCACTTTTAATTTTTGTCACTGTTCTTAGTTGTCAGATAAAAAAAAAAAAAAGATGTGTGGCTTTGATGCTGTTTTTGCTTTCAATGGAATATATCTATTGCTAGTGATGAGCTCAAAATAGAACAGTGCAACATGTTAAAAGGCATGGCAGCGACGCGATACGACTTGGAGTGCAGTTCATGATTCAGCTTGTCATATACTGAAGAGCGCCCTCCCTCGAACGAGTGAGACGTGCACATTGGCCTCCAACTTCCCAATCTGCATGTGTAATTTCATGAAAGGACAATATTTCCACAGAGACTCCAACCCCAAGCACCTTCTGATCTGGAGATTCTCCCGCCTGAAACCCTTAGCAAACGGGAGACTCCAACTTGATGTGTGCGAAGCGCGAAATTCCCAGGGTTCTAGATGCTCTCTGGTGCTATCTAAGGCTTACTTTTTCAACATACGATAGAAATAAGTAAGAAGTCCCTTCCAACAGGAGACAAAGAGCCAGGGCGGGAGAAATTAAATCTCAAACGGGAGAACGGGAGATTTTGCAAATATGGGTTTTTGGCGGGAGAGTTGGAGTCTCTGTTTCCATCTCCCTGAATGTGATTGTCCTCCGTGTTTTAGGTTTAACACTCTGCTTATAGTAAATGAGAGTAATGTTTGAGCAAATCAGATCAGTTCCAAAAAGGTGTCTCAACGAGAGAAACACACACGCACACACACACACACACACGCACACACGCACACACGCACACACACACGCACACACACACACACACACACACACACACATTTTTATTGCCAGGGCCTATACGGTTGGGTAGTGCTTGCACTGAAGAGGGTACTCTGTTTATCAAAACAAGATCATATTCTTCAAAATTTCATTATTCTTATTAAGAAAAGAACAATTTCCTTCGTCTTGATACTGACATGGCGCAATGGGTATAATCCCCCTGCATTCTGAAGGAGGTAATAGTTAGTGCGCTTTGTTGTTGTGCTATAAAAACAAACAAAAAAAAAGAAAATCTGTAAATATTTCCGTTACACCATTCTCTTTCTGTGACATCACGAAAAGTTGTAGTCTTCATATCGAGTAATAGCAACACATTTATTTAACAGGATTGAAGAAAATATAACTTCTGAATGGATTGTTAATCATTTATTACAAAGTAGTTGTTTGAAGTCATGCACATTTTGATATCTTGTCAAATAGGGTGATTGAATTATAATGAGAAGCAGTGTATAAACAGCAGTAAAAGAGATCTCAAGTTCATTTTTCGGAGCATAAAATGACGATGCGACTTATCACAAGGAGATTACCATGGTAGGACTATAAAATAATTTCCACTCATTTTCTGAATAGTACAGTAGTAGCAAAGCAAAAATGTAAGTTGACTTCAAATGTTTGAATTTAAAATCAATTTGATTATGTTATCAAAGAATTACATACAATATCGTTTATACTTTGGTGTTAACAAGACTTTACTATATAGTGCTGGTGGTAGAAAGCGTTTACTTTGTATATTCATAATCATCGTGGGTATTCTTGTACATTCTTAATTAAATCATTACACTATCCATCAACTGTTTCATGTTAAAAAGAGATTTTATTTGTAATTAGAGTAAATATCAATAGCGACATGATTAAGATTTACAGTGCATAACATTTAGAATTTACTGTGTATTGTTCGTTGTTGCATGACCGAAATTGCATTGTTTCGTTATGATGACTTCCTCCGCATTATATAAAACCAATAAGTCTGATCATCCATCTACGATGTTACATTAAACACTATCATTTGCCGTCGTCTTGTTTGCACTCTCTATTTTTCTCTATCCTTTTTCTGCAAGAAATAAAAAACGTTGAGGGTTCCGCGTTGTATCCAGTGTATGTTTGAATAACAGGAGCATACTTGTAAGCTAAGATAACTTGAGATTTTGCTTCATTCACACTACTCTGCATGGTTCTTCTACATAATACATTCTTGAGACTTAAGTTCGCTATTGGATGTTCGCAATCACTAATTGACTATAGATTCTATTTCTTCTTCCCTTCTCATGCTTCTTTATAGTTATTTATTGGCAAATGTTTACTAGATTACTGATATATTTTGAAAACTTTGTTTCCTTTGCTGTAGTTTCTTTTTATTCTTTTTTCTTTCTTTTTTCCTTCCAACCTATTTTTACTTCCTGTCAGTTGACACTGGTTCGTTTAATTTTGTTTTATATTGCTGTTTTGTGTATTTTCTGAGGGTCCCATATCGTACAAGCTTTTTCTTAGTGGGACCCTTTATTTCCATCTCCATCGTGTACTAACTTGTATTACATGCTTTATGTATATATTAAAAAAGATATATATTTGTGCATTTTTTTATATGTACTTTGTTTATCACATTCTACAATTATTACAAATATCCTGTGTATATACAATGTATATAATTTATTTGTTTATTTGATGGAAGTGAAAAATAAATTTGAATTTGAATTTGAAATTCAATTTCCATGTCTCGGTCGGTGTGTGTGTGTGTGTGTTGGTGTGTCTGTGTGTGTGTGTGTGTGTGTGTGTGTGTGTTTGTGTTTGTGTTAGACTTAAGCCGATGTGGCAGTTCATATTGAGCGTAATAATTATTTAGTTGGGTTAATGGAGGATATGGACTGGAGGAAGCTCGTATTATATACAAAATGTCTTACGTTCAGGAGAGCAAAAAACATGGCAGCCAATTTAAAGCACTGTATCAAATGGGAAAGCCTTTCCTTTGACAATGGCGGCTTCATTTTTTGGGTAAGACAGCTAGGATTCGGGCGGGACATCGCTTAAACTGATTATCTGACCATTAGTAAAAAAAAGTCATTTTCACGAAAATTTCAGATACGAGGTCTTGTCGCCCCAGCGACGATAATGTCAGAGTGTGTGCGTATATGCACGTTTTTCGTTTGTGGAGTTTTTGTATGGGTGCTTGTGTTTTGTTGAGTGTGTGGGTGTATGTATGTATGTGTGTCCTTTGTCGAGTGTGTGTGTATGTGCATGTGGCTTTCGTTGCCTTATTCTTTCTTCTTTTCGTTTTTTCATTTTGAACAAAGAGTGACAATGTGCAAACTTATCACTAGAAAAAAAAAACACTAATATGAAAATGAAAATGAATACATGATTGTATTCTCACTATACGTCGAAATATCCTATAAACACCATGAATTCAGGAAGAATGAAAAAACGGTTACATGTAATTTACTGTGTAATGTTGAAAATGGAGGGAAGTCAAAAAGCAGAGCTTGTAATATCCTTTCCGCTCAAAACCAATATTGATAAAGTTGTTCCGTTTTGCTTCGTTGTTGCTGTTTTGTCTTGGGGGTTTTTCTGGGGGAAGTGCAATTTGCTTCGTGAGTGGGTAGAGGTGAACAGGGGTAGGTTCGGTGTGTGTAGAGATATTTCACGTGCATGGGAACGGAGTTAAATGGGTAGTTGTAGTTAGGGCGGTAAAGGGTTATTATCATTTGTTAGGATGATGAAGTAGAGATAATTATGTTTTTTTTTTCTCCAATGCAGTAAGCATACATGCATGTGATTATTTTGTTTTGTGTAATAACATCAGATATTGTGGTAAGGATGACAGGTTGATAAAAAAAAAATGTTGAATTGAAATCGCTTAATTGAAATATGATAATTATTCTACTTTACTGCAGGATTTGGTGAAATGCTGTACTTTCAAGATATTGTGCATTTTTGCAATATTAAGCGGATGTTAATGACTTTAATAAAGTTGATCAAGATGGAATTTTGTATTAGCATTTAACAACAGTTTGCGGGTCATCCAAATAAAGGAATCGGTATATCATATCACCAATTTGCTATTTGAAGTAAACCAGTAATGATCATTGTGACTTCTGTGATGTTGTCCGATCTTTAGTACACTCTTCTTCACCTGTATCAATACACAATGAAATAGTGTATATAGTTTTATTGAAAATCAGTAGTTGTACTGACCAAAAATGTGAGTTCTTTGTCTAGCTTACCATTACTCAAAAGTCGAAGAAGACACGGTACAGCATGAAGTTGAACAACAATAATGACAAAGATAATAATGAACAATAAGTAATTGGAAATGTAATAAACCAAGGTGAAACAGCACAAGACTAAAACGTGATAAAGCATGAAAAATTATGAAAGAGAGATATAACATACATTTAAGAGTCAGAATTCAGTGTGTGTGTGTGCGCTCATGTGTATGTGATATCGTGCATTTCCAAAACAGTTCAAGTGCAGTAAACACCTATACGGTATAGCTTACGTACGAAGGTGGGTGAATATCTTTTGTTTTGCCATATGGGTTGTTCGACGACAGTGCCTGACTTGGCAGTGTAGTGACCCCAGTTATGGCCTTTGCGTTTCCCGATCAGTCTGTCATTAGTTTCGAACATTCGTGTGATTTACCTCACGTTCTCGTTTGTGTGTTAGTTTATCAAGGTAGTTTCATTTTATAATATTATTTCAGCCTCAAATTTTCCCGAAATACAATTTCGAAAAAAAGAATGCTAGTCAAAGCAGTCCCGAGTAAACTCAACTCGTCGCAAGCGTGTGAGAAAATCTGTTTCCAATGCACATTATTCATTGTGAAAATGTCACTGTAATTAAACAACAACACACTTTTCTTAATAGATGACGATTTCTATGTACGATATTTTTCTGGATTTTTTTTCAGTTATGGCAGAAGAAAAAATATCTGTAGAGGGCGATATAACATTGTTAGCTTGGATTTAACTAGGAGACAGCAGTGTTCCACCTTGTGGGGAATACCCACTTCTGTAAAAGATGACTGTGAAAAGAGATACCTCCCAATAGCTATCTGAACGTCTGACCATTTGGTAGTGCTTCTTGATACGATATACTACATAGGGCTTTCCAATCTGACTGCGTCCGTAAGTATGCCATCCTACAAGAACAACTGGCAACAGTTTGTGAATACTCCGCATGTATCTATCGGCATTTATCAGTGATATTGAACCCGGAAGTATATCCTTTCATGGCAAGCATGGGGACATTGATACACACCGTTGGCGTTGTATCTAACTTGGGCCTGCTATATATTGCAGCTTATAATGCAAACCTTTTTAATGTACGAGTTACAAATTACGCTTAATCGTTACTCTCTATTGTGTGTTTGTTTGTTTGTGTGTGTGTGTGTGTGTGTGTGTGTGTCCGTAGGTTTCTTTGGGATGTGGTAGGCCTAATTGTCGCGAAATTTCCTCGGGTGTCTTTTCAATTTTCAACCCCAAATTTTAGTTTCACTGGATAATACCAGTACTCCCAATATTATACTGGTCATTATCGTGACTATAGTTTTGCAGGGCTGCCAACTCTCACTCATTGAGAGTGAGACTCACTCATTTTGGTCCTTTCTCACTCTAAAACTTTATTTCATTTGCATGCATTTCTATTGATCTCACTCATTTTGACTCTTAAATTATAGCATTGGCCTATGGGAGTCTCACTCTCAACTAGTTTCCAATGTTGGCAGCCCTGGTTTTGTCATATATGTTTCTTCTTATTCATCTTCAGTGCTGTAACATAATATGTCTGGGTGACTTTTCAGTGATGGCAAGCTACTCGTAGAACTCGAGTTATTATCGTGATTACTATAGAAAACCATTCCTTTTGCGTTTTGCCCCTCCCCCAAAGAAAACAACAACAAATACTATCAAAGATGAAACCCTCCGCGTTCCTCCTTTGGACCATGCATAGTGAGAGCGGATTTGAACCCTGGCCATCATGGTCAACCCCTTTACCCCGTCAGCTCCACCCAACCCATGATTTTTCGTATATAGCAACTGAACATTTATGGATACTTCCTGTCGTTCAAAATTTTATGTGTCATGATGTGTAGTATATACTACCCTTTACCTTCAATCAATCAAAACTCACTTCCAAGCCATGCAAGGAATGTTCCAGCTCGTAATATCAACAACATTAATGCTGATGAATATGAATTGTCTGCATTGTTGTCAACATTGCTATCGTTATTATTATTGGCATCACCATTATAATCAACATTTTCATAGCTGGTTTTATTTGCTGAACCTTTCATGGAAAATATTGTGCTATTCTTATAACTCAATGCTATAATCAAAGTCAAATTCAACTTTATTTTCACTTCTTTTCAACACAGCTCTCCTTCATTAATATTTGACATATCATCTTAACATATACTTCACATGTTACCTGTGCCCTATTACAACATTTGGGTTGTAATACAAAGAATCACCGCAATGGTAAAAAAAAATCGACTCTCCATCGTTTATTTTGATTTATCTACTCATCTGAGAAAAAGGGCCAAGTTAGTTATTGCAGAAAGCAAAATCAAGGAATCTTTAAGAAACCTTGTTTTCTAGAACCAAGGCTAAAAAAAAAAGTTGGTGCTATGAGTAAATATATTGGTGGCTCTATTTATAGTTTGGAGTTTGTTCATGGGAGACTTGGGTGGGCCGGGGGTCGGGGGAGGAACAAATTGGGCCTAATTTTCACATTTTCATCTCCTACTTGAAAACGTATGCCTGGTTATATTCGTCACCAAAATATGTTATATATTCAATTAATTACATACACATATATACATGCATATCATATCTATGATATAATCTTATATCTACACATAATTTACAAATTTGCTTTTATCTATTTGTAAATGTGTGCAAACCTATGTGTATCTATATTCTATTCCATCTACTTCTATTATCACTTCTGTCTTCATCATTTTTAAGATAATCATTATCATAATCATTATCATTATCGTGGCATTAGTTCCTGTTCTTGAATTCGTACTTTTAACAATTTACCGAAGATGTCAACAATGACGTGAAAAGGAGCCTATCAGGCATGTAGAACATGTCCCTCTCTCATCGCCGAGTGGCACTAAAGTATCATGAGTCATATAGTGTTATGTTCCGATTGTATCAGATATATAGCATAATATACTGACAATGTTATCGACGTTTTGAAAATCCTGTTATATACTATATGAAAATACAGCTATAGGGTAAGGATTCAAGGAGACATCCCTTAGATGCTCGAATCATCCCGCTCTTGTGTTGCAATATTTCGATCACTTTATGTGCTTTTCTTTCTCAAATAAGGGTACAAACTTAAGACTCACACCTTTGTAACTGCGTGCATTTCAGCTAGATACCGCGACAATAGTTGCCAAATATCACCGCTACCAATTCTATGTCTTAACGGCCAGATTTTGCCAAGCATTTTTTTTCACTGCCAGATTTCATGACCAAGATTGTTCTACCTATAAAGATAGAAATAAGTCTACCCATATCATTATGCTGAACATGAATATGTGATGCAATTGCAAAAAAAAAAAAAAAATCTTATTCATGCCTCAATTCTATAACGTTATGTATTATTGAAGCTATCATTATACCTGCTAACTTTCAAATACAGTGTACTTATAATCAATAATTACTTTCACTGTCTTTCCTTGTTTTTTCGGAACATAAAATTTCATAGCAGGGCCGACAAAAAATCAATTGGATGATTTTGCTGGCCCGAACGGGCAACATAAAAAAAAAGAACAATGTCGAACCTAATATAAATTATATATATATATATATATATATATATATATATATATATACATATATATATATATATATATATATATATATATATATATACATAATACATATATACATCAAAAAGCGAGAAGATGAAGCATGAAACATGGTTTATTGCCAAGCACTGAATAAGTAATGAAGGAGGTAAACTGGTTGTGTGCGCGGTCGGGACCCCATCTCGCACTCTCTCTCCCTCTCTTTCTCTCTCTCTCTCTCTCTCTTCATATATATATATATATATATGCATTTATTTATCTATCTATTATTCTATCTATTTAAACTTTGTACATAGATTCGTATATGTTTCATTTTTGTTTATATTAGCATCCAAAAAGTACAAAATCTTTCCAAAATATAGTGGTAAGGATTTGTGCAAAGAAAAAGAAATGTCACGAAGCGAATACAAATAAAAACAATATTATACAACAAAAGTATATGATTACTTTGTATACATATTTATATATTAAATACATATATATTAACAACAAGTCTATATTTTCTGATTTGGGTTTTGCGAGACTCATGTTTAACCGAATTCGAACTCTTGAACACAGTTCGCATTTCTTTTTCATTTCGCTTTGATTTCTACGATTATAACTGTTTCTACGAAATGTGATCCTATACAGGGTCTTTATAGTGTATGACATTGATTCTAAGTTGAAGCATCCTATTACAAGTTGTGATCTCCTCCACTTAAATGAATTGCCTTAAATCAGCATCATTGAGCCTGAAAATAAAGCATTTATCGTAAAATAAATCATAGATAAAGTGATAAACGGTAATCACGCACGTATGCTAACTTGTGCCTCATTACTTCATTGAATTTAACAGAATGCAAAGAATGTCAGAGCATGTCTGGCATCGATCCTCCTCCCGTTTCTATTAAACCTTGCGATTAATTCTGTTCACATTGGCTGGTATATTTACCGTTCTGTGCTTCTCCTTTAATAGACAATCACCATGGCAACGTTTCATCAAATCAGCAGCAAGAATCTGGAGTGTTCAATATGTCTGTCACTTTTTGACCAACCGAAATTACTGAAATGTTCTCACACCTTCTGCAAAGACTGCCTGGAAAGTATCTTACACATCCAGCCAAAACAGCAAACTATAACATGCCCTGTGTGCAGAAAAAGAACGCCTCTACCCAGTGGAGATGTGGATAAGTTACAAACAAACGTACCTATGAGTTCTCTCGTGGAGGAAGTAAAAGCCAAGAATCCTACATGCACAGTTTGTGAGATGGACGTAAAGCCGCCAGCCGTGTCCTTTTGTCAGGACTGTGGGAAGTACATGTGTAAATCCTGTGAGGAAACACACTCTGGTAGAGAGTCATTCGCCACCCACTCAATGATACCCATGGACGAGAAGTGCTCGGAAGATGTTCCATGTAAGAGGCGACGACAGTGTGCGAAACACCCTAATTATGATGAAGACTGTTTCTGCACCGGCTGTCGGGTCTACATTTGCAGTACGTGCGGGGTGATAGAACATCTGCAAGAAGGACACAAGCTGGAAGAAGCAACCATCCATGAAGATAAAATAAAAGGAAATATCAGGGAGTTGAAAGAAAGAGTGAAATCAAAGAAAACAACAATTGAAAACCATATGAAGGTCATAGAGACACAACGAAATGAAGTAATAATTATGCTGAAAAATCTTAATGATGACATCGACAAGACGTTTGAGGAATACATGCAAGTGCTGTCAGACAGAAGAGAAGTGCTGAAATGTCAAGTGAAACGATGGTCTGAAAAATTCGACAAAGAATTAAAAGTCATGGATGAAGAGAGACGGCAAACAATAAGTCACATGAATAGTATGGAAGAGCTTGTCACTAACGGTACGAAGGTACCACTAGAGAAAGACGCCTTGATTGCACACGACACACTGTGTGAGAACTTGAAGAGCTTTCTTGGACGAGATGATCCTGACGACCAATCACTGAGAGGTGTGACAGAACGAGCTCAGAAGATTTCATTCCGTAGATGCGTGAAGGTCGATGAACTTTGTCTAGGAGAGTTGAAAGATTATACGTGGGATGTCAAAGCAGACGTACAGCTCGGAGTCAAAAGCAGCATGAACTGTATCACAAGTGCACCGGACGGTAAGATGGCGGTGGGATCGGAGAAAGGAGGAATCCATCTCTACTCCCCTGATGGCGAGTTACAGCAGACCGTGCTTAAGAATGTCCGTGTGGCTAACATAGGATTCCTGTCTGATGGTCGAAGTGTTGTACGCGATAAAAATAATAAGATGGTGCTGTACACTCCTCAGTGGGGGAAGCTTGACGTCACGTTCGAGACGATGAGTTTCGATGAAGGAGGGTCGGGTGGTCTCACTTTGGGTAGAGATGATAATATCTACGTGGGTTATATGAAGCTCAAAAATATCCAGGTGTTTACCCCACAGGGTGGTAAGGCAATCCGGGAAATAACATGTGATGGATATTCACCTCAGCAATTTTTCTCCTTTCCATGCACCATTGGGAAACTGTTACTGACAGATTCCTCAACTGTCGTGTGTCTTGATGATAACGGGAAGAAGGAGAATGTCTTGAAGAAGAAGGGTATGTTTCCCCTCCTGGCTATTTGTCGAGATGATTCAGTCATTGTAGCCTGGGTGAGGTTCAAGGAGGATCTCGTCAGTATCGATCGCTATACGAGAGATTTGGGGCACCTGAGTAGTATCATCACTGACTTCAAAATACAAAAACCAATGAAACGAAATTGGTACTATCTACAAGAGTTTGAGAGCGGTGAGATAGCTTTCTGCACTTCAGACAGACTATACATATTTGAGGCAAAATAAACATGGAAATCGTGATTTGAGGTTTTGAGCATCAAGTTATTGGGGAAAAGATTATTTTAATGGGAAATTGTGACTTGAATAATAGATCACTGAAGTTCACATATAATAATGGTCATGGGCTTCATCTGTGCTACACGTGCCTAAATGAATGCTCATATCAAAAGGTTTGTCGGTTTCTTGGCACTTGCTGACAGGTACTGCCTAATTTGTATCATATGGGATGGTACTTGTCTTTCAAATAGTCACAATTCACAACTATGTTACACAGCGAGTATTTTCCGATGTTATTTTTATTTTTGTGTCATTTCTTATTACATAAAGAACCATTCCGCAGTCTTATTCCGCTCCGGGCACATTGCATATCACAACATAGTCTAATAAAGTCAAGCCGATATCTATTTTGTTCTTCAGGCTGGTGAAATACTAATCACCGTCATTCATTGCATGTAAAATTTTGAGAATATACGTTCTTTGAGGCTAGGTGAACTGAGATGCTTGTAAATGTAATGTGTATCAACTGCATGTCTCTGTAAGCCGAACGTACGATTATTACTTCATAGAAACATCTCATAAACTGATATGCCAATGACAAGGGTTTGTGCTATACTCTTCACTGTCCTTACGCAAAAGGTTGTCTGTTCCTAGATATGCTGTGCTTAAAATGTACAGACCACAGTGGCATGTATTGATGGTACAGAATAATGGTATATTGTGATGTAAATGTACATGATGGTATGTACAGAATATACAAAGTATTGTAAATGTATGATTAGGCTCCATCTAAGCTGTACTTTTATTGGGTTTTTTTCTTTCTCCCTCGTTTACATAATTATATACGATGTAATGTCGCTTCTTCTTATGTTATCTTATCAGCAAAACTGATCAAGTGCAGTCTTGTTATGAAACTGATAATTCCTACGTTTATTTGAATTTTATCTGCATTATTGTTTTATAGCAATTTCTCATTGTATTTTACGAAAAAAATCAGGAATAAAACCAACATGATTAATTTATATATATATATATATATATATATATATATATATATATTGAGATATATATAACTATATGGCAACGCTCGACAGTAACCTTTTATTTCGATTGTCCGGAGGGGGCACCAGAAATTAGCCTTTTATCTTGTTCTTTTTTATATTTTTTGTTGTGCTTGACAAAGAAACTCTGTAGAAAGAAATGTAGAAAAATATAGAAAACATGATAAGAACTTCATCTGAAAGATCCTTGAAGTAATGTAACAAACCATGATAATTATCTTTAAATTGGCAGGAACAGTATGATAAAGAGCTTAAATTACCGCGAACTGTGATTGAGAAGTAAGGAAAAAGCATTGAATTGAAATAGGTCTACAGATTCAAATATTGAATTGATCAGTTCGATGACAACACATGATATGATTATATTTGACATAGCGATGGATTGATTGCCTATATTCAGCTACATTTTATCGCGCGCGTGGTCTTCTATACATGGGGTCCAGTGGGATGTGAGGCGGGACCACTTGTAATCACCGGGATATGCATCCTGCTCTTTGAAACGAATGAATGAAGCGGGATTTTTACGTACATGAGTTGTAATGGATCTCCATTTTATGTCCTATATGAACGACAGAGTATTTTGCCTTTTACTAGAGGGGAGGGTATGATTATACACAACATTTGCTCAATTAGACTCGGAAATATAAATCTAGAGAATTCAATATTACGCCTAATACACACAAATTGAAGAGTTTGTTCGCAAAAACCGATAAGTCCATACAATTGTATTTGCCAAATGGAGATATTTGCGATTAAAGGTCAAGAAAACTAAAGAGAATAATAAAAAAATTTTTGCTTCTTTTGACCATAACTTCAAAAATGTACTTTCATATCTAGTGACCAATATATCATTTAAAAGGTATTATTTTGTACTTTATGACAGAGACCGTACTTCAAAATCTTCAAAAATGGACTTATCGGTTTTTGCGAACAAACTCTTCAATTGTACTTGTGACTCAACACTCCCGTTTCCTTTGTGCTTGTCATATACAAACATACAAGTACACTCGTGATGATATTCGTCGCTATTCAATAGTCCCAAATCGTCTTTTGATATTTTCTGCATTCCAAGAAAAATGCTACTTCACATTCTTTTTTGTTGAGTCTTTTGTGATAATACGATATATATATATATATATATATATATATATATATATATATATATTTATGTGTGTGTGTGTGTGTGTGTGTGTGTTAGTACATGGCATAAGGGTATGTAATTAAATCTTGATTTACTTCATAGATAATTATGAATCACAAAATAACCACATTGACATGGTACGACTGTCGGCGTCTTGTTACCCAGTAATTATATTCATCAATCTATCTTTCATACGATGCTGACATTAGACATGTTAACATGTGCCTTATACAACACCCTTGTGGGAAACGCTACTATATCAGGTGTTGATGGTACAAGGCTGAACGTCAGACAACTATTTGAGAAGTAATTAACATGACTTGGAAAATGGTGATTACATGATTATGAATAATGTAAAGTACGTTTTCACTGTTATGAATGTTGAATGACATTTGATCTAAAAGCTTCTATCACATTGTAACATTCAGAAATGTGATCATGCTTCGCATTTTAGACTTATTTCCATAATTCATTTTACTCTTCATCTAAGTTTGTCCCCCATAGTATAAAGAGCAAAAGCGGAATCACAACAGATGGAGTACCTTTGCTCTCTCTTCCTCTATCTTTTTGTTTTTTCTCACTCTTGATCCTACATGTATCTTGCTGTTCTTCTCATATTTATGATAATCATGTTCATTCCTGTGTAACCATTTGAATGATTTGAAATTGTTGCCTTCTTCATCATTCTTATGTTCTGAAATTCCTCGCTTTCAACCCGTCGAGAGGTCGATTTTGACAACTTGCCTTAAAAGCAAATCAGAATGCTGTTATTATAGGAAATGTCTATTTTGGTCGAATTATTAATTGTGGCGCAAAGAAAGTCTTTTATGCAAACCAACAGTGCGGTTGCGGTGTTTTCGAAATGGCGCCATCTACGAAAACATGGTTTAATCCCATGTATGTGCTTGTGTGTGAGTGTGTGCGAGTATGTGTATGTGTGTGTGTGTGGTTAGTTTTTTTTTTATTAAAGGGATCGTACAGTTCTGGTTGGGACCTAATTTCAGGTTTCTAACATTTTTAGGTGAGATAATGAGAAATCTCATATGAAATATGAAAGAGCATGCAATTTTATGAGGAATTCAACGTTTATTTGATAAAAATTGGTTTTGAAATGGCTGAGATATCCAAAAAAGAACTATTCTAATAAAGTGTGGGACCCACACTTTGTAACCATCGCTTTGTTTTACTTTGTTTTTGGATGTTTCAATTATTCCAAACCTGATTTTCGTCAAATAAACTTTGAATTCCTCTTAAAATGGTATGCTCTGTGCTATATCATAAGTGTTTTCTTGGTATCTTACAAAAATTCGAAAGCCTATTTCTCATCTCAACCAAAACTGTACTATCCCTTTAAGTGATTCGTGAAATATCACAGATCACCTTTTGTTTCTGTACGAATTCTTTATGATAAAACTTTCACTATTATTTATTTACTTATCTATCTATCTACTTATATAACTGAGTCAAAACTTTAAACTCAAGAAATAAAGCTACGTACTCTGAACTACAAATCCAGTTTCAGGAGGAGCTTATGTTTCTCTGATGTCTACTTGTACATAACCCTGGACTGGGTGATGCCTCTACATCAAACAACGAACATATCGATCCCGAGTAGTTACACCGATACACTACAACATTTACATCTTTCTGTGGTTGGATATTTCTTGGATTGCTTATAATAGATAAAAATAGAAATATATATATATATATATATATATATATATATATATATATATATATATATAGATAGATAGATATTTCTGTCGCTCCCTTTTTCTTCCCACTCTCATAATTATATGCCCCACTGCGCCTCACAATAGGCAACATAGGTTGATGGCGCATTACAAGTACCGCATGATGTCCCACTTATAATAATTGTTGTTATCATTATCATTACTATTATTATTATCATTATTATTATTATTATCATTATAGCTTAAAACACATTTCAGAATTAAGTCACGGATAATATTGCTTCGCTGTTAAACTCTTTCTTTAGAGTGTGTGCAGTATATTGTGGAGTTTTTTAACCGACACTCGAAACACACAAATAACTGCAAACTGTCCGGTTGTGCTGGGGTGGGGTCCATTGATAATCTCACGCAATACACCAGCAATGACAGCTTGAGCATAATTGGTTAACACTGGGTTCACTCTGAAAACATGAATATGAACCTTATAGGGTAATAGAAATATATGCACACACGTGTATAGTAGTGATTGAGATGATTATTGGGCCTTCAACATTTTGCAAGATACAAAGAAACCAAGTATGCAATAGTACATAGCATACCATTCTAAAAGGAATTCAAAGTCTATTTGATGAAAATCGGTTACGGAGTGGCTGAGACATCCCCAAATGAAACAAAGTAAAACAAAGTGATCGTAATGAAATGTGGGTCCTACCGTTTATTAGGATCGCTCTGTTTTCGATATCTCAGCCATTTCAAAACTAATTTCATTCAAATAAACGTTGAATTCCTGTTAGAGTTACATGCTCTTTCACACTTCATATGAGGTTTGTCATCATCTCACAAAGAATAGAAACCTGAAGCTAGATATGTCAACCAAAATTCTTTGATGTCGATGCACACTTCAAAATTCACTTAGAACTCTACACAGCTGCTCCCCCAGTGCCCCCCATTTGCCAGGTTTCGAGGCCCGCGTCGCGTCACCTACTGTGACATCAGAAAAACGTCATCTCATTTGTTATGCAAATTGCTATTTAATTTTCAGCATGAGCGAGGCGTTCCCAGGGGTTGGGGGCCAAATGCAGCCCAGCGATTGGTCTGTTGTTGCAACACGACTCGTAAAATCAAATTATGTAATGTTTATTTATAGATCGTACAGGCCCACAGGACAGGTGTACGTTTCTATCATATAGGGCGGAAGAGGAAACCTGAGTCGAGTGGGAGAATACTGTACTCAGCGCTCGTTATAGGATTGCAACAGGACATGCAATAGTTTGAGCCTACGCCTGTTTCATTCACAAGAACATTGCGAGGGACGTTGCAACAGCAGTGCTCCTTGACGGTAAGTAAAACTGTGGAATACTATAAAAAGGGGTTGTGTTTCGTTGCGAGAGTCTTAGTGCAATTTAGTGCAAGATGAAGCTGAAGTAAGTACTGTTTAGAGTGCTACTGCCCCGGACTGTGGTAACTTCACGCTGTCCACCTTCCATTGACGTAAGTAGACACCAAATTACTTTCTCATCATCATGATGTATTGCAAATTTACGTTTTGTTAACGTGACAACCCAAATTACAATGTGTTGTAACAGGGGTGTATCCAGGATTTTTTCTGGGGGGGTCGTAACCAAAATTTTTGGACCTTTACCTTTGCGAGGGAGCGGAGCGACCGAGCGGGGGGAGGGTGTGGGAGGGGGGTGTCCCCCTTTCCACGGTAGGGAGTTTTTGAATTCTATATATTAAAATGGGGCAATTTGGTGCATACAAAAGTGACTTTTTCGGCATGGCAGTGCAGCTTAGAAATAAGGTAAATTATGGCATACTAAAACTAAGTTACGAAATTTACGAGGTTTTTGACAATTTGCTGGAACACCACCTACACCTGGTCACTTTTTTTTCCTGTTGTAGGCCTATATAGAGTAAAAAGCCCTCAAAAAAAAAATGTCTTTTACAAAAAGTGGACCTCTTGAA
Organism: Diadema antillarum; assembly: GCF_040938485.1. Classification (NCBI taxonomy): domain Eukaryota; kingdom Metazoa; phylum Echinodermata; class Echinoidea; order Diadematoida; family Diadematidae; genus Diadema; species Diadema antillarum. Next base: position 1,440,788 of record NW_027271593.1, read on the forward strand.
AATTTGGGGGGGGTCGTATGACCCTCCCGACCCCCCCCCCCCCCCTTGCATACACCCATGTGTAAGCAATGATGGGGAGAACGTTTTCGTTCAGCTGTCGATAAGAAGATTTGATGCTGAATATTTCATTGGCGTGCCATTTTATTTTCTCTTCGACCGGTTTGATTATTGATAGGTGTCTAAATTTGAAATGTTACTGTTGTCAACACGCATCAAATCTCAATACTGCAATAGAGACAGTAGAGTACGCTAAATCTCGAATGTCAATAATTAGACCTAATGGTCGAGGCAGTAGAGTGGACTGCAATGTATCTAGATATAACAAGATACCGGAGAGTTTATTAACCATTGCTTATTCTGCATTAAAGATCCTGCATGCCTTGTGACACCTGCCCTAGCTGCTATTGAAAAACCTGTAACTGTAGCGCAGTAGCCGCCGTAAGGCCAAGCCCTAGATTATATACCAAAAGACTGGTTAACAATTTAGCATACTTATTGCAGGGCCAGGGGCGGATCTAAACAGAATCCGTCAGTCCGGAGGAGTCTTTTATTTTTTGACGTTCTCGCTCTCTTCCCATGAAGCCAGACGCAGTCTCCGCAGAACATTTCCCAAACGACCAGATACAGACTGATCGCGGATCCAGAAATTTTGTAAAGGGGGGGGGGGGGGGATGGTGCTCCTCTACCAAATTAAAAAAGGGGGTTCATGCACCCTCCTCCCATTTTTTTTTTCTTTTTATTTCGTTAGTTTTAACCAAAAATAAAGAGGGGGAGCACACCCGGTGCGCCCCCTTCTGAATCCACCACTGCATAGTCTTAATGCATATTCTTGTCGCAGAGGTCACAGAGGTAGCGAAGCCACTTCAAATGGAAGTGGATTCCATGCATTCTTAAACACGTACATGTACAATTGTACATGAGGGAGTATAGTAGCTTGTTAATGTTATCAAGTCCTCAGAAGATTGGTGTCAGGGATTAAGGAAACCACCCTCTTCTCTTGATTTCATGAGTTTTTTTCAGTGTCTGTGGTTATGTTCTGTATGTAGTGCATTGCTGGTTTATTCTTTTTTCTTCTTTCCTTTTTAGGAACATTTTCCTTTTATAACTCAGCCAATTTTAGCTGATTAGCTCTGGGTGACAGGCATCAATATTACTAGCTGTTACAGTACGGTAATTTAACAGAAATGTCATGACTCTCTGCAGTGGTAGATACGTGAAGGCAACCTTGCTCTGATGAAGGAAGAAATGTACCAACATTTCATTGAAATTACCATAAACCATTGGACTTGCAAACAAGCAATACAGTGTAAATCGATTTAGCATTAAGTGTCAGGGTACAGATGTATAGACTCCTTCCTCAAGGTATTTTCACAAAAATAATGTACAGGATTTGATTGCAGGAAAAGCTGCAGTCCTGACATTATGAAATCATATCAGCTGTTAGTCATCAAATGGCTAATGTATCGATAGTCTCGATTCTAAGAGTGGGCTTACTGAGTTTATAGTACATTGTGCACATATCCAGTTACATTACATACTTCGATTTATGACAATAAATGCTGGTAGTTTTATAAGTGCAGTAGAAGAAACACAAATGAATCTACATAGCATTATTATATTCTTTGTTAAACTGTTGTGTTCATGCCTACATTACTCTCTGAATATTCATAATACTGTGCTTATTTTTCTAAAACTGGAAGTGCTATAAGACCATAGCATGCATTTCAATAGGTTCAACTGGCCAACTTCAATTACAACTGGACATAAAGATACATTGTCCCAGACCAACTGTCACAGTAAGTGCAGTAGGTATTCAGCAATCCAGTGTGTAACTGGTAGAGTCTGTCTTGTAAATGACTATATCTACAGATCTCTTTATGAATTTCAGCCTGTGATAAGGCAAGGAAACTCATGTAAGTCACTGCCTTGCATGCCTAGTTAAATGCTGTATTTCAGTTGGCTAATAAAAAAACCTCTATTTTTCAGATTCAAAATTACTTGAAGCTCTGGGTTATGGATCCTCTCTCTCTCTAATGCTATCTGAACTTTTTTTTATAAACAGTTGTGCCTTTAAAAAAGCTAAATTTGGCCGGAGAAAGCTAAATGTTCATAGAACACTGTGGTAGTAGAAAATTTGTGTTAAGCAGGAGACTCACAGCTAGGGTGGGAGAAATTCAAATTTTAAGTAGGGGGGGGGGGTGAGAGAAATATAGCAGAAGTTACTTCAAAATGGGAGAGATGGAATCTGTGCTCTCTGTATTCACCACTCCCCTGCACCCACCCTTTAAATCTTTAAAGTACACTGGTGAATATGAGTCCTAGCTGCATGAATCATCTGGAGATAATCCAGTGGTAAACAGGATGAGGTGCCTGGATAGATTTCACCTTCTATCTCTCAGCCTCAAACCAGTTGATGTCATCTTAGTTGTATTATCTCTCCCTGTCATTCTCTCTTTCTCTTTTCTCCATGGCTAGTTTTCTTTCCCTTTGCTTTACAACACTAATTTGAACACTAATTCTCTTTATTCTGCATCTGATCCGATCCCATTCTAAAGAGGACTTCCTGCTTCAAAACTTACTGCGGTTTGCTGAGCAATGTACTATTCTAACACCGTGTACCTTGTGGAATCTCTGTGTATGTGTGCATGATGTGTGCAGGTGAGAGTGTGTGTGTGTGTGGGGGGGGGGGGTGTTCATGGAATTGGGCTTTCACTAGTTAATTATGAGACCTTACTGAAGAGATTTCCAAGAAGATTATCTTTCTGTAGTAGTTGTCAGCTAGCAGACAAGAAGTGAGATGATTGATTTTCAGCATGATGTGTGTCACATTGAACTGTGATGCCCTTCCACAGTCAGTCGTTGCAGTGCTGCAGCTCAAAAAGCAACCGTCAATCACAATATTGTGTGCAGGCACAGTTCAAACCCCCTGGGTGCAGTTGTTGTCTACCAGTGACATGTCTCCTCATCACACTGCACTGTGCTGTGCACATTCACAAAGCAGTTGAACTTCTTCAGGACCTCCTCCTTATAACAATGTCAGCATTTCATACAAAGAGATGGCCTACATTGTTCTCAGGGGTCTTGTCATGCTCACATGCCTGACAAGCATTTTCTCGTACCTTGTGAAAAAACAACTCCACCCTCCCCTCCCCCCCCCCCAAAAAAAAGAAGATATTATATTAAATTTTCCAACTGACACCAAAAGTCCCATTACTGTATACTATCAGGAGCAATCTTTCTTTTACCACAATAACTCAAAATATTGTATTTGTACGAGATTGCATGATTTACAGCTTAAAAATATCAAAGCTGGTTACACCCCACAAGCTCTCCTGGCCTAGCTACTCCCAACAATTATGATAGGCCACAAAATATCACACCTCTGCTCTTTGACCTCAGCAGCTTTTTGGATGATTGGTGAGATAAAATCCATCTGCAGACTGCATGATGATTAAAACTGATTGATATCATGATACACAAACATCTATAGCTTGAGACCTGGTTGGTTTGTGTACACTTCAGACACAAAGCAAACATTCTCTCATTTGATTACATGATATCAAGGAGAATAAATTGAGTAACAAGACATGTTATACAAGCATTGTTAAACCAGTGTTTTAGCCTTATCATTAATACCATAATATGACAGAAGTGTGAAGTTGGTGTATATGGGAAATTTATTATATCATAGAAATGAACAATGATGAGATTCTTTGATCTGAAGGTAAATGGCAAACCAGTCTAATGGGGTGTTGCAAGAAAGTTGCAATCAATTGCAAATAATTGCTAATTTTGAAACAACCATTCTGATTGGCTCAGGGTCTGCCCTTTGAAGAAGACATGCATGCAACAATGATTTTGATTGGCCAGTGACAATCAGTTGCAAGTTCCAATTGATTGCAACTTTCTTGCAACACCCCATTAGTGAGTTGTCTGTCCAACACTGCCTTGCCTGTATACAGCTGTATTAGCACATTGCATGTAGAGTCCACCAAATAGAGGGTGTGGAGTAGAGTCGACTCTGTTCCCTGTCATTGGTCAATGATTAACTTGATCATCAGTATACAGTGTCTCAATTTATGTGGAAACATGCAACATGTCTTCATAAGGCCTATATGTCAGCTTGTGTGTGTGTTTGTTTGTTGTTGTTTTTTAGTGTGTGTGTGTGTTAGTGCTTTGTTGGCCAAAGATATATTACACCATCTTCTGCCCATTGATATAATAGAAAGTGACATTGCAAGGTTCCTTTAAATGTCCTACATAGAGATACCATAGGAGTATGTGTTTTCAATAAATGTAAAATGTGTGCTCTCCTCCCCTGCAGACCACATCTCATTCTTTCCTTGAAGCAAGTGACCTTTGACCTCAGCCATCATGAGTTCTGCCAAGCGAGGGAGCCAGGAGGAGTCCATCTTCCGCATCCCACCATACTACTACATTCATGTCTTGGACCACAATGACAACGTCACCAAGGTTGTTGTGGGTCCCAAGACCTACATCCGCCAGGACCATGAAAGGTATGGAATTCCCAAAGCAATAACGTCAATACTTTGAATCAATAGTCACATGTTTTACCATTTTGAGAAAATGACATCTCTCATGGCTTCTGAAAGTATGTCTGGATATTTATCAAAATGTGATAGATTTATTAGACAAACTAGATGTACCAACTAAGATTTTAAAGGGGATGAAAATGAGTTATGTGGTAGCATGGAATGTGTCACCAAAAGATAGTGATATAGCCAAAAATGCTTTATTCTCATAATAAAGATAGAGAGGAATAAGTGTTTATCCTTCCACCACTCACATCAAGCCTGCAGCTATGCAGATTTTTTCCCCATTCTAAACTCTTGATATTATGCCAAAATGTCATAATTCGCAATGTGCAAGCTACAGAACTGGCGATGTCATCATATCTTGAACTTCATCATCTCTCTACCACTTCATCTCTTACTACCATTACATTGTCTCCTGCTACCATTTAATCATCCCTTACTACCACTTCACCATCTCTAACTACCACTCCATCATCTCTTCCTACCACTCCATCATCTCTTCCTACCACTCCACCATCTCTTACTACCACTTCATCATCTCTTACTACCACTTCATCGTTTCTTACTACCACTTCATCATCTCTTACTACTACTTCACCATCTCTAACTACCACTCCATCATCTTTTCCTACCACTTCTCCATCTCTTACTACAACTCCATCACTTCTTACTACCATTCCATCATCTCTTTCTACCACTTCACTATCTGTTACTATACTACCTTATCATCTCTTACTACCACTCCACCATCTCTTACTAACAATTCATCATCTCTCACTGCCACTTCCCCATATCTTTCTACCACTGCATCATCTTTTACTACCAACTCCTTATCTCTTATTACCACCTTGCCATCTCTACTACCACCTCATCGTCTTTTACTACCACTTTATTTCATATGACTACTTCATTTCTTACCACCACGTCATCATATGTAATAACTATCACTTCATCATTTTGTACTACTACTTATGTCATCAGGGTCATCTTTGGGCCTGAGAAGATGATCACCGTGCCTCCCAGGCATTACTGCATTGTGGAGAACCCTGCCGTCAGGAATGAGGCTGGTCAGGTGATGGTGGATGAAAATGGTCAGGTCAAGCTAAGCCATGCTGACCAGGAGATCAGGCTTGCCCGGGAACCCTTCCCTCTCTACCCTGGAGAGATCCTGAAACAGGTGAGACTCATAAATGCCTTGCAGAAATTTTAATCCGTCCAGTGATGAAAAGGTTTGAATTGAGCAATAAGGGATAGAATGAACAAATGGTGTCAAGTGTTGGAGTTGATGATATCTACCAATCATGCACTGGCACAGCCAGTGTAGATATTTTAGCATCACCTTCAGAAAATACCTTCATTGCTGTATGAAGTGTTTTATGTTGACTTTTTCCTCTAGACATATTGAGATGCAACACTAAATAAGTTTAAAAATGCAGCTTCTCTCAAATACAGAAGAATAGATAAGATTTCAAGTGACATACATGTAATGGTCTCGGGTAAAATTTCGGCGGTGTGATAAGTACTGTCGAATATCTCTTAGATACTGTTGTCATTACGAGGCAGGGTTCTTCCATTCATGCCAGGCTACTAATACTCCTGTCTGTGAATCCTAAACTTGCAGGCTGTGACTGCTCTGAAAGTAGTCCAGGCAAACTGTGCCCTCAGACTGCGAGCTGTGCTTGACTTTGAGGATGGGGACAAGAAGCGCGTCGCTGGCGACGAGTGGCTCTTTGAGGGACCAGGGACCTACATCCCTCGTAAGGAGGTGGTTGTGGATGAGACGATCCGAGCAACCATTATCCGACCCAACCAGGCCATCAAGCTTCGGGCCCGTAAGGAGACCAAGGACAGGGAGGGCAACCCAAGGGTGACTGGTGAGGAGTGGCAGGTCAAGAAGATTGGTGCCTACCTCCCGGGGGCCTACGAGGAGGTCGTCGACACGGTCAATGCTTACGTTCTGACAGAGAAGGTAAATCATTGATTAGTAGCGTATTTAGACCATACTAATTACCAGTGCAGTGGACTCCCATTGTAACGAAGTCCTTCAGAATGGCATTCTTTTTTGTTATATCGAAATTTCTTTAAAAAACTGAATAAATAAAGGATAAAAATACATAGAGTGGATAATGTTGCGGCCTGAGTTTTTCTTCATTATGACTGGAATTTTGTTATAACCGTGCTCGTTATAACGGGAGTGTACTGTATCCAGAAAGCTATAAAACAGCGTTAGATGAGTGTCTATGGCTGGTTACTTCATCATTGTAAGCAGGAAGTAGAGAACCGAGAGCTCAAGCGGCTGATTACTAGCGTGCTTCCTCCGCCTGTGACCTCCAAGCAGAGGAAATGAACAAGGTTCTAGAGAGGAAGTTTGGTGTGGAAAAGACCTTAACTAATCAATACCATTAACCTCATTCTATGATGGTACAGGCAGCACATGTTCTTGAAGGCAATATGATAGAAATCTTTTTTTTTTGGGGGGGGGGGGGCAATATTATAAAAATCATGTGATTGTGAGCTGAGAAGCAGAATGATACTTAAATAAGTGTGTCCGTGTTACAAGAGGCTTTCATACAGATTTTGATTTACAATGCTCAGACAAAGATATGCATTACTGCCAAAGTGTGAAGAAAGCAGTGCGTGTGAAATATAAAGAAATAGATAAAAGCCATTTTCTCATTATGTGATTCAAAAAGGGGGGAGAATTGTGCACCTTACTCTTCCTGTTGTCAACGTGGAAAGACTTGTTAACCTGTTGAGGACGGACTGATTTTGCTACAACACGCATTCCCATAGACACCTGCTTGAGTATGTGTGCTCGGGCCTCATCCTCAACAAGTTGATGAACACTGTAGGGGCAATTAGAGTACAGTGGTACACACATGTGTTGAAGAAGGATGAAGATCATGTTCTTAGGAAAGTAGTCAAGTGTATTTCAAGGGAATGAACCATGAAAGCAAGGCTGACCAAAGAAGGAGTGGAAGAGACAGGTGGAGTGGGAGCTTGGGAGGGTTTGCTTGAAGCAGGACAATGCCCTGAATTGGGCGAGATGGGGAGAAGCTGTGAGAGCGCTTGCTGTTTGTGAGGGATATCTAGCCACCATCATTATCTAACACATATGTGAATCAGAACTAAATAATGATGATTATGTGACTGGTTTTTTGTTTGTTTGTTTTCAGAATGCTCTGCATGTGAGAGCCACACGCACCTTTACCGACATGAAGAAGGTGACCAGAAAGAACGGTGAGGAATGGCTGATCACGATGAAGGACACTGATGCACACATTCCAGACGTCTATGAAGAGGTGAGAAACTTGTCTTGTGTAACAACTGTAGAAGTATTTCTCCCCCCCCTTTTTTTCCTTAATATCACATGTTATGTCTGATAACAACATTTGTGGGATTCATAGATACTTACCCATAGACACTCTTTCACTTCTTTCAATCTCAGTAAAATCATAAAATGGTTTGTTTAGTATCCATTTTCTGTCAGCATTTTTTTTCTTAACACTTTTTTTCTTAACACTTGGAGTTTTGATAGTTGTCATTTGGCATCTGAAAAAGTGAATATAGTATGTCATTTCAGTTTCCGTAGTAGGCCAGTTCATAGTTTTGCTTTGTGCTCTACTAGAAAAAGGTAATTTGTATGATCAAGGAATTTCGGCATTTAATTTTCCTGAGATAATCATCTGTGATGTAATAACATGTCATTTAATCCTCTTGAATGGTGCTTGCCAGCACTTCAACCTGACAGCAAACATAATGCATGATAATATGACTAGTAATAGAAAAAGTTTGTTGATGCATTCAATGTGAAACCAAAGCAAAACAAAGAATGAAATGGATGCCACCTTAAGTTTTTGGTGACATTCCGTTATGACCACCTGGTTTAGCTAAGATGAACTTTCATTTGAACATGAATTTCATCCCAGCTTACATGCATTACGTCAATTTGAAAACAAGTGCTTGACCAGCTTAGAGAGAGAGAGAAAAAAAAGGTCACTGTTATTTCCATGTGCTTCTCATATCGCATCAGTCAGAATCACTCATTCAGTATTCACCATTTATGTATTTATATTATGTATGCATATATTGCCTCTTCCGATAGGTTATTGGAGTTGTGAACATCAACACTCTGACCAATCGCCAGTACTGTGTCATCATGGACCCCGTCGGGCCTGATGGGAAGCCACAGCTGGGCCAGAAGAAGCTGGTTAAGGTAAGAAAGATAGTCGTTGCCATTGATATGTTTCAAATGAATAAAAGTCTTTCCTGTGTGGACTTAGTCTTGATTTGTCTCTTCTGATTGTAAACGTAATAGGATACACTTTCCTTTATGGGGAAAAACATTTTCTAGGTCGCTCTATCATGAACAGAAGAACCCATTCCATAAATGCATAAAAGTAAATTTATTACCAGAATGTTGCATTGATGTTACCAAGCTTCGTTTAAGGGATATTCTTTCATTTTCATGAAAGACTTGTTAGAGCAGTTTGTGAAGACTTTCTCATAATGCTGTGGTTTATAAGGGCAGTTATGAACTTTAGTATGTGTATGATAACCAAAGTAAAATATTTAGTTACATGTCCAGTGTGTATTACTCATCTGCTGCCAGTATATTATGACCTTCCAGATTTTCCTCTTATCTGTCACAAACTGAGATGTATATAGCTCTCAATGAGATTAAATTTAACTGCTGTCAATGTTTATATTCTGCTGCAGGGTGAGGTGTCCTTCTTCCTTCAGCCTGGTGAGAGGTTAGAGCAGGGTATCCAGGCAGTATTCATCCTAGGAGAAGATGAGGGACTCATCCTCAGGGCTCAGGAATCCTTCAAAGATGTCAATGCTGTAAGTGTCACTGGACTCTAACCTAAGAGGTTAAATACTTGCATAATGTCGCTGGGGTGATAAGACCTTGTATCTGAAATTTTGGTGGAAAGGACTTTTTCGGATAAATGGTCAAATAATCGATTAAGGGATGTCCTGTCCAAATCCAAACTGTCAATCATACCCAAAATAATAAGCCACCACGCGGCCGTAATCTGGCAGAACTCCCTAAGTCGATTTTGGTCGATTTTCAGGTTTTGAGTGTTTTGTGTGTTTTTTCTCATGCTCTTTCAAGTGGGCCAAAAAATAAGTTGTGAATCGGTACAGAAAGTTATATTTAGAAAGTAATTTTGGCAAAATTCCTGAGGAGAGAGGGCGATTAATCTGGCAGAACTGCGTAAGTCGAGATTCGAAATGAATTTTCCGATGTTAATCAGGCAGAACTGCGTAAGTCGACTTACGACAACGCTTGGACCAAGGTGTTCCTGCATCCCGCACGGACATGGTATATCTTAACACGCGCATGCGCGACCTTGGTAGTGACGAACGCGCTGCGCGTTCAGGCTAGCAGTGCCTAGCTAGCTAGCTAGCTAGACACGTCGGTACGGCGCAGCTACGTACGTGTATTGTACACGACGACAGTCACGCTAAAGCAATAACCCTCGTTACTCTTGGGGGAAATTGCCACTTTCTTTCCCTTCATAGACTGGCAGGCTTCAAAACAGGTCAATATGCGGTATGCCTTACTATTAAGTTTTGCTACAATCTAGTGTTTTTAAGCCTAGAGCATTTCTAGATCTAACAAACGTTATAGTTTGCATCTTGTCTGACATCACGCTCCAGTCAACTTGAGGCCTAGGCCTACTTAATACTGCTGTAGCACTTGTCCATTGTTAATGTATGTGAAATCAATGTACTGTGCGGTAGCGTAGGTCACGCGAACAACAATATCTGTAATCCATTGACCATAGCTTCTTATTTTGTTTTTCATTGTAATAAGCGATTAGTGGGCTTGGATCTATGGGATTGATCTCGAGAAGTTTAATGAATATCTGGGATACCGTCCATAACGATGGCATTTTCGATCCAATCCTACAGACGTCAGAAATTGACCAATACTAACACTTTTACAGTTTACTTTTTAATACAGGTACCGTACCGGTACTCTCAGTAGAGTTGTGCAGTAGGGGCCTACTAGACTACTGGGGCCTACCGTTACTTAACTTAGGCTGAATCGCCGATTATTCTGTCTTTACTCAGTTTTCTATTTTTCTAGATTTGATTCGGCCAGACATTCTTGAAGTCTGTAATATGAAGAATCTAGAATCTACAGGTTAAACGCTAAATTATAAACATTTAGCCCTAGAAATAGATCTGAAACTTCGATTTAGCATTAGATCTGTGTTCTATACATTACTACTACTAGACATTTAGGCTATAGACTTTATAGACTTACCGTTTTAGATAGGCAGGTTAGGCTTTACGTTGTTCTTAGATCTACTATAACATTAGTACCTTCTAGGCCTAGATCCCCAATAAACAGTCTAGCTGTAGATTTAGCCCCTACCTGGAAATAGAGTCTAGATCTAGAGTCTAGACCAGAAAATCTACAAACTAATTTTCATTGATCTACTAGTCTGTTATAATGACGCCCCAAAATAGACGTCTGGATGTTACATAGACCTAGACAATCGAGTAGACAGAGTTCGAGAGTTCTTGTACGTTTTTAATAAACCTGCGTAAATAGTAACGGTTAGAACACTACTACCCTAACGTTAGTACTGTAGTGACAATAAGGCCTACAGTAGGAGTCGACACAAACGAGAACTAGGGTCTATTTTTTTATTTTCTAATAAAGCTGTAAATAAACTTTTAGTCAGGCCTAGCTCCTAGTATTCTTTAGTTTGAATAGAGTTTAGGCCTTCAGCCAAAAGGGTCTAGGCTTACTCTTACTTGGGGCATAGAGTAGGAATACTAGGAATAATGATGAGATCAGTAGGCCTATCGTATGCAGATTCCTACGTACCGCTCTAGTCTCTAGATGTCTAGTGTATCGTTAGGCCTGAATAGACTACGGTCTAGACGGTCTACAGTGTTGTACCTGTACCTGTAGTCTTGATGAACAATATAGCTTAACATCTAGAACCTAGTCTAATATTATTCTTAATCCAAATGCAATGCTTCATGAGATCGACAATAACCCAAGCAACAGCCAGGCTTTTGATGTAGCAGTACTTCTTGTGCCGCTAAATAATACTGAAACATGAACACAGACTGACAACATTTGGGGAAAGCAAGTTATTTTCCACATACAAATGAATGGATAAAATGAAATTAAATGTGAATCAATAACGATGACTTTATACAATACAAATACAGTGTATTTCAAAAAAATTGTACTCGATCTAGAATATTCATTGTTTTGACACTGCATCCGCTGAATAGTAAGAGGGTGGATGGTAAAATACGATAGACAACCCGCAGAAAATAGACCGAGATACGTAGTTCTGGTTGATAAACCACGTGTTTATCAGCCAGAACTGCGTATCTCTAGGAGATACGCAGTTCTGGCTGATAAGCACGTGGTTGACGACGAAAAGAGATACGTAGTTCTGCCTGATGAAACACGTGCTTATCAGGCAGAACTGCGTATCTCCTAGAGATACGCAGTTCTGCCTGAAAAACCCCCTGCATGGCCAAAAACTTGCGCAGTTCTGGCTGATCAACCCGGGCACGTGACCAGAGATACGCAGTTCTGCCAGATTACGATCGCAAAAATTTGGCGACGATTAATCTGGCAGAACTGCGTAAGTTTTTTAAATTGGTAATTTTTACTACGGTACTTAAAAAGGTCAAATTGTCATTTTTTGCTGAAAATAAATTCTTTAGACCAATTATGACCGAGAAAAGAGGAAAAATGCAACTCATCGTATCTCAGTTTAGAAAGGTGTAACATTGAATCTTTAAACCCGTTTTCTGGCGTAATGTGTTAAAGGAGATACGCAGTTCTGCCAGATTACGATCGCAAAAATTTGGCGACGATTAATCTGGCAGAACTGCGTAAGTTTTTTAAATTGGTAATTTTTACTACTTAAAAAGGTCAAATTGTCATTTTTTGCTGAAAATAAATTCTTTAGACCAATTATGACCGAGAAAAGAGGAAAAATGCAACTCATCGTATCTCAGTTTAGAAAGGTGTAACATTGAATCTTTAAACCCATTTTCTGGCGTAATGTGTTAAAGGAGATACGCAGTTCTGCCAGATTACGGCCGCACGGCTTGTCAAAGGAATGTCTATCCCATTGGATACCGGGTACAGTGCTTTGGCCGCCATGTTTATTGGCTCTCCTGAACATTTGACATTTTGTAGATACCAGGTCTTGTCACCCCAGCGACGATAAGTAGTTATTGGAGTGTTTACACTCCAGTGTATGGAATGTATGGAGGGAGGCGCTCGGCAGGCTTGCCCCCGGGGCCATCATGGTAAAAGGTGCTCCTTGCTAGCATATTCTAACAGCCTAGGAGTGCGGACTCACAGTACGCCCTGTGCAGTTTTGTTAGTGTGCAGAGCACACACACGGACAAAGCTAAGTCCACCATTACTGGGTAGGGCACTTTTGCATATCCTTGTGATGACATATGTTGTACGTAGTTAGCCCTCTATAGGCAGTGAGTATATAACTTCATTGACTCTCACAAGTTTTGTCCCGACATCACTCTACTTCTGTGGAAGTGATTCGTGATTATATTGACACAGAACACATTCTCCTATATCATGGTAGGCCTACTTGGTGTGTGCCATTACTTTGGTATGTATTGTAAGGAGATCTTTCACACAGTACAATAGATTGATTGGAGAATGAAATTAACCATGATTTATAATGACATTTGACCATCACTATACTACAGACAGGGACATTTGACATCAATTCTTATTGCATTCTTATAAATTTTGTTTTTGCTTATTTTCCTATGCTGTAAGATTGGCTTTTATATTTCATTTGTAAGTGAGCAATTCCTATGTCATAACAAACGATGATAACTAGGCTGATAATTTGGCATTTCACAGGAGGGCGTCGTCCGTAACCCCGGAGACAGGTGGATGATCCGTGGTCCCTGTGAGTATGTGCCCCCTGTGAAGGTGGAGGTTGTTACCAGGCGTAAGGCCATCCCTCTGGATGAGAACGAGGGAGTTTACATCCGAGACACAAAGACAGGAAAGGTGAGGAAAATATCAAGAACTTAGAGTTTTGGTGTAAACACACCCACATCTTTAGCATATGGCCAGCATGTCTGTGAGTACATAGTAGGCTAAATTGAAGTCACAAATACTGGCTTCTCCTAAAGCTAAATTGTCTAGTCAGATGAATGAGGGTCACAACGAAGCTTTCATTGGTGTGGAGCAAGACATGCTTTTTTCACCTATTTTCTGACATAATTTGGCAAAGCCTAGACATTTTAAGTCATGTATTAAACCACTGACAACATGGTGCAGATTTTATTTCAGCATTTTAAGCATGACAACAACAACAACAAAAAATAAAATGTATTGCATGAATCTGAAAAAAAAAATAAAGGAAATCAGTTATTTGTATTTTGATGCAATGTCAGTGGAGATTGTATGTTCATTTGCGATGCTTTCATAGGATTTTTTTGTGTGTGTGTTTTGTTGGTTATTGGAGAATTTCCAGTGAGTAAGCAATTGGTAATTCCTCTGACAATACATTTGTGAAATCACATGCATTATGTGACTTCCTGAAGTCCACATGTTTTGATTGGTAACTTTTGACCTCTGACCTAAGGTGCGTGCGGTCACTGGAGAGACCTACATGTTGAACCAGGATGAGGAGCTGTGGTCTAAGGAGCTACCACCTGCTGTGGAGGAACTCCTACAGAGTGCCCGGGACCCCCTTGCAGACCGGAGTGACAGGAGGGGTGGGGGCCAGCCCCGCCCCAGGGAGAAGACACGTGTTGTCTCCTTCCGAGTTCCCCACAATGCAGCTGTACAGATCTATGACTACAAGGAGAAGAAGGCTAGGTAAGAATGCTTGAACCTCTTTATCACAAACTTTTAAACTTATCTTTTTTCCTGCAACTGATTTGCAAATTGCCGTACATGGACATAAATAAGCACTGATTTGATCAGTGTTTTAGTGTAATAGTAGCCATGACAAAAGAAATCCTGGGCATTATACATCCCCGGTACTTGGGCAGGATTCAAACCTATGACCTCCTGATCTCTGGACAGGCATCTTATCCACTAGACAACCAAGTTTCAAACCAACAGCCATTGCTGGTTCTAATCCTTGTAGTTTGCAGTGGGTACTGCATATTTACTCAAATTCATGAACTTGAATTATTCATTCTCTTTTGAGACAACCTAGACAGTAACTTCCATGTACATTGAACAAGAATTTTTGGATCATCTTTATGGATGAGAAATATGTTGTGGGCAAAACATGCAGATCTATTGTGATGCAATATTGACATCACAAAAATTTGATTTTACATAAACATGTAGATATTAGATATTGCACGGAAGGAGCACTTGGTTACGTAATGTTTACAGTTGTTATGTCATTCTCCACACTGTCAGCCAAAATGATAGTGAAGAAAGAAAAATGCCATTTCTTCTTTGTGCTGCCCTCTAGGGTTGTCTTTGGGCCAGAGTTGGTCATGCTTGGACCAGATGAGCAGTTCACCCAGCTGAGTCTGTCTGGAGGCAAGCCAAAGAGGCCTAATGTTATCAAGGCACTTTGCCTCCTCCTTGGACCAGATTTCTGCACCGACATCATCACCATAGAGACAGCTGACCACGCCCGCCTCCAGCTGCAGCTCTCATACAATTGGTGAGAATCTCTTCTCCAATGTATACTTGTTATAAATTCTGAGAGGGGTTGATGCATTGATGTAAATTCTGTGAGGAGCACTGTGAAGGTAGTTAATACAGCTCTATAACAGAGATCTCCCAATTCCATATCAATCATTCAAATGGTGTAAACAATTACAATTAAAGCCATCACAGTACCTGAAATTGTATATTTTCAGTTTATGCAATTATTATTAGGAGAAATTTAAAAGGCAATCATTGAGACAATTTGATATTTGTTGTGTCAGGAATGTTTCTTTACAGGGGTATGTAGGGATGTTGTTCTTGGTGATCTATCCTTTCTTAGACAGGTGCCATATATTGTCCCCACAAGCATTTCAAAAAGTTTGTGTGTCTCGTTATGCTGTAGTTGTCAAAGCTTTTAAATGTGCTCCCGGGAAATGGGAGTCGTCCACCATCTTATCATTCACCATCAAAGAATTGTGTGTGACAATCTAAGATACTCTGGTCACCTTTAACCCTAAAAGGGCCGGAATCCGCCCCCCCCCCCCCCCCCTCAACGTTTCATGCTATAATTCTGTAACGTGAGAAGGCCTCGTCGCGAGGCTTCTCGACTTTGTTTGTTCAAGTCTCGCGCAACTTTTGAGACCAAATTTGCAACGTCCGCGCATACTTTTGCAAAGCCACGCCCATTTTTGTAACGGAATGTCGCCCCAAAACGGGCACAATTTTGTGATTTTGTGTACATTTCCTATGGAAAACAGTGCTCTGTCATGAAAGTCATAAAAACCTGACTATTTTTACAATTAATCACTTTCATTGATTAATTTTGTGCTATATGGTAGAAAAGTGGTCAGTGACAATTTCCAATGAAAAAACAAAAGTTGAAAAACAAAGATTTGTATGTTGTCCGGTCAGAACTGTGATTGTCAAATTGTATTTGAGAAAAATTGATGACCACACACAGAATTTGCATATATACTGTATCATCACATGTGATATGAAATGACAGCCTGTTTGTTTGTTTCTATGATGCAGGCACTTTGATGTGCCTGACAAGAAGGACCCAGCTGCTGCTGCCAAACTCTTCAGTGTGCCAGACTTTGTGGGAGACGCCTGTAAAGCCATTGCCTCACGGGTCAGGGGTGCTGTGGCTGGGGTCCAGTTTGATGACTTCCACAAGGTACTGAATACACTTCACTTTATCTTCTTTTGGTGATTTCATCAATTATTGGTTTGATTGCAAAGATGTCAATCTTTGCTTGTGAAATCCAGTGAATATGACTACACTCTGTATCTTTTCTATTGTAAGACTCCATAGAAAACTCTACATTTGATTTTCATTCATCACGGTATCATTCTCGTCATTCTTCCCCAACTGCAGAACTCGGCTAAAATCATCCGTGCCTCCGTCTTTGGCTTTGACGACAACAGGAAGGTTCGCGAAAAGTTCCTGTTCCCCCAAAACAACCTTGTCATCACCTCCATTGACATCCAGTCTGTGGAGCCAGTAGACCAGAGGACCAGGGATGCCCTGCAGAAATCTGTGCAGCTGGCCATTGAGATCACAACCAACTCACAGGAAGCTGCTGCCAGGTAGGCGAACCCGGCTACCCCTTTTATACTCTTATATCAACATACACCTTACACCAATACCATACCCATTGCTCTATCATTACAAACTCTAGTGGGAGGACCTGACTATGAACAACTTCAAAAGCAGCAGATAAATATGGAAGGTGACACAGAAGCCTCTTCACAACTACTTTAAAATATAAGACCAAGATGAGATGCTATGACTTAATTACTGGGACAAGTGTTCATTTATATTGGAATTGGCAGTATCCAAAAAGTTTGGGTTAATCATCTTTTATCATTGTATTGGTTTTTGAAAGTGTCAAAGTATTATTCAATCAACTAAAAGCTACATTTTATGTCATTGTTGCATCTACTGTGGGAAAATGAGGATATATATGACACTCCTGATTGATCTGAAATCATTACTAGGCATCTTCTCTCCAACAATTACCAGGCACGAGGCAGAGCGTCTGGAGCAGGAGGCCCGTGGCCGGCTAGAGCGTCAGAAGATCCTGGACGAAGCCGAGGCAGAGAAGGCCCGCAAGGAGCTGCTAGAGCTGCAGGCCAACAGTGCTGCAGTGGAGAGCACTGGGCAGGCCAAGGCAGAGGCTCAGTCCAGGGCTGAAGCAGCCAGGATTGAGGGAGAGGCTGCTGTGGAACAAGCCAGGCTGAAGGCTGAGGCAGCCAAGATTGAGTCAGTGAGTGGAGATGAGATTGTATGGGAAACTATCATCATAAGTCACATGACAAGTGCCTTGGCTACAGACTAAAACCCTTAAAGAGTAGCGAACACTCTTTGAGGTAATAGGAAGTACACCTGCATACACATGTAAGATGCTAAATGTACACGACACCTTTCATTAAGAAATGTACTTTGGTTTTGATAGTGGATAAGGAAGTGAATAGCTACTAACACAGTTCATGTGTGAGGTAAAGATGTAAGCTATGTATGATGAATTTTTATTTACCCAGTAACCATCAGCTTTGACTTAAGAAACTGTAGGCTTTACAAAAAAAGATGTGAGATAATAGAATTTTTTCATGAATGCAGAGGTAGGTTTTGTAGGGGTCTTGGGCAATCATGTCCTGGGCAATTACCCCAGACCCTTCCCCTAACCCTAATCCTAATCCTAATCGTAACCCTAACCCTAATCTTTACTGTAACCTTTTCACTAACCAGTATTTAGCCGGTAGTTAATTGCCCTGATACAATTTTGTAGACATGTGCAAACCAAAAAATGACAAACAATAGGGGGCAGCAGACAAATTCTAGAAAAAAATATAATTACATGTATATTATTTTGTGTAGTATCGTGCTATCCTTGCATGTATCTTAATCTGTGACTTCTAATTCTTGGTGTCCCTCTACAGGAGTCTGAGTTGCAGCGTCTGACCAGTGCCCGGGAGGCCGAGACCAAGTACATCCGTGAGCAGAACACTCTAGAGGTGACCAAGGCCAAACAGATGGCAGACATCGACACTGAGAAATTCAGGAACATGGTTCAGGCCATCGGTGCCGACACCATCCGCTCTATCGCCACTGCTGGGCCAGAGATGCAGGTATGTGTGGTGAAGAGTTTCCTTCTCACTGTGTGTGTGTGTGTGTGTGTGTGTGTGTGTGTCCAAACTGTGTGTAGAGTGTCCAGAAGGATACAGAAGTATGTCTGTATACACCATGTATAAAGTGATTTCATACAAGGATTTATTTGTAAGAATGAGTATGATGTTTTACTGTCTGTTTATAGATACATCAAAAACGTCTCTTGCCTGACACCAAGTGGATGGGACAATTTGTAGAAGTGTAAATAAAACAGTAAAAATTCCAGTTATTTTTTTTAATGAACATTTATGCAAGTTTTGACTTATGAAATTCTCAGTTGATGAGCTAATCATTTTTGTAAGAGACTAGAAAGATACTGCACATAGCCTCAAGAACCAAGGAGATAGAGGTATAAGAAGTTTCAATCAATAACGATGTCATTTCTGATGGCAATGCATGGGAAACCAGGAAATATTGGACTTTACAAGTGCAGTTTTCCATATTGTTCCATGTGAAGTAGACTCTGCACTAAGTTGTGACTTGCACTTGTAGCCAGAGTTTGCGCACTAGGCAAGTGCGTATGCAACAGATGAGGCAAAATACAGCGTATTATAGCACGACTATTTACCACAGTAACCTACAATGTATGAGGAATTAATACTCTTGTCATCGTGTTTCATGGGACATGCCTAGATATTGCACAGGCAAATTTAGGGACCAAAACATGCATTCTTAATGCACCTCTAAAAAATACCTTATATAGATAGTAACCTTGATAACTTTTTTGATGCTTGTTACAGGTGAAGCTGCTGTCCTCCTTGGGTCTAAAGTCTACACTCATCACCGATGGTACCACACCCATCAACCTTTTCAACACTGCACATGGCCTGCTGGGTAACCTGGCCACCAAGCGAGGCATTGAGCAGGTTGATACTGATGAGTGAGCTTTGCTGCAGTGAAGCGTTAACTGTCGGAGTAACTACATCACAAGCTCTTATATCAATATAGGAACATAGCTCCCAGGAACCTCTTCTACTCTTTATGTTAGCTTTAGCATAACTATTAATGTGTAATACAGAAACACATGTGGTGTGTATACTTGCAAAGCTTATTGTTAGACTAACTTTCAATGTGGAAAGAAAGTCCATGGACAGTAGGGGGTGGTGTCAGTAAATGGGAATGATATCCTTATTCCTATAAGAAACGTTATCGGAAATAAGGTCTTTTTCTGCTTAATCAAATTCTCTGAAATGAATTGAATGGTCTGTGTTCAGGACACAAAAGATATGAATAAGTCTGCGTATCTCTTTGAAGATTTTTTTTTTCTTTTTTAAAACTGCCAGAGAGAATATGTGATCTGAAGAATGCTTGGAAAAAGACATATTTCTATGCTTCTTTTTTTTTTTTAATGGAATAAATGCTGAAAATACAAATAGCATTTTAATGCCTTGAGTTTCTACGCTTCAGCTTGATTCATATTCTCTTTGGCTCTTTATCACTTTTGCAAAACACTTCACGTATTCAGTCTTGAAAATACCCCAAACAAAAAATGGCATATGCAGCAGTGATACCTGCTTGCTGTAGGATAGAATTCTGCTGAAATGTTGTTTGAAACTCAGTAACAGGAAGGATCAGTGCTGGAGATGGAACCATGGCCCTTCATGCTTTGTGAAGAAAGTTGAATAGATGCTTAGACAACATATCTTCACTTTATTTCAACATAGAAATAAGGGCACTCAGGATTTCAGGTATACAGTCTTCTGCTGTCCAGTGAAAGTTTAGGTTATACAACATGATTTGTATCATAACTTGCTATATTATATACATACTCGTCTGTCTAGTCTTTCATAACATAGCTGAAACTGAGACCGTACCAGCATGATATGCATTCAGGATATAAGGTGTACCAATTTGAGTGAATAAGGAGAGAAACATGCAAATATGGCACAATTAAGGTAGAAAACAAACTTTGTGTAGACTCGTGCCTTGCAAATGTTTTTGTTTCTAGGAAAAGACCAAAGTAATATATGTGTGGGTGAGATCTAAATACATTTCTGTGCTAATAGGTTTTGTGTAGAACACAATCTGTAATGTGTGACTTACTGATAGTTATGTGCAGCCATCTGTGTGTGGTGTGTGTCTTTTGTTTGATTATGATGCTACAGTAGGAAGTTCTATGGCATCATGGAAAAGATGTTCAGCTTAGAACTGAACGATATTTTGGATATGGAGTATGCACATGGTTGCTTTTTTAATTTTCATGACATGAGAATGTCAGGTTATATTTTCTGTATCATTGTTATTCTATTTGTGAGGTTTCTTTGAAGAAATCTATATCTTTTTGTATCTTGTTGACACTTTGCAATTATGTATTTTTCTATTTGAGATTTATTGCCTATACACATATTTGTTATGAGAAAGTGACCATATAGACCCTATTGTTTCTTGTCAAGAGGAAATAAAGCTCTTTATCATCTTGGAAATGTTTTGTTTTGCTTCTTTTTCTTTTTCTATCATGTTATGATCTTGACAGACATTGCTGTCTTGTGCATGCTTGTGTTTAGGTAAATATGACCCTGAATGAGACCAAAGGGCATACATGTAATGTCCATGTGTATTAGAGCACAAAGACAAAGAAATATGGAGAGTGGGGACCTGCAAAATCACTTTGATGGAGAGTGGGGACGTGCAAAATCACTTTGATGGAGAGTGAGGACCTAAAAATCACTTAGTTGAACAACGGTTTTGTTACACCAGACCTCTAATTAACTGCACATGTAACAAGATTCCACTGCTATTGATGTAACAACTACCACGTACTGTATATGCCATATATTTAGCAAGTCTAAATTTTTGAGAATCGGAACTTCCCGACCATTTCCCCAGTGGTTAAATTCGCGATGATGGAATCCTGTACTGAACGGAGAAATGTATACGCATACGTCACATTCAAAGCGTGATCAGAGTCAATATTTTCCTGTGTCTTTAATTTTACGAATAGCACCCGACTCGCGAAAATAAAAATCTCACAAAAATATTTGGCATGTACAGTATGTAGCATTGTCACTTTTGCAAAAATTAAAAGAACTATTTTCACACACCTCTCTGAACACCCATACAACCAGTGAAATGAATACACAGAAAACAAGCTTTGTTTTCAACTCTTCAGCAGTCACCTGCCAGATTTGTACTTCTTTGAACCCACATGACATGCCCATGGTGTAGCCATTCAAATCATATTTATAGAAAATTAACTCAAGAACTGCTTAAAAATCAGAAGCAAAATACCTACACTGTAACAGATTGCAAAACCTACACAATAAATGCTCTCACTTGGAGCACAGTCCATGTTCCTCAATTTCAACATAAAAATTCAATTACTTTTTGAACAGTGCATTTTTACTAAAAGCGATACCTAGAAGACTATGTATATATTCATATATATTTATAATATGTATAACCTTAATTTTAGCATTCATTATAAATACCTCTGAACAAAATCTGCAACAACTCTTTCCTAAAGCTGGGGGCTGAAATGATCAGCATGACAGTTACTTTAACACACTCTATAACTTGTATACTTTCATGAAAATAGCTGCACTTTCTTCATCATTTGAGAGGGGAATAAGAGTTCCCCAACGAGGGATCTACATTAGGTGTTCTGTCAACACTTTCCTGCAAGTTGACATCTTGACGTACACTTTGTGTAGTACACCTTCATCTGGGACTGGAGATACCTCAAAACACAACCTGCATTTCAACTTCATTCTGAATACACAGAAAGCAATGTGTTGGCCTTCCATATTTTGTAAGAAACTTGAAGTAAAGAAGATTGTAACATTGTGACCACCGGGTGGTAAAGAACAGACAGGCCACGACTGCTGCCTAGGGGATCAAATGAAGAGTTTGTTTGCAAAAACCGACAAGTCCATATTTGCCAAATGAAGATATTTGCGATTAAAGGTCAAGAAAAATAAAGAGAATAATCAGAAAATTTTTGCTTCTTTTGACCATAACTTCACAAATGTACCTTTATATGTAGTGACCAATGTATCATTTAAAAGGTATTATTTTGTACTTTATGACAGAGACCGTACTTCAAAATCTTCAAAAATGGACTTATCGGTTTTTGAGAACAAGCTCTTCAAATACTTCAGTCACTCAATGATGTTCAAATGATATGTTACATCCAGGTTAGAATGTTGTTTTGCAGCGGAACCTTGGCCCAATATGATGCTTCTTCTCATACCATCTTTGGCAACAAATTAAAATGCTTACAGCTGACTGGGTGGAGGCTCATTGTAGTTGTACATCTCTCATTATACAAGGAATGTTAAGCATTGTAATTAAACATAGGGCCCTTTATTAACCTTTTTGACAAACAAGGTTGTGTATGAGAAGCAAGCTCAAGATGTGTGTCAAGATTTCTCAAAACATAGAAAGAAAAGCCTTGATCTAGTGGAAATCAAGTTTTCTCAGTAAATCAAACACACCCACCACCTGTTAGAGATGAGGACACTCTGTGTGTACCCACACAAGGAGTTCAGTTAAGCAATTTAGCAACATGTATAATACACTATAATTATCCTTTTATGCAGTGTATGTCTCAATTCAAATAGGAGACCCCTCACAGCTGAACAAATACCAGTGTGCACCAAATATAACTTATTATTATCACAGAACATTTCAGTTGCATGCTCACAACTGCAGCTCTGCTTCACGATGTAGATTACTACACATTTTTTTTTTCAAATTTCAAAACATGTACATGTACTGATAATTTCTGTGTTTACAGTGTACATTTATTTTATTTCACTTCATTCAAGATTTCAATTTTTAAACAAAATAACACACAAATGACTTGAAAAGAACAGTCTATTCAGTCACTCTGCTTGCTGTGTACTACTGCAATAGGATAGTCTTGCATTTGCCACACATGTCTACACTTTCATGTTCTGCATACAATTTAACAGAACTGAAGGTGAAGATAATATGAACTAGCAAAGTGCTGAAGACAATGGAATCTTGCAGTATGCATGTAAAACAGGCAACATAACATTCAGTCATCTGCATTACACAAACGCCCTTGCAATTAAAGAAAAAATGATGTTGACACATACTTCAGGACTAAAGCCTATGATATTCAACTCATGTATCGAGTTAATTTTTGAGTGCCTTTCTTATAAGTTCCTTTCTCCAAGTTTTCTTTCAAGCCAACAGATTACACACTTGCTTCAAGTGGCTTGTTACTTATTCCAAAACACAACCATACACACACACACACACACACACACACACAAATAAAAGAAAACAAAATACAAAGATGCAGTACATCTAATACAGCATCTAAAATTGCCATCACAAGTGTATTAACGAGTAGATGGCGTGTTAAACCTTTGTTGCAACTCAAAACACTACAAAGATTGGGAAACACTCACTGCAACAAACAGCTTAGGTCATTAATTTGCTTGGCTTGATAGTATGAATGAGATTACTCCTGCATTGTAGACATTCAGTACAACACTCAGAATGCAGGAGTGTCATGGAAGTCAACTCACTTTATCACTGAAGGTAAGCATGAAGATGACTTGAAGTCATCAAACTCTCTGTATTCATAACATTTTAGACAAACAGGAAAAAAAAAATTGCATCATTAAATGCAGAAGGTGAAGTGAAAATATGACAAAAAATTGCAAATGAAAGAAATAACCATGTATGGATAATCTACACATACAATGGGGTGATGTGTTATTTAGACAATTACTATTAATTATGCAAAACTCATGAAGTATCGATTATAACTTTCATATCCTCTTAGAGACCTTGCCAATGACAGTCATCACTTTCAATGGAATAACAATGAGCAAATCCACACAACTGACTCCTGTAAGTAGTACAATACAGTTTTGTAGTGTGTGGATAAAAAATGTATGCTGGCACTTCGACAGGTGTTATCCAGTCTCCAGTATCGGCTACGGTCCATTGCAGTCTGACACACACTTTGATGCCACAAAAAAGTGATACATTGACCTGTAGCAACACAATGTGATACACCATCTCATTCTTTGTTGCTACAAAAAATGATGCACTGAATTTTTGCAACATTATGTGATACACTGACAATGGACAAATTGCATGTGTGGTAATAATGGGAGGGGTATAGAATACAGTGTACTGGGATGACAGTTAGAGTTTGATGGTTGTGGTCAAGGTGAATATTTTACGAAATATCACTTATTTCAAAATGCAGTAAGTAATTTAAACTCCCACCAAGATAGATGAAATCAAAATTGAAGTACAAATTCAGATATTCCCTTCATCAAGTGTAGAACACCCTGATTCCTTTTCCTCCAGTAACTTAATGTAACTGTGTGTTTTGTGGATTCAATATATGAATGAAAGTGAAAAGTCAATCAAAATAGAGCTGTAATGAAGATTGTGTCAAGAGCTATCATTTACTTCACTTTCCTGGCAGTAAATCTCACTCTGACAATACATTCAGTCTCAGGGAGGGTTGCATTTCAATTAAACCCACTTGTGGTTGTTACAATCAGTGAAAACAAAACATGCAAACAAGATTCAACCTCATCTCATTCTCATGATCTCATATTTTTTTTCTAATTACACAACTGCAGATGATTGTTTCCAAATAAAGTTCACGTAATGATATCACGGCATAAGTACACTAATAGCACAATGTGACAGGTAAACATGGACATGCTATAACTCTTTGTTTGCTGCCAGATTGGTTTAGGGTCATTGACATTCTAGTACTCCTTTGGATTTAGGCTCATTTCAAGAAGTCTTTAACAGTCTCAGTATCTTCTATAACAACGAGTGACCCACATCATGTGGCTGACTCCTCAAGCTCTGGATATAATATGCTCATAGTCTCATATCTTAGAATTCTCTGTGTGCACTAAACTATTAATCCATCATGACTTAGTCTTCTACACATATCGGGAATTCTCTTCAGTGTGGGTCAACATGACAGACTTTAAATTGAGGGCACAGATTCAGGACACACATGTTGTATTTGAATGAGAGGTCATAAGAGGAGCTTAGTGGGTCAAACGTAATACGGTTTATCAGTAAACCACGGTTCTTCCATTTTGAAATCAGTTACAAAAGACATTATCGTCAATGCTTTTTCTTACAATTTCAGTTCCACATCCAAAATCAGCCGCCACACACTCATAGTTCAGTACAGAAGAATATTTGGACATTTGCCTTCATTCACAGACAGCCTTTCATGTAATGGTAATGGCTCCAAAGTTGACAGCGTCTGCCATTCCAACAAACATAGTGTGCCACCTGCATGATAAGAATCTTCTATCACTAAAAGTCAAGCATTTAGAAACTTCAGGTACTCAGCCTCCTCCTGAATAAGACTCAAATACAGTATCACACTTCTCCCTTTTTGTTTTGTCTTGTTTTTCCATGTGAAATGAATTTTGAGTCTTATCCACTTCCATGTCATAGCGCCATACTGCAATACTCACTGAAGTGAACGGTGATTACCAAATACAGCTGTCTACACGAGGGATACTACTATAGTGCATGACAAGTACTGGTACTTAGTAAACTTTGTTGGGAACCAGTATTGAAATTCTCAAATGAAATCAAATATCACCATTATAAAGGCTTCTTTATCAAGGACATTGCTTCATCCGTTTCCCAACAGTCTTTAATGGCTGACTGAAAGAAGTCCATACATTCAGCGTGGGCCACGTTTCATTTCTTGGGAATATTACACTGAAGCTGAGTGGGAGGTTAGTTTACACAGTGGACTTATGTCAGTCATATATCACTTGTTTTGTTTAGTTGTTTTTTTTTTTTTTCTCTCTAACAAATTTTAGTCACCCCACTCTCTATAAGGAATATGTGTAAATGGCTGTTCATTTTGAGGTTTAAGTTACAATGTATAAACAAACAAATTTCTTCAAGCATTATCATCCATCTCAGTATGGACTTTTCATACACACTGCAAAATGATATCAGTGGTTGTGGTGATGTTTTGCGTATAACCAAAAAGTGCATGCTTTTTTTTTTCACAAACAGGACAGGAGCTTTAATCATTTATTCTTTGAGTAGCTTGAAACATGCCAGGTGACAATATTGGATTCCAACTGGTCAATGATTGTCCCATGTCAAGGAAAATGGCTGCATATCAACTTATGACATCATGGCATGTAGTTGCCCTATGAAAGTCATTTTTTGTTTGCTTTCAGGGAGACCAAGAGAGGGCAGCAGCACTGATTCATCCCACACAGCATCCCTGCTAAGCAAACATGGCATAATAACATATGAACCCATGGGTTAATACTAGGCAGGTTGATTCTCAACAGGGCCTACGAACACCAGCAACACGGTCACAACACATGCTGCCACTCAGGAGGAAAAGCAACACTAGCCTCCCTTATCATCAGCTTCGAATGACTTGGGTCATGGCTGCAATGACAACCAATAGACAATTTGAAAATAGGCCTGTCATGTTGCTGATTGACCACCTAGCACACAGTACCCTCTGTCAACAAACAACTTTCCATTCATTACACACAAATCTGGCTTGGTTTCTCTCTCACAGAGACATGTATACAAAGGTCAAGAGTGAGTCAGTTGGTCTGAACACTGAATGAAACCACCCTCCCATGTTCATGCCATCTACTGAACTCCATGGCATTAATCATTGACCAATTTATGCTCAGCTTCAGGCTTCAAAGTAAAAAAAGTTTGATGCTACTGAAAAAAGAAGAAGAAAAAAAGGAAGGAAAATATTAAATTCATCAAAGACAGAGTGTTTCACATCACATTTGTGAGTTGCCTGTAGATAGCCATTGGACCGTTTTGTGTCTTGATGCAGATATCAAAGAAAAGAGAGCATCATAGCCAAGCTGTGCATCAAACTCTGGATCAAAGTTACATAGTAATAAATCTCTTCTTCCTTCTATAATTATCAAAATATATGCCTTTGCTCTTCCTTCCAAATCACACACACTTTGTGTCAAATCTTTGTATAAACATTTTTTAACTCTTAATTATCTTTTTTTTTTTGAAAAAAAAAAATCTTTTTCATTTTTAATGAGTGCAATTAAACTATTCACATAACTCTTAATGTGTAAAATTTACAGAAGCATGCTACATAACAACACTTAAGGGAGGCATATCAAACATATGCTAGTGTGTGTTTGAAATAGAAGATTCTTTATACAGTTGTCCTACAGTACACTGTCCCTCCATTCACCATATCTCATACCCTTCTGCTTCAGAGACATCCACAATTCTTTGATTACCAAACTCTGATACATTATCATTTACACACAGACACAGACACTGTACTGTACATCAGGTCAGGATGTGAACTCTATATTTACAAAAACCTTTTCCCATTACCTTCGCTATTTGCATGCTGAAAATGACAGATAGCATTGAATAGTACTCACTTCATTGCAAAACCTTCCTCTCTTGCAAACATCCCATAAATGAATTAAAAGAGAAGACACCTTTTGGAAATCCTAAGTCAAGTCACGGATGCTAGAAAGTTTTGTCCCCTTAGTAATTCAAATTTTAAGAGGCAGAGAGTTATGGTAAATTACACAGAAGAAATATTGGTTCTAATTAATCTACAGGAACTACAGTGGAACCTCGTTATAACGAGGTCAGATATAGCAAGATACCTGACATAATGAGGTACTCTACAGGTCCCATTTCCCTTATATTTCTTTATATCACTGATATAATAAGATACTTGATATACGGAGGACATTCCACTGGTCCCAAAGCAGCTCATAATACCGTAAAGATGTTCCCATGTACTTGGCAACTTGTCATGCTTGGCTGATGAGCCTCAATCAACAAGATGCAGAAGACCTCTGAGAGTTTGATACCAGCAAAGGATGGCACTAGTTGTGTGACAGGAGGAAAAGTAATCCAACTCAGGGCTGTTCTTGATACCACCTCTCCTACATGACTGTAGATTAATCCTTCTCATAGACAGAGATGCCAACCTTGTAAATGGCATTACAGTACTCTGATGACTGAAAAAGCATATTCTCAGCAGAAAAATATTATTTTTTTACATTTGTCATTATAGAATTTGGAGAAAAAAGGTATTTACCATGAAACTTAAGTATTTGGGGCAAAAAAAAAACACCTACTAAATATGTTTTGTACCACAAAAAAGTAACAGCTGGCATTTCTGTATGCATTCGTGATCAACATATTACCCTCACTCTAGTATAATTACCACCTGGTTGGTATACATTCTCGCTTGTACTGTATTAACATGAAAACATTTTACACACAACAAAAACATGAAAACAAAACTAATCCTCTCTGTCTAAAAGCTAAAGAGGGAACCTTCACTTCTGCAGCATGCCATATAATGCATTGTAATAATCTTGGGCATATTGGTAGAAGTGAGAAAATAAGCTGCCACTATGAAGGAGATGTTTCCAGTAGTAATCAGTGTTAACCTGTCAGTCAACCTGGCAGTTGGTAGGTATTCTTGGAGCAGTAAAAGAGTTCAAAAACCCAAATGTGGGCAAAATTGCCTCTCCATGACGAATGAGAAGTATTTGAGTGCTATTGTGTCATTGCATTCACTTTACCAGCACTTTGATCAACCTTTCTGAATATTAGGTAGTAATGCTAAGTTTACATCATGTTCCCAGCAGCCATGGCAGCCCCATTTGCCTGAAACAAAGTACATCATGGATTGTCTTCACCCCCCCCCCCCCCCATCCGCATTCCAGCCTTTTCGTTTCATTCTCTGCTTCAGTTAACATGCCGCTATCAGATGCCTTTCTCACTGCGTCTGGTTAGGTCAGGCTAAACTACATCATATTTCTTGTGGCATCCCATTACAGACTGTCTCCATGTTAGATACGGCCTCTTGAGTGCTGTCACGTTTTCTTGCGTTCACCCCTATTACTACGGTCTGCTAGGTTTATCATCAGCACAGTGACTACCAAGGCAAATGTTTTATTGACAGTTCAAAAATCTGATATGGCATTCATGGCAGCCACAGTCTGCTACATTTGCCCATCCCATATCGTCCCATGTCCATCCGTTTTGTCCACAGTGGCCTGCAACATGACTGCCATTGCCGCTGATAGCATGGTGTAAACGTAGCATTATACAATGTATGTTTAAGTTACTAGTAATTTGCTCAAGAGCCCCCAAATCTCCACCTTCCACATATCTTTGAGGACACAAGCTGAATCTTGTGGTCTCAATTCAGCATGGGCCTGACAGGAGCTGCAGCTATGGTGACTTCAATGCACTTCCATCAGAATGTTTCTTGAAATCACCTCACAAGTTACTTGTTAATTCATGTGGAAATCTTTGTACAAGTTCCAGCAAATATCACCCTACACCTCAAGGATAAATACATTCAAACTGGCACCTGGTTTGTCCCTTATGACTGCAATATTTGTTAGTAGTAATGAAGGTTTAAGTACCATTTCATATAAGGGTATATCAAACTCCTAAAAGATTAAGTCGTACATCCCTCAGACATTGTGATCATCATTGCTCTGGCTCTCTAGAGTTAATTCCATTATTTTAGGAAAATATTCACTGCTTAAATTTAATCATTTTGGGTACTACACACAAATGCTCAGGTTGACTTGATTGGCACTGTCTATGCTCTTTGATTTATGAGTGAGAGAAAAAGGTGACAAGCATCCCATGTCACAAGACATTGTTCCTATGTATGAGATAAGGGTGTCTCGGTGGTCCACATTGGTTTGTCCACAGCGCCAGCGGTCTTACTCACTTCAGGGCACAACAAACAAAATCTTTGGCAAACAATAGAGTGATTACAGTAGTAAATCTCACTAATGGCCTTTCACATAAAAATATTTTGTTTTCACAACTGGAGCATTGTATTTGAAAATAATCACTGTGTAATGAGAAAAAAAACAAGAAGGTCACTTGCACATGAGCCCAAATACTATCGTAAATCATCATGATAAAAAAGGAAACCTTTTGTCACATAATATTAATAATCCGATTTCATCAGAAAATAACTCCATTCTAACAATACAAAATTAATGCACAAGATGATATAAAATTCACTGACAATGCAGAGAAAATGATTTTCTTTCTCCTAATCCTCTTCATAGAAGACAACGTGAGAGGACTGGTTAGTCAGCTCCGAGTTCAGCTTCTCCCAGTCTGCAGAAAGACACAGAAAAGACAGAACAGGTTTAGACAGTATGACAGATACTTGTCTCACATCATCTACACGTAAAGCAATAAGAGGTCCCACAGTTGATTAGATGAAGGAAGTGCGAAAAGATCATATTTGAATCATACGCAAACAGTCTTTTCCTCAATAAGGGGCAATGCCAAGTAGGACCAAGGGCAAAGGTTACCATCATAAAATCTCTGTAGGAATCTAAAATTCAAATTTTATATGAATTCAATATTTTCCAGTATATTCACTTGCATACCACTTGCATGGGTACAGGTACACCAACAGTTAAAGTTGCATTAGCTCCAGATTGATACTACAAAATGATATTGATAATGAAAAATTGTTATGAATAATAATCAAGCATTTCATCATAGTTTTTAATTTCCACATTGCCACTTAAGTACAATACGCAACACAATGGCCTTGTGTGCTTCAATTCTTTGTGTTTTAAACTGTCATTTCGCAGTAATACAAACATGTGTTTGTCCAATCAGTGTACTCCCAGACTAGGTACAGTGTAGCTTAAACTCTTTCTACTATTGAAAATATAGTAACTGTTTTGATAGCATCTTTTCTGTTTCCTTTCAGACACCCTACAGCCCTCTGTGATCACATACATGCACATTGCAGGTAGTAGCATAAGAGTAAACATTATATTGCAACAATGCCAACATGAAATTAAATTAAGTGATGGCAGCACAACATAACAGACCAACTCAAAACTTATCCGACACTTGACTCAACTTGCAACCAAAAATGGCCTCAGAAAGCGAAGCTTAGTTCCTTCATCAGAAGACCTTGCCTCATTGGATCACTCCCAATACATTTGGCATGGACCTGATATTCAACCAACACAAATCAGCTTCAGCCAATTTTGATACAATTCCCTTCAGTGGGTGACCAGAAGAATAAAATGTTGCTTCCAAAAAGTGAAGGGAGGTATAACTAGTAACTGGTGAATTATATCCGCTGTTGCACTCAGCTTTCATGTTCCAAGCCATACAAGTCTCCCCCCCCCCCCCCCCCCCCCCCCCCCCCCCCACTTCAAATTATCTGCCCATTTCTGTTTTCTGACTCTCACCTTTGAGAAGCATGTCTGCCAGTTCTGTGTGGTTGAAGCCTGCAGACCAGTGTGGCCTCTGGTTGCGGAGTGTGGAAGAAGACTCCTTCTGCATCACTGACCCAGGAACCATGTCAATTCCAGAACCCTTCATATTACTGGTGTGATTCCTTTTTAGGGGTGGAGTGTTGTTAGTCTTACCACCAGACAAAATTGCAACAAGGTTGGATCCTACTAATGGCACTGCAGATGTGTTATTTGTACTTGGCTTCTTGCTCTGATCTCCAGTTTTGGTTTCAGACAACGGACTCTTGGCAATCCAAGCCTTCTCAAGCTCCTCACAGCTGACCTGTTTCCCTGCAGAGGATGAGGTTTGTGTTCTAGTTATCACAGGTTTGTTTGGAGGGACAAAGTCAGCAGTTGATTCTGCCTCTGACTTGGGCTCTGGCTGCTGTCCACTTTGCACAACTTCATCAATAAGTTCAAAATCACTCTCACAGAATTTCACAGAGCCAAATATTATGTCAAAGCTTGCTGCTGGCTCCGCTTCAAATGGGAAGGAGTTATCCTGGATGACTGGAGTACTTTCACAAGTCAGATTAAGGCTTGTTTCTGACTTGACAGATCGTATGTTGTCCTTGTCTTTGCTACTGGCAATGCCAGTTTTCTTTGGCACTACGGCTGGAACAGGCTGAGCTGAGTCAAGACTGACAGCTTTGTGGCTACTTTCTAGCTTACTTGACCGTGGCGGCTTGGTGCACTCACTGCCATGCAGTTTCTCAGGATGCTGACTTGATGCCCTACTTGAAAGTTTGGTATCACTTGGCTTACTTAGACTATTTTTAAGGCGTGCTGCATATGTGTCTTCTAAGTCTAGATATTGCACAACATTATCTGCACTAGTGTTGTCCATCTTTGGCACATCAGTGCCTGGCTTGCGTCCCATATCACGAGGAAGGCTAGCAGACTTAGCAGCTGTGGCAGCACTAATGCCACCACAAGCACTTGGGGGAACACTGCTCATGACACCATGACCCTCTGCTAGTCCTCTACTCATATCTGTTGTTGAGGATGATACATTCACGTTGCTTTCACACGGTTTGCTTGATTCTCCTTCAACTGGCTTTTCCTCAGCCATCTTTGGCTCTTCTTTGTTGAGAGAAGACACGCCAGCAAGATTAGGTTTACCTTCCTCCGTCTTGCTACTAGCACTTTGTACGTCTGGCACATTTCCTACACCTTCTTGACTCTTCTTACTGCTTCCATTCGGTACAATTGGTGGTTTAGATTTTAACTTGGCAGCATAAGAGTTCTCAGAGATAGGCATGGGTGGTTTTGGAACAGTTTCCACTGCAGGGGCACTGTCTGGCTTTTGAGTGAAACCATGATATTCTTCTCGCGAGAGAGAGTGGCGAGAAAAAGAAGAATGCCTGTAAATAGGCTTGCTATCACTGACGTCATTAAACTTGGAAATGCCTGATGGTTCACTACTAGATTTCCGCAATTGTGGATCGAAAGGGCCACTATAGTAAGAACGGCGATATCCATCTGGGTAAGACGGTCGGGGGAAAAAACTGTTTCTATCTTCAGCGGCATAAGCTCTTCTTTTACTCCTCTTTTGACCATACGTCTGCCACTCATTCCCATTACTATCATCATCGTCCTGGTAGGTTTCATCTATTGAACTGTCTTTGCTGGCTGCAAGACTGGCATCCTCACTGCTCTTTTCAATGTCCAGTCCATTATCTGATTCATTGCTGGAAGTATTGTCTTCTTTGCTGTTCCACTTTTTACTTTCCACCTTTAAAGTGTTTTTCCTCTCATGGCATACCTCATCTACAGTCCTGCGTGGATCAATCTCATTTGATAAGTCTACTTTTTTGGGTCCATTGCTGACAGTAGTGGGCTTGTTTGACAGTCTTTCTGTAGCAACAACTGACTTGCTGTCCTCGGCTACTGCTCCTGAGGGTTTCTTCCCATTATTTATTTGCTTCTTTGAATGAGCATCGGATCTATTGTCAGATTTTTTGTTTTTGCTTGATACAGATGTCTTTGACTGTGGTGCACTGGGTCCATTAGCAGGAGTGGCCTTTGGAGGTGGGACTGGCTTTGAAACCTCTACTGGGGTCAAGGGCTTGCTGGAATCCTCTGCTCCTGATGTTCCAGGGGAAGTTAGCACTTTACTCTCATGGTCTGAGCAGTTAGCCCCGCCTGGGTCACCTTCAGATGTACCTTGGGTACAGAGAAGAGGAGTTGACAGATACAGGCAAAGAGAGAGAGAGAGAGAGAGAGTTATTAAGTGTGATGACGAAGGGAAGCTGCACAATGAAACTGATCTCTGCACAGACTACCCACATGAAACAATAAGGTCACCATTTTGGCCCTCCTCTTATTCTCCATTTTGAAGCACAAATTATCTAGAATCCAGACAAAGGCTTGAATACTTGAACATGTTATGGCCCTTTAGAGACCCTGCACCTCAGGCCCAGAGGAACACCTCATGTATACAGTGTATTTACAACATCTCCGCATTTTGCTCTCTCTAATAATGTACAAAACTCAATGTATTTCTGTCAAGTGTAATCGAGCATGTAGAATTCAATATCAAGGTTATATTTGTTTTATTCTTGTTTTTATTTTTTCACATTAAGGGGTCACTTTTCTACTTGAACTGTAATGAAGGATGCATTTCTTTCCAATACACAACTCCTCTACAGCATGCTATTGATCTCAATATTTTTGATCATCTGTACAATCATTGTTGATTGGGGAAACTGCATGTGCCCACAGCACACATCACAAGCTCATACATTGTAGCGCTCAATATTTAGCAACTT
Source organism: Diadema antillarum (assembly GCF_040938485.1). Classification (NCBI taxonomy): domain Eukaryota; kingdom Metazoa; phylum Echinodermata; class Echinoidea; order Diadematoida; family Diadematidae; genus Diadema; species Diadema antillarum. Next base: position 1,475,215 of record NW_027271593.1, read on the forward strand.
TTTTCTTGTGCAACTAACGTTCGATGTTCTGTCTCAAGATTTGCACAAAAACTTGGGAAGTAATTTGATGTTTAGCTCTAAAAGTTATGCAAATGTTTTTTCATGCCTGATTATATCTAATTTTGAGTACGTGGCCAATTCTGGAGGATGTTGCATAGCATATATTGCTTGCTTTTGATGGTGTTGCACAAGAATTCCAACATACTACAGTGACATGCTCAAACCCATTGTGGACTATCCTGCCATTTACATGTGTGCTATCCTACAATGTATAGTAAAGCAATGCTCATTTCCAAATATAAAATCAGTACAGCGGAAACTCGTTATAAGGAGATCTGGGCCCCATTTCATAAAGAGTTTATTTGATGACTACTCTTTGCTGGAATGACTATTGTCATGGTAAGGACAAGAATACAGCTTCCTGATTGGCTGTTAGCTGTGGAAAGTTGTCATTCCAGCAAGAGTTGTCATCCTAACACCTTTTATGAAATGGGGCCCTGATGTAACAAAATATATCAACAAACTACAATTGTAATTTCTCTAGTCCCAATTAATTGACAATTGTTCCTTTAATTTGTATTGTTTATTGACTACAGATATAACACAATATTTGATATAAAGAACAAATAGGCTTGGTCCCAAGGATCTCATTATACTGAGTTTCCACTGTACCACCTCAAATTAGTATTCAAACTTTGCTATTCAAGATTCGATTTTTGGTAGATAAAACAAGGTGAAACCCAAAATATTTACAGTAAAGAGATGCATGCTGGGTGCTACATAACTTCTTTTTTTTTACTACTTGCCCAGTCAGGCAAGCAGATTTTCAAATTGTTGCAGAACACTTGCCCAAACATGAAAACATGAAAGAAAGTCTAAAAATGTAAGAAAATGATAAAGAAAACCACTCAAGTCAAGGGCTTGATAAAATATAATCATATAAATAAACAGCATACATTGATTCACATGAGTTACAACTTGGTTTGATCAATTGTTGGTGCTGCATTGCATTGGGGCTTCTTCATGCAAGTCTTGGAAAGTTGCTCAAATAAAATGTATGTACATTGCATCACTAAGCAGCCATTATATTTTGCCTTTGGGTCATTTCCATTGTGACTTATGGGACAAAGTGACAATTTTTGGCAATTTCAAACCAGTATTTTGAGAAAATAGTTGCATCAAATGCATTTTTCTCAGTTCATGGTTAGATCCATCATATCACAGTTTATGAAAACACCATACTTAGTTTGAAAAGTATCATTGCATTACGTACAGCAACGAAAAATTGCGGTCGTGACTTATGGGACTTCGGAGGACCACCGTTTTTCACGTGGGAAAATAAGTTCTGAAATATTCTTACACACAGAGACTCTGGAAAGATATTTTCTTTCCTGAATGTAGCAAAGGGTTGGTGCTTACCCTGAGCCAAGTGGTATGAATATCTACTCATTGGTACAGTAGCAGGATAGGGAAAACCAGTGTGACTGATGGGACACAAAAACGTGACTTATGGGACGCTATCAACTACCACATTTTGAGATTGAGAGAATAATATTTACTGATGCCGGAACAAGTTCTAGAACATCATAAAACCAATCTATGACCAAAGAACATTCAGAAAATAAGCCATCTGAGAATTACACAAGCTGTATTATGGTCATAATAGTGTATCAGAAATGATACATACATTCTGCAAAAATTGGCAATTTTCATGAAAAATGAAGGTTTTTCGGACATAACTCCACTCCACGTTCACCGATGTTCACAAATGAGGTATCAAAATATCCGTTGTGAAAGGCTGCTTTGAGTAAACAACACCAGATCATCTAATTAAGCTTCATTAATCATCTATACTCAATAGTTTGATTATCATAAAATGCAACCTTTCCGTGGAATTGACCTTTTGTATGGCTGACTTCATGGGTTTGAAGGGAGGAGGGTGACTTTAAAGACTTTTTGCGAGCCCAATTTGGGCAAGCGTTGTTTCTCATTGTTCTGAAACACTTGCCCATCTTGCCCAAGCAATCCAGCAAGGACTTAATGTATGTAGCACCTTGGCATGCCTGAAAAGTCTCTCAATACATATAAAGTTACACGATTTATTCACAAACATTTCTCTACTCTACTACTTTATGTACCCACCACAAACCATCGATCTAGATGTCCTACTCCTTTTCACCTAGAGTCACATAATTACCTTTCTTTTTCTTTTTTCGCTTCTTTTTCTTTTTGGTGGTTTCCTCTGGTGTGTCTTGACTGGTCTGGGCAGTGGGCCCTTCCAGGGCGTCGGTAGTACTACTGGCTGGGGCTGAGGCTGGGGATGGATCCTCCTCAGGAGACGAGACCGAAGGGAGTGGAAGAGTAGCATCAGTAGAGTCTATGCTGCCATAACTTTTGTGACTGATACCATTGGGGAGAAGCTGCATCCCTGGCTCACCAGGCTGCTCCTTTCTCCTGCTACTTGGAGTGAGGGGAAGCATCTCACGTTCAACAACACACTCCTTACTGGTCCTCTCCTCAGGCAGAGTTCTGTGGTCTGAAACATTTAGAGCAGTAGCATCATAGTGGTTGCTAAAATATTCCGGCTCTGGACATGTTGAGCTGTTTGGTAACTTGCAGCCATCAAGAATGCTTGCTGCAGACTTGAGCAAAGTTGACTTGTCCTGTACAGTACTGCAAGAGGAGCTTGTCTTGTATAAAGGCATTTTAGGTGAGTTGGTCTTTTTCTCTGCATTTCCCTGCACAAGGTTTGGCTGATCCTTGACATTTTTTGTCACAGGCTGTTCTTTTAGTCCAAATGAGAGAATAGCACCAACCTCCTCAACACTGCGCTTACTTGCACGATGTCCTGAGTCTGCACACGAATCAGCAGCATGGCTGTTCATGCTCTCAGCTCCTTTCACCTCCTCTCGAGTCATCTCAACGACGGCAGTAGTGACTTCATTCCCTACAGATAGCACACACTCATCACTACAAGGGTCTGTAGAATGTTCTCTAGCAACATGGCTGGCAGCTCGAAGAGTTGCTTCGCAGCTAGCTCCAGGTTTTGCCTGTGCATCAGTGTCATTGGGAGTTGTTGTCAGGGTCGATGTATGTGGTCTACCATGGGTCTCCACAGCCGCATCTGTGGCAGCCATGTGGCATGGAGCAGACTCTTCCTCTCTGGAGAAATGAGAACAGGGTTCTTCTAAACCTGTTTGATGTCTGCTAAGGTCAGGTTTCAGACAGGTGATTAGCACATCAAACTCCTTTTCGGGCAATTCAGAAATCTGACGAGCCTCTTCTTTCAGCTGATCAATCTGAAGGTGTAAAAAACAAAGCAAAGAAACTAATCAAAAGCATATATGAAAACAGATTTTGCTTGACTAGTACAAAATGTTCAAAAGCACAATATGCTGTACTTTTGAAGTAATCCATTGTGATAAGTTCATTATTGTGTATGCTGGTTTACACATCATGTAAAAGTAAAACAAAGGGAGTCATCCATGAATTGTAGAAATTCAGTCAAAGGAAACCAGTTTTTCTCTCAAATGTCTCTTGGGGCATGCATGATTCAATATGCTTTGCAAGCAATGTAAATAACAATATTACCCAATTTACTGAAAATGCAAATGACTACTTGCATGTTCAGGTTTATGACTACAACATAGATCTTTACATCCAGACATTGTAGAATCTTGACATTCATATGGCTGCAGAAGTGGACTGTGCTATGTCATGACACAGATCTTGGAAAAAATAAGTAAATTTCAACAGTCTATCAAATCTATAAATGAGCATTAACCGTTGAGGACGGGAGTTGATGAATGCATGTTGCAGCAAAATTAGTCCGTCCTCAACAAGTTAATGCAGGATGAGGAGACTTAGCTTCAGTAATAACCACATTTCACCTGCACAGCCAAGACTACCTGTATGGCCAAGTGTTCAGTGCAAACAATCGGTCCAGCCATGGCACAATCAGTGTGTTTTGTAGCCAGCATGTACAATCTGTACAATGTATAATGGAGAACAATGTTTGAAAGCTAAGACCATCCAGGCAGTCATCATTGCTAACCAGTATCCAAAGCAACCATGAGACACATTCCTCCCATGCATGACTGTACATTTGATGACATAAATGGTATCCCGGGGTACCAAAAAAATCAGCCATTTTGTTGAAATTTTTTTTTTTTCTTAAGTTGTACCCTGGGTTGCCAACAAGTGGAAAATATTTTGGTGCTGGAGCTAGTGTGCACTAGCCACTGCATTAACTGCACTGGAGCACACGCTAAGGGATTGCTAGCACAGGGTGCCATGCATGCATAGTATAACATGCAGTGGCATGGGAGTGACTATGTACATGCACACACAGTGCCTGCATTTCTCTGAGGCTGTCCTCGAGTGGACGTGAGGTGGCGCTACACAACGCAGTAACCCGGGTACAAACAGTACTACGTTACCCCGGGGTAACGCGTGATGCATCATTTTTCAACAAGAGACCAGGGGGTCTCATACTAACTAGAGTATTGCAAGTTCACCTTCCACAAATTCTTGGAGACTCTTACCCGAGAACATTGCAAAACTTGAGAGGCAGGGGCAGCTTTGAGAGGTGGGAGCATGATGTCTAATTGCATAATCTATCACACTGGTAAAAATACTTGCTGAGTAAACTGTACTTAGTAAGTTTGACTAGATGCATTAAAATAAAAGACTTAACCCTATTCTGACTGCGGGGGGGGGGGGGGGGGGGGGGGTCAATTTGACCCCCCCTTGACATTTCGCGCTACGATTCCGCAACGCGCAAAGATTCTGCCCCGTCGTTTCATGACTTTTTTCATTGAAGTCTCCCGCATATTTTGAGACCAAATTCGCAACATCCAGGTACACCGTTCTGAAGTTACATAATGTTTTGCATATGCATGTCAACCCGAAAACGGCTCAAATTCATGATATTGTGTGCAAATCCAATGCAAATTGTGTTGTTTTTTTTTGTTAAATTGATATGAATTAGATTATTTCAACTTTTAACCACTGAAATTAATGAATTCTAATGTAGATAAGCTGGAAAAAGTGCCTGCAACAAATTTTGACAAAAAAACCCAGAAAACAAGAGATAAAAAACAATAAAATACATAAGAAATTAACAGAACAATAAAAAACAAAAGAAACTAATTTTGATTGTGCTATTTTTTTAAAGAAAATTGTTGGATGTGTCTTGGATGTGTCTTGAGGTACAAAAATTTAGCAATCCTTAAGTCTTTTTAATGGAGTTATAGGTGAAAATATGATTTCACGCATAAATTTGCATAATTAATTTACTAAAAATAGAAAACCAATATTTTTCATTGTATGACCATGTAATCTTGTAGTTGACATCTAGCTCTATCTTCAGGCAAAATTTTGCGGCAATCGTGTGATCGGCGGCAGAGATCTGAAGGAGGGTAAAATTGACCCCCCCCCCCCCCCCCCCAGTCAAAACTTGGTCTTAAATTGCCCAGTTAAAATAGGGTTAAAGCTTGATCACTTCTGATTCTAGAGAAGAATATTTTCTAATATTGCTTAGTTTGATGCAAGGTTTGGGCCCCTGAGGCCCCTATGGGGAGCACGGTGCCCATTCAAACAAATTGAGATCCTATTCCCCAAGGAATGTTACCTGCCAAGTTTGGTGAAAATCCATCATGTTGTTTTCAAGAAGAAGATGAAAATGTACAAATCAACAAGGGAAACCCATTTTCCTCGTCATGGACACAGATTTATCAATACATTCATCTTTGAAGTGTTTGTAGCATACCAAAGAATTTTGGTAAGATTAAAATCAGACGTGCAGAGGCATTCTACACGTAACAAACCCAGCCAAGCTTGTCAAGTAGCAGCGTCATTGGAAAACAACCCAGCCAAAACATGTCTGACTTTTTCTCCTTGTTCCTAGTTTATCTACAAACAACATTAAACTGGCATGGTGGTACCCAAGTTCCAAGACTATAATTTCCTAAACCTACTGTAGAAATCCGAATATATGTATCATATACCATTAAAACTGCATTAATTTGCAAAAATTAATCCTTCCAGTAAAATTTTTCATGAGCGATTTTACATGAAAAGCTGTCCACATTTAGCTTGATCAATGGCATGCAAGTCGTGCTGTTTCGCTGTGTTTGCATCATCTCATTATCATACATTAGATGAGACACGTTTTTTGGTGAGGAAGCACTCTCAAACTGAGGATGTTTGTCATGTTATTTCATCATAATTATGTATAGTGGGATATGAATGTTTCATAAAAGAGGGTAAGAGTTTATCCTTCTAAAAATTGAAACAGTTTGAAATATATTTAGTTTACAATCCCTCAAGACAGAAAACAAAATATCTTTGTCACTGGGAACATCTATGTACATTAGTACAAAATGTGATGACAAAACTGCTTGTAAAGCTATTCTTTTTGCTCTTACTCTCAGAAATATTGCATACAAACACAATCTGACTTTTTATTAAAAGAGAAGTTCACCTTAATGTATTCATGTGGATTGAATGAATGCAGCTATTCTAATACTATTTAGTATGTAGAACACATGATAGCGAAAGTTTGAAAAGAATCTCACACTGCACAGTCACTACTGGATGAGAAACTTTTGTTTATGTCACATGCATACAATAACATGGGGAAGATTTATACAAAGAAAATTTCACAAACTTTCGTTTTGAAAAAAGTATGCATTCTCTCAACTTGTCACTGACGTGTGCTAAGGCCCGCTAGGATAACAGCTACTTTTACCCCTGACTTCTCAGAGGCAAGTCAAGGGCTCTTCCATGCTGCCCTCAACTGGATTCGCAGCGATGATAATAACCCGTAGAGCCTCTAGTACTGTATACGCTGTTATTTTCGTGTACAGTCTAGTACAGATATTTTTGCAAATGACAAGGCCATAGACATTTTCGCGAGAAGTTGTTTTTGTCACTTTGAACAGGGCGCATGGAGACATTCTCGCTTGCTGTTGTTAAATCTGCAATCCAACTGTGATTCGCGTAATTCCCGAAAATTAAACCCTCGCAAATATAACAGCTTATACAGTATAAGGTGATATACAGCGGTAGCTCCCCTAAGGCCCCAGTCGCCCCGTTGTACTACATCATACAACAGAAGGGCTAGAGCTTTCATTACCAGTGAGTGGTACACAAGAAAAGTGAAAGTACCCAGTAGTGTCTACACTTGGCATATTTTCTTTATGTGACATGAATCCATTGTCTTCCTAATACTGTATCTGTGGAGCAGATCCAGTGCGGCAGTGCCGTGGCACATGCTTGAAAATAATATTTTTGAGTGGTGGCAATGAACACCGGATAACCAAATTCAAAGGGAATAGGCAGTCTAGATCTAGACCCCCAGATGTAGGTAGACCTCTAGCATTGTCTTGATAGTCTTATATCTAGGTAAAACTAAAGCCTTAATTTTACTTCAATAAAATGGCTGACAATATGTCAGAGTGAGGTCATCCCGTTAGATCTCTCAAAAGCTTTTGATAAAGTCCCTTATGGAAGACTCAGTACAAGCTGGCTTACTATGGAATCACTGGTATCACCTACACCTGGATTAAGGACTTCTAGAAAAACAGAACATAGAGAGTCATCCTTGAGAGCTGGACATCTGATGTATCACCTGTATCATTCCAGTGTTCTACAAGGTAGTGTGCTGGGTTCGCTTCTGTTCCTGGTCCCCATCAATGATCTACTGATGTCTCTGTTAACACCACTGCTAGGCTTTTTGCAGATGATTGCATGCCCTACCAACAAAAAATCAAGTCTCATGAGGATTCCAACCAACCGCAGGAAGATCTGAACTTACTAGAGAAATGGCAACAGGATTTGTTAATGAGCTTCAACCCCAAGAAATGTCAGGTTTTACATATTACAAGGAAGCACCCCCTCCCATGCATACATGTACTTCTGATTTTATACACAAGAAAGCCATTGCGAGAGGGTGGTTGATATAAAAATAGGTGGTCGATCAGTCTAGTGGTAGTACAGTTGAACCTCTCGTATCCGGACAAGTCGGGACCGGGGCTCATCCGGATAAGGGATTTGGCCGGATACGGGAGACTCAATGCTTTATACATGTACATATACATACACATGTACTGATATAGCCCATTGTAGTACCACATGTAGTAATGTGTATACGGCAACCTTTTCATTGTTACACTCACTAACAGACCCCAAAATAGAGGTTCGTGTTTGCAAGAATGAAATCATTTTCTTTTATAAATTCTTGGGATGATTTACCTAAATAATTATTAAGAAATGTATCAAGTATATGTAATTCACGTGTGTTTGTGCAGGAGTTCTCAAGGAGCTGGGAATCCCCCTTTCCTCCCGTAATTATTAAAAAACAATCACGGCGAGATTGCGTCCGTATAATAGAGAGATCCGGATAAAGGGAGGCCGGATAAGAGAGGGTCAACTGTACATTGTAAACGTGTCTACTATAATACACCAGAACTTAGGCAGAAGGTTGACTGTACTTCATAAGAATATGTCAATAACCTCAAGTTTGTATTGTACAAATCACTTAGCTTGTGCTCCACCTGTAGTGAAGAGTGTGTGTGCTGTGGTGGTAAATTTCAGTGGTGGACATGGAAACATTGACTGATAGAGCCTAACGTTAGACCTCTAGTAATTACTACAACTGTAAGAAAAAGGAACGTAGACAGGGTAAGACCAGGTTATCTAGAGAGTAGATCTAGTAAGTACTACAATAGTGTCTACTCAGTGTCGTGTAGAACATGGCAACACAAGATTGGTTTGCTGACGAGGAGCAGAAGCGAGGAAGGGAGTATGGTACATGTAGGTGTCCAACACATCGACACTGTAGACATACATTGAAACCGACACCCTCTATTTATAGCATTGCGCATCCTACATACTGTATAGGCCCTTTTTAGACCACTCTTGGAATATTGCTCTTGTGTTGGGAATGAACTATATTAATACAAAGAGTGATGCAAAAAAAGCTTGAATCGGTTCAGAGGAGAGCAACCTAGTTGGTAGCTGATCATTGTCATATTCTGAGAGACTAAAATATTTGGGGATTCCACCCCTACAGTATCGATGTGAACATTCAGATATGATTCAAATGTTCCAGATTTTGCACGATATGATATCAATGAATGTTATCAATGGTCAAGTTACATGCGGTCATAAGTTTAAGTTGTAGACAGCATGGACCTAATATACAGGGACTGTTCACGGCAGTCTTTCTTTGATGTAATCATTGTCGCTGACACATGATTATGCACATCTTAATGAGTACGTTCAGGTGTCTGGACAATAACGATTGTGACATCATGTATCATCACTAACAAAAGAATTTTTTGCCTCATTTCAGTCTTGTTTCGTTGATGTTCCTTTTTCAGATGGAAATGTCTTTGAACAAATACTATATGATTGATGAGGAGCAGCAAAACCTCAGAACATGACAAATGTTGTGTCAAAACATGGGTAATTGCTGATTTGCACATTTTTGCACACGCATAGGACCTTGCCTAATGGCAAGATATACAAGGTGTACCTGTTCTCTACCATTGCCGTCCCTTTTTGCTCTGGAATAAGCTGTGGAAAACTGAAATATTGAGATTACAAATGACAATCATTCTGCCAAACTGTAGAGTGTTAGCTTTCTTTTAAAAACTGCCTGCTTCTCCCAAGCGAAATTTTTGAGGCATCATTTCCTAACATTCACCATAACTGCACATTCACTTTACTTTGATTTTTGTGAGTTTCTTTTGCGCATGTAATTTTAGATTTCTCGAATCTCCGTTTTGTTCTTTTCCCGGCTTGCTGGTGGCGACGATGATGGGATCAAAGCAGTGAAGCATGTTAAAAATGTCTTTGTGGCACCTCAATTTCGTCTCACTTTGGGAGAAAATAGCGCAGATCCTTACCCCATGCTCAGATTGTCCCTTCGTATCCTACGCACGTAAATCTCGGCGATTAACACACGGGAGGTTTTTTTCATGCGCCTGTGGCAGCTCATTTTTTAAACCAACTGCCCGTTTTCCCATTGAAAAGCATGTAAATCCAGTGAATGGGCAAATATGTGTTAATAATAATTACGTGTATAAACTAATGAGGATTTTCTTCAATTCTTTTTCCTCCTGTTTCCTCAGGTTATTTACCTGTATCCCCCGAACTTTTCTTGATTTGTATTCATGTTTGAATGTTCCATATTGCATTTGAATATTGCACCCCGTCCCCCGCGTATTCTTGATTTTATACGCGAGAAAGCCATTGCGCAAGGGTGGTCAATCAAAAAAAAGGTGGTGATGAGTAGGCCTAGAGCTAGTAGTCTAGACTTAGATCTAGACTATACAATTGGAACGCCCAGGGCCGAGTTTAGTCGGGCTACAACTTACTGGGCATCATCATTGATAATTCAATTCAGGTAATTTTATTGACAAAATAATACCCACGCCTCGCGTTTGGTGCAGTTACCTTACCGACACTAATACATGTATGTTAGACCTACCAGATTCTATTCTTAGCTTGAGCGTGCAACACATTTACAATGCCCAACGGTTAGGACGTCCAGGACTAACTGCGACCAGCAGCCCCATACGCATAGCGTTATGGGGCTACGGACTGTAGCATTCAGGATCATGACAGGGTAGTATCGCGGATAAATATCAACTTAAAATCGAAAAATTTCTTCAATTTGAAGATTTACCAGTGAAGTTGAAGTACTGACAACAGGTTTAAGGCAACATTTGGTTCTGCCAATAGAACGGTTCTAGTCCCTTTCTGTTCGAATTGATGACTTAATGTGACTTGGTCGAGAGGAACCTGGGAAAGCTATACTGAATTGACGGCCAGCACATGCGCACACAGACATCTTATCCGGTCAATGGATTTGAAATTTGTGCGCATGTGATGTGTGCACATGCGCTGGCCGTCAATTCAGTGTAGCTCTCCCAGGTTCTTCTCGACCGAGTCACATTACTAATACAAATAAGTCATCAATTCGAACAGAAAGGGACTATTGGCAGAACCAAATGTTGCCCGATACCTGTTGTCAATACTTCAACTTCACTGGTAAGTCTTCAAATTGAAGAAATTTTTTGATTTTAAGTTGATATTTATCCGCGATGCTACCCTGTCATGATCCTGAATGCTACAGTCCGCAGCCCCATTACGCTATGCGCATGGGGCTGCTGGTCGCAGTTAGTCCAGGAACTACCTCAAATCACATTTTTATATTTAAGTACGCGATTGTGAATTAAGAGTATGGTAGCTCTACTACACATCGACCACCCTTTTTGAAACCGACCGCGTAGTTTTTGCGCACAGAACGCTTAGTACGCACTGCACTACACGCAGAGCACATCAAAATGTATTGGCTTTGACCGGTGAAGAGGATGTGTGGGAAAACGCAAAAATTCACTATTCATTAATGGTTTTAATCAAGGACAAAATTTCGAATGAACATTTTAACCGAATCGTAATGTACTGACAATGCATTTTTAAAAAGCTTTGTACAGCACAGTGTTCAATGCAACTCGGTTTGTGTGCACTGTCAATGCAAAAACAGCAGTCAATCTGAAAAAGGAGCGGCACTGTGGGGAGCTGAAACGAGGCCACGCAAGTTCGACAGCGATATTTTTGCACTAAAACTTTGAATTGAAAAGGGAACAACGGCATTTGATAGTACTGGATTTTCTCAATCACATAGGTCAAGTTTTTACGTGAATTTCAGTGTTAAATATTCTTATCAAGCAAATAAGGATTAGGGTAACATCCCCAGTATTCGGTCACTTAAGCTTTTTTGCAATATTTTTCAAACTAAAATAATACATACATACATCATATCTACAGCAATGTATGTGAAATATATCAAATTTCTTTAATCTCAATTTTTATTTTGTTAAATATCACACAGAATTTCACAAAATCGCAAAATATATCACCTTGAAAATTCCCCAGTATACGGTCACCGGCTCCAGTATTCGGTCACGCGATATGCGCGTTCAAAGTCAATGCGTGTTCAAGGCAGCTGAAAAACGCGCGCGCGTGCTACCTTGTTGGCGCAAAATTGCATCGGCGACGTTGCGCCGCCCGTTGGTGACCGAATACTGGGGACTCGGCACTTGCATTCAACCCTTGTGTATTGAGACACTGTATCGGCACGTACGGAAATTTTGTTTTTGCTTTGCGTTTTTGAGGATACCATCACACTCCAAGCCTGCGATAAACAAAAAATCCCGCGAGAGAACGGCCTATTTCTCGATTTTTAGCGCTTTTTCGGCGACCCGTATTCTTAAGACTGGGCCTTATCCGCGCGCGCTTTTGGAAAGTTGCGCCGATTCTGCACTTTTGACGGTAAAATTTGGGATTTTGGATGGATTTTTAGAGGGGGCTAAGGGAGTTTCCTGTTGTGAATGAGTGTGCAAGTATGTGAATTAGTGTGATTTGCGTGTGTTGTGACAGTTGAACTTACTGGCTGGTGACTAGTAATAGGTGACCGAATACCGGGGGCTGACCGAATACTGGTGCCCTTACCCTAGGCGGTCGATGAGTAGGTCTAGTAACTATTAGAAGAGTAGGGACTAGTACTAGTAGTAGTACGTTAGTAGGCCGGGCCTCTGTAGGTCCTTCTTCTTCTTCTTCCAGTCTGGTACAGTCCGCCTCTGGCGTATTATCGTACCTTGTGCTTGTCAAGTGCTGGGTGTACAGTGTGCAGGTAAAAATCCTCTACAAAAATTTCTATGTGCAGCTAAAAAACAAGATGAGAGCTCATCGGAGCTTTACAAGTTGCATCTCCTTCTTGAAGATCTCCAAGCCAAGGAGGTGCAGCTAATGGTGGAAGGCCTGGTACATGTATGTACACTGGTACAAGTGGTAGGGAGTTCCATAGCCGAATAGCATCTGGATAGAACATGGACTGAAACAAGTGAGTTCTGGCAAATAGAAGTTGAAGCTTATGTGGGTTTCCGCGTGTTGACGGTTCTGCAACTGGTATGAAGTAGGTGACTGGAAGATCTACCAGACCATATAGTGATAGAATGTTAACTACATCAAGTAAGTTTAGACTCTGACTGTCACTTTGCTGCTGCTGTGCTCTCCTTTCTTGAAGAGGTCCAACCATACTGGTATTTTCCTTACATGTGAGTAAAATTCCAGGCAAATTGTGAGATATTTTAAGTCTCTATTGATAATAGAAATACATTCATTAGGGTGTCGAGGTATACATTAATATTTAGGCTAGCATTTTAAGACACCCAACCATGCATGCACTGTGCACTAGAGTAGATCGTTTGTACACACAAGGCCAGGCCACGGTCCTTGAATACTACAGCTATACAGCCACAGTATGCCATGGCATGGACTATGGCGTGTCGCAGGAGCTCGTGCATTGATTATTAGTCAGCGCTTAACTAAGGACTTGCAGACATACACAGCTACAGCTGCAATTAAACTTCGAGTTTGTTATAGCAACTTTACCTGGATAGAAGGAAGATTATTCGGTAATAAGTTGTCATACACTTCCAGAAATTCCTCTGTGTCCTCTTCCTTGAGTGCTTTGGCGAGAAGAAGCACCACGCTGTCCTTGTCTACCCCGAAACGATTCTGACTAATTTGTTCACATCTTCCACTATCTGCCATTTTTGGGTAGGCCATACCAGTGTGTTGTTATGGCCTACAATGCGCATGCTCAGTAATGTTACACACTCCTCCTAGGCCTATCGCCAGAGAACAGAATGCATAGTGAATGGATTGGTAGTGTGAGGAGCATTTATAATACCCATAAATCTGGGCACCTTACTATACGTACCACGTAAATCTGTCTACAATTCATTTTCCCTTGCTATACTCCTATACTCACCCACGTTTGAAATACTACTGAAGAAACCGGGGAAGAGGGGACGAATCATTTGAATATCCTTGTTACATTCGTGGTATTTCCATTGCGGGCAATGACATGTTTAGACGGGCGGCGGGCGCTGCCTCTCTTTCTCTCTGATCCGAAGCTCTGTCAGCCTTTGCTAGCTCGCTGCCTATGCTATCTTTGCGCTGATTGCACGATCTTGTTCGCTGCCGTTCCAACGCCCGGTCAAAGGTTTCGGCACATGTTCGGCAGGTACTTTAGGTAATATGAGAAGTTAAAGCAGGAAATCAAAATACAGTACGACTTGTAGTATACTATGAAGTACTACTTCCTAGTACTGACTGCTATGCCTACATACTCTGAACGTATTGCCGCCGCGCATAGCCCTCGAGAAGGTGACAGTTACCGTGATTCAAAAATGTCGAAACAATCGACATTGCTTAATGTTACAAACAATTGTTATCTTCACAAAAAAAAAAAGTAGTCATACTATTTTAATAGTGGATCGATCCCGTTTTGTTCAAGAAACGCTCATGCACTCCGAATCGAAAAAAAGTGCACCTGGTGCGGAAGCAAGGTGTGTGTGTGTGTTGTTGTTGTTGTTGGTGCTTAAAGGCGCGTCATTCAATATTGAATATTGTGGTGTTAGTATTTAAGGGATTTAGCCCCCCCCCCCCCCACCCCATCCCACACACACACTCTTTTTTTTAGGGGGGTCGAAAAATAATCGATATCGGAGAATTCCCGCGAATAGAAATGTTCCGTCCTTACGATCCTGTCGAAAACAAAGGGTGTACCAATTATGACCCGCAGCCCCTCCCCCTCCACCTTGAATTGCTAATAGCATTAGGAAAAAGTCACAGAACCTCCTCATCTCCCTCCCTCGATCATCCCCCCCCCTCTCTCTCTCTCTCTCGATCTCTCTCTCTAGTCTCCCGTTGAATACATAGCAACCCTATCGAAATCACAACCCTATCAAAATCACAATAGCCCCCTCAAAAAAACGAAAACAAAAACAAACACACACACACACACGCACACACACAACAACAACAACAACAACAACAATGAAGAAAAGAAGTGCTCGAGAGCCCAGGGCACCATTTCATTAAAGTCGTCGGCCCTAAAAATTGTCAGGGCATAGTGATCCTTGATTTTGATTGACTGAGAAGATCTGGTCACTGACTGTTTTGTAGGTATGGTTGTCAAGGCTGACAACTTTAATGAAACGGTGCACTGATCCGCAATGAGACAGCTCATTTTCAAGCGTCCTTCAATCACGAATAATAAGCAACACTAATGACAAATCTATAAGGTTAAAAGATTAGGCCTACACTTACTCACATTTTTTATAATATTTTTCTCTTCCTCCTGCCATTTTACTGAATGCAAACAGTGTGAATAAATAAAAATTTGTTATATTTTGGATAAAATTTCATCCTCTGGTGATTGGTTGAAAGAGCCTCACGTGATCATGGGTATTTTCAGCTATATCAGAGTATTAGCTTGTTTGGTACCCAATACTATTTGCAGAAAGTACGTCACTCCTATAATGACATTTCGCAAATGGTGTATAGGCCTATGTACTACCAAAGAGATTTTCCCAGGTGGGGAGGAGAAAGATCTCTTTGTGTACTACAGATATTTGCAAAATGATGTCACAAAGCATTTCTCAATTGTGCGCAGCAGCTTTGCACCGAAGTAACATGCAACAATTTTTAACAAACAATTGTTACGTCACAAAGTAATTCTGACATAGCGCACTGCATGCGTCGTACCGTCACTCCAACAAGAAAAAAAAAAACGATAGTGATGTCACAAAGCAATTTTGACATTGCGCATTGCATGCGTCGTATCGGCGTCACTCTAAAAACCAATAGGGACATCACAAAGCAATTTTGACATGATATGCGCGCTGCTCGTACCGTCAGTCTGTGAAATGTATTCTTGTATTAAAGTAATTGTGACGTCGCAAAGCAATTTTAACATTGCGCATGGCTTCGTATCGTCACTCTGTGAAATGTAACACAAAATAATATCGTAACATCACAAAGCAGCCTGACATCGTGCGCTGCTTAGAGTCACTTCATAACATCGCATCCACCACTACGACACGACTTCTTGCTTCGCAATTTCCCCATTTTCCCTTCTTTTGTTTAAATTTTTATCCAAAATATAAAACAAAATGAAAATATGCTTTGCCTAATTTCGAGTTTCTGGTTGAAACTATAGGCCTCGGTGTCTTAAAAAAAAAAAAAAAAAAAAAAAAAAAAAAACTTTTCATTTTGGGGCTGCGCCCCTCAGTGAATAGTTCCTTTGGATTCACCTCTGCCCATAGATACAACCAGAAACTCTCAAGGCAAAGTATCAAGTTTTGTTTACTATGACAGCGCATGATCCAATTATTAGAACCTTCAATTTCTTGTAATTACTGCCAGATAGGCCTAAGGTTGATTCGAATCAAAAGTTGCATAGTACAGGGTGTCTTATGATAATGACGATCAAGAAAGGAGCTGAGAGCAAAGCATCGCGTCGCGCTTATTTTTGTTTGTTTGTTTGCTTGCGCTGGTGCTTGTTTGCGAGTTGTTGTTTGTTTGTTGTTGTTGTGTTTTTGTTTTTGTTTTGTTTTGTTTGGGGGGGGGGCCCAGAGATTGAGTTGTGGGTAAGTAGGGCCTGTACCTTTTTCGATTATTATCTGTCAAACAGATACTAAACCTGTTAACGCACTAACAACTGAAGTGTTTGATCGCAAAAGGAGCTACGCGCCATAAGCCATGAATTTTGAAGTCAGGTCATCATCAGATGGAGCGAAATAAAACCTCTCCAGTGATAAGCTATCATCAGATGGAGCGAAAAAAACCTCTCCAGTGATAAGCTACCTCACTTGTGACATGACAGGAAATATGCAAGAAGTTACGATTAAGAATATCCAATATTTTCTTTATTATTTTCTTTGTTTTTTAGGAGCTTTAACCACAAATATTTCAACTTGAAGGGATGGTGTAGTATTGGTGGAGATGAGGATTGGGCTTTTAAATTTTTGCAAGATGCCAAGAAACCGCATTATTATGAAATACTATACAAAGCATGCCATTCTAAGAGGAATTCAAAGTTTATGAGATGAAAATCGGTTTTGAAATTGCTGAGACATAAAAAAAAGTAAAACAAAGTGATCATAATAAAAGGTGGGTCCCACCTTTCATTAGGATTGCTCCGATGTGGATATCTCCGCCATTTCAAAACCAATTTTCATCGAATAAAGCCTGAGTCCCTTTTGAAATTACATGCTCTAATTCATATTACTTCATGAGAGTTTCTCATCTAAAAAAAAAAATAATAACAGAAACCTGAAGTTAGGTCTCAAGCAAACTATAAAGAATGGAGTTGAGTCGTTTTGCTCCTTTCTAGATTGCATCTTTGTTTTAGTGTCTGGCGGCAGGAGAGAGAGTAGCCTCTTGTCAAGGCCCTCTCGCTGTATGGTGAAAAAAACCCAGCTGCGTGGTGTTGCGCTGTCGCGCTCGGCAGCGCTCGCTTCGCTCGCCTGTTACAGCGAGAGGGCCCTGATAACAGGCTAGAGAGAAAGAGACACTGTCCAGAGATCCAAAGAGAGAGAAGGGGATGGGGGGGGGGGGGGTTGAGGGGGAGTACAGTGGTGAATCTACGGAGGGGGGGGGGGGGTGCCAAGTGAACTTGATGATGGATTGTGATGTTCATGCGGCACCATGTGTCAAGACCCATGTACAATGTATATATCAGCACTCTGTTATGGTTTCCGTTGTGTAATTATTCATATATATAGACGTCAGGAAAACATCACTAACGGGCTTTCAAAATAGCAAAAAAAAAAAAAAAAAAAAAAAAAAAAAAGTCGCCGACTCGGTCATCTAGACACCCATCTCACGGACTCTCCCCTCAGTGTCCCCCCCCCCCCACCCCTCCCCCAGGCCTTTAGCAAAAGGCTCGAATCGCACTGGAACATAATCTTGGAGAATATATAGCGCAAAGGTCAATTTTCTATTTACTTTGATTCTTTTATTGGTCGCGTAATATGGTTTTACGTATTGTCTACAAATTCTACACCATTTCCATGTCTACATGATACCTTTCTCACATTGAAAGGGGTCAATTTCAATCGCGCAAAGAGAGAGAGAGAGAGAGAGAGATTTGCTTGAGTAAATCTGTTTGCTTAGACATGGAATCTTAACACATAATGGATACCCATATTTATGATTGAATTTCACATTTTGTTCAATGTTTGTTCAATACAATACGGTCAGCATAATTTTATGTATGTGTATGTGCGTCTTTTTTTCTTTTCTTTGTAGTGTAGTAGTAGTGGGTAATGTAGACTATTAATGTATAGGTCCAAACATACTAGGCTTCTATACAACAGACGATGTCGGGTTCTGGTATTACAGTAAGGTTACCTGAGTTTCGGTGTGGTTTTGTTTACAACGCGTATAATATCTATTTTTATCGCTTAGAACAAATGAATACTAAGGTGAGGGCCTACTCATAATACATGTATAGCTCGTCTTTGTAATCGTTAATTCCTTTACAAGCACCCTTATGATGGGCATTGACACTGAAAATGCAGAGGATAAAATACACGTATGAGCAAGTTATACAAATGCGAAAAGGAAAGTAAGAAATTTGACAGCTTGTACTATGAAGACCACCGGGAGTATCCGGCCGGGGCCTTATACACGGAAAATTCAGAATTCACACAGAGAAAAAAAAATGCATCCAAAAGTTCTGACTATCCATAGTAATCCATTTGAAAATAAGCCTATGTAATATCTTATCAATTTCTTGCTGACACCATTGACCGGATGAAAAAATGCGCTTTACAGCAACCCAAGTTGAATTATATGGTAATAAGAAAAACAAAAACCGCCTAAATACATTGCATTTTTTTTTGTTTTGTTTTGTTTTCTTTTTATATGAAGAATTTATTTACTTTAAAGAGGAGTTATCAACTATTCTAATTGCTTCTGAATAGGTGATGTATCGCCTATAAACACATAATACACTATCACAATGACTAATGATCGCAATTCGATAATCCTTGAATGTACTTGCGTTGGCGAGTTGTTGCATGCGCATTGAAGAACTCACACCTGTAAATAAAATGGAATGTCCCAGCCCCCTTCACAAATTCGTACCAAAGATACCAAAATGAAATGAAGAAAAAAATTAATTAAAAATCAGTGATGCAGTTTGGCAAAAAAAAACTGAATAGCTGTAGATATTGAGTATGAATTCCTCTACAAACTGCATTTTAGTTGGAAGATGAAAGCTTTTCTGATGGAATTGAGGGGACTATATTTTATTGACTGCATGTACAGAAAATAGGTGTTGTTTTGAGTGAAAAGAACTCGTAGTCTGGCTTTGCGGACCATTGGACAGAGTTTGAACAGAAGAACCTGCCTTGGAAATTTGATGGATGAAAGGGTATATCTCACTTATTCAGGTTAGTGAAGATGAAACACCTCATTTCTCCCAGCTATTTTACAGAATTTTTTGAAATTTGAATTTTAACACACGTCTCTATGGGGAATTATTTACCCGTGCGAGTCCTGAATGGTCGTGAAGAAAAGTGGGTGCGCCCTCTGTTGCTCGCTGTAGGCACAGTACTGTAGTACGGTTGGACCCAATTTCATTTCATTTCATTTCATTTCATATTTTAGTATTTTATTGTCCATAATGCGTCTAAAGTTACAAAATAATTGAATGTGATACATATACAGGATCCGAGCCTCTGTAAATTTCATCAAACTTCATGCACAGAACGATGTCATGTCCGCACTGATTATGTAAGCCTATCCTGAAGTCATGTCAAGTTATGACTCTGATTGTAAGTGACACTATCTTTCTCAAACCATTTTCATTTTACTGGTCAGTCGACGGGGGTGAATTAAACGCCATACTCTGCGTTTTTTTTTTAAAGAAGGGGGACCAAGAAAAACAAAACAGGAAAATAATGATAAACTTTCGTACGGTTTGTGATCCAATGACACAATGATACAGGCAGAGACAGAGCAATTTAGATAGCATCTCCGTAATATAAAGTACCTCATTTGTTGAAAGAAAAAGAAAGAAGAAAAAGAAGAAAGTGCAGTGTTTGCTTACACTTATGTTTTGTGTTGTTTAAAAATTTGATGGGTACAATGCAGTTTGTGTGTAATCAGCCCTGGCTGCAAAAAAAAAGGGGGGGGGGAATGTGTATCTATATATATATATATATATATATATATATATATATATATACATTTGTATATATATACACAAAGAAATTGAAAGAAGAAAAAGAAGAAAGTGCAGTGTTTGCTTACACTTATGTTTTGTGTTGTTTAAAAATTTGATGGGTACAATGCAGTTTGTGTGTAATCAGCCCTGCCTGCAAAAAAAAAAGGGGGGGGGGAATGTATATATATATATATATATATATATATATATATATATATATGAAGAGTTTGTTTGCAAAAACCGATAAGTCCATTTTTGAAGATTTTGAAGTGCGGTCTTTGTCATAAAGTACAAAATAATACCTTTCAAATGATATATTGGTCACTGCATATAAAGGTACATTTTTGATGTTATGGTCAAAAGAAGCAAAATTTTTCTCATTATTCTCTTTATTTTTCTTGACCTTTAATCGCAAATATTTCCATTTGGCAAATATGGACTTATCGGTTTTTGCGAACAAACTCTTCATATATATGTATATATATATATATATATATATATATATATATACATACATTTGTATATATATACACAAAGAAATTGGAACTGCATATTAGTTCCACTAACTACAAAAATCACTTTAAATTCACTTAGTATAATACACGAGTATAATGTACTTATTTTTAGGGTGGGAAAACAAAAATGACAGAAATTAAGACGATCTGTAACCTTCTGATGTGTTGCCAGGCAGTTTCAGAATCAATCATGAATTTAGTATACCGTAGTTATAAAGAAATTGTTGACAATTTTGAAACTAAAACAATTATACATGTACAAAAACAGTCAGAAATATTTATTTTTGAAGAAACTTTTCTTATAGTATTCAATGAAGAGTATAAATTATGATAAGATAAGACACAAAACCACATTGAATGTGGATTCTTGGAGTTGATTGATTAAACATATAAATAAATGATAGTATATGTAAGACATTGTATGTACAAACAAGTGAATGAGTGATACATCCGACATTGCTTTGCATACCCAACTTTAACCTGATCCTTCTGCAATTCCCCGAGAACCATGAATGTCCCTAGCCAAGATTCTGTTTTTTGACAAAGAACGGACAGATAGGTTGGTATAATCTGCCTGTGTGACAGTAATCAAGCAGAACATGTATCCCCTGTACATGGTCAACTAGCTCACTGCATGATCCATCGAACAGTGCAAAATATCGATTGGATGAGAGATATTAATGCAGTATGCACTGGGCTCTTTTATTATGCACTATAAGGGCACCTCAAATGGGTCACCGAAAGTCAAAATCTAGTGAGCTTTAATACACATAGCTGATTGCTACCTATGTCTCCATGTGAGTTTTGTGGCAAAATAAGTGCACTTCTTTATTGAAAACAGTACATTAGACCAAAACAACAACATATATATATACACACACACACACACACACACACGTACAATTTGATACAGCTAGAAAAAGAGCAGATATTGATAGAAAAATTAAGTCAATTTCTGGTCAGCGTAACACAAATAAACATGAACTTAGGCCATAAACGCAGACACTCTTGTGTATATTTTGGGAGCTTGGTATATTACTAGTAGATTCCCCTAGGAAACAGGTTAATTGCCAATCACTTAGCCTACGGTTGTTGATCCAAGTATGGCAGTACAGCTTGGTGCAGGTAATGAAGCAACATCATCGGATGTACCAGCCTTATACAGATGACATTCAACCTTTCAACTAAAAAGATGTTGAAACACCTTACACACACACACACACACACACACACACACACACACACACACATACACACACACACGCACACACACATGCACACACGCACACACACACACATTTCGTATCAAAACCCACTGGTTCCTCCTTCCTGTCAAATTTATATATGCATATAAACACCAAGGGTATATACACACGCACACACACACACACACACACACACACACACACATAAATTGTCTCTTCACCATAATGTTTTATAATCTAAAGCTGGATCCATGGTTATATCTATACATGCATACAAAAGTGACATATACGCTGACTGAACCCTATTACACGTACATATTTTTAAGTCAAAGATTACTATACATTAGGTTGCAAGGTTTTCACAATGTCTACAGCTTTTTCATTTGAATGAGTTGTACTAAACACACAAGTACATGCACGATACAGCGCAAACAGATTGGATTTGCTTCAAACAGTATTTTTGAAGCAGATTTATTTGCAATATATTATTTACAGTCAAGTTACATAATTTACTTTGTACAAGGCATATCTACAGTTTACCCAAAAAGATGTCATCATTTTGCAAAATGATGTGATCCACTTCTGAGTTAGATGGTGGGTGAGATGAAAAAGCTAATGTATTGTTAATTTGTTAAGAACTGCACATTGATTTCAATATCAAAATGTGAGAACATGAGGGTTTGCTTGGCATTTTTCCATTCACTGAAACTATCAATGATACATTATCCAAAACACTGGAAGAAAGAATATATAATTTTCTGCATTTTGGTAATGGTACTCATGTATATGAGATATCATACTACAACATAAACGTGGTATATAAAATGATATAAATCAATGCATTTGACATAGTGCAGTAGCATGATTTACATCAGGCCAAAATAGCTCAAGTGTGAAAAAAAAAAAACCTATCACAGGTTTTTTTTTATACTCAAGAAAGTTTGTAAATTGCATCTGAGCTCCTCTGCAAACCTAGTACAACGATAAATAACATCAGCAGCCCAGAAGCAATGTCAGAGAGAGAGAAAAAAAATGTTTTTGTACTGAGTATACCTCAGTAAGAAAGTATTTCCAAGGAAAATTGATCTTGCTATACATCCAGGTAACTTAAATACACATTGACATTGGTGTGTTCAATCCATTCACTGTTTCAGTTTCATGGCTGGGATGTGAAATTTAAGTTTATCATTTCATATCCTAGGCAAAGAGACAAAATGTGCTGCATTTCAGTCACTGTCCGGTAAAAATGTGTCCTCTGCTTCTCTTAGCACTCCTTCTGGATCTGCAAGTTTGATCTGTGGCACCAATGAAGAACAAAATGAGACATTATCTTTATACCTGAGGTTACATTTTCCTTACACATTGTATTATCATGACGTCAAAGAAAGACATGATTGTACTTTTGAGTTACTAATGCAAGAATTCCAACTCATATCTTTTAATTATTTTTTGAATGTTTAAGAACTTTCTGATTTACAAGTGGTAAAACCTGAATGTTCATATTGATACTCTATCTTATAGGAAACATCAATGTAAAAGACAATCTATTTTACTTGATCAAACTCTTATATAGCCAATGGATTTAGTTACTTGCTGATATATTTACTTCAAACAAAGTATACAATGGAAATTGAGATATTCCCTTTCAACATCTGGAAAGAAAACAGATTTGAAGCTGAACATGAAAATAGGGTTTGTCTTCAAGAAGTAATGTCCAACATACATTCCACTGTTAAATAGAATTAGATCACATAAAGTGCGTCTTAAATTATACTGTACCTCGGGAATTGGGTATTGAGTTGGTTCTGGAGCTCCATCCCTGCCAAAGTCCACCATGGTACCACATTTGGCGATGTCATTGACCCAAACACCTTCATACATCTGACCTTTGTCCAGGTAGAAGAACTTTCCTTCCCCATTCTTCTTGTCATCTTTCCACATGCCTTCGTAGCGATTCTCTGAAGCTGTCAAATAGAGAAGGTATAATGTCAGCTTTAAACCCTATGAACTCTCAGACATCAAGCCAATTAATACCTAGAGGGTCATCGCTACATGGTCATTATCATAACAAGAGCACTGGCCACAGATCCTCAAGAGACTCACACACTGTCATGTAATGAAAATTTTATCTGTGACAACCACATCCTTATGCAGTTGAGTTAACTGTTCATTCACAATAATGCATTAACCCATTGAGGACGGGCTGATTTTGCTACAACACACATTTCCAATAGCTAGACACCTGTCCGAGTATACTTGGGACTCATCTTCAATGGGTTAACAAGAATCAAGATGTCAAAAACACAATAGCCTATCTATCCTTCATAAAAATCCTATCTATAAGGCACAAAATACCAAACTGTTAATTCATACAATCAACCCTATACTTACAGTAAATCCAAAGGGATTGCAGAAAATCCTTTGACTTCTGTGAATTTTGGCTTTAATAGGATTAACACATGTTTATGTCTATCCGAGAATGCTGACCTATGCCATGCCACCAACAATGTGAAGTACATTAGCACTTACAGCAGAAGTATGGCAAGTCATTTCCCCCACTCTGTCACTCTAGCTTAATAAACTCCAATTTGTGAGAGACTTGAATGTGTATTGGCTAATCATCACTAATATTACTGACTGAAGTCACATAATGACCTGCAGAGTATAAAGTGAGTGTTTGTTGTTGCTCCAGTGTGTATGTGTGTGTGTGTGTGTGACTTAATCAGCGAATTCAGATTTTGTGATGTTTTCTCCTAAGCTGATTGAAATTCTTACCCAGTCTTAGCATGCCTTGCCCATTCCTCTCATCATTGTACCACTCCCCTTCGTATGTACTTCCATCAGCGAAGTACATTCGCCCCCATCCACTGCGCTTCCCTGCATACCACTCGCCTTCATAGTACTCCTCCGATGCGTAGAAGTTTGTTCCATAACCCTGCAAGGAGTGTTCATGAAGGAATGCATCTGGATCATAGCATATTTACTTAACAGTTCATAATTGGAAAACCAGTGGCTGAGCTGAGCTTTACTGATTTTGTAGTAACAACATTGTTAGGGGCAGACCCAGGAATTCCGTTAAAGGACAAGTTCACCTTCATAGACATGTGGGTTCAGTGAATGCAGCAATATTAGTAGAACACATCATTGAGAGTTTGAGCAAAATCGGACAATCCGTTAAAAAGTTATGAATTTTTGAAGTTTCTGCTCAGTCACAGCTGGATGAAAAGACTACTATAGCTCGTGATGTCACATGAGTACAACGATATAAAGAAAGAATAAGGAAAATTCAACATATTTCCATTTTTCTCGCATAACAAAAGAACACTCGACTTGTCTCTTTCAGAAGGCAGGGGGAATAATATTACCCTTAACATAGACGTCAGTAGCAAGTCAAAGAAATGTGCACTTTCTTCAAAAAGTAAAGTTTTGTGAAATTCTCTTTTTATTTTCCTTATATAGTTGTACGCATGTGACATCATACACTGCAGTAGTCTTCTCTTCCAGCAGTGACTGCGCAGATACTTAAAATATTCATAACTTTTGAATGGATTGTCCAATTTTCCTCAAACTTTCACTGATGTGTTCTACTAATATTGCTGCATTCTCTCAATCCTTATGTATATGAAGGTGGACTTGTCCTGTAAGGGGAGGTGCCTTTATCAAATTAAAGGGGGGCGCACTCATCCCATTTCTTTTATTTCTTTTGTTTTAACCAAAAAAAAAAGAAGAGGGGACGCGCGCCCGGTGCACCCCCATCTGGATCTGCCACTGATTGTACATCCCAGTGCAGTTTAATTTATTTAGCAACAAGAAGTAACCTAACTGTGGCAGTACAGCTGCCTTTTTGTTTATGAATAGGTGGTACTGGTATAGCATTCGGTTCCTTTCAAACAGCCACCGATTTAATATGATTGTACACAACAAAAATTATAGAAAAAAAATATTCTAATAAAGTAATTTGGAATATTTACACTATTCTTGCAATCTTACTAAACAAAGTCCAGCTGTGCCTCATCATATATCAATATTGAAATTGAATGTAACTTAAAATAAACAGAGTTCACAGACACAAAAACATACAAACCCAAAGCAAAAGAAAAGCTATGTAAGAGTCTGAAACACAAACTATTTTTTTGTAGAAATGTGTCATGTTTAGCGCTATATACACGCAACAAGACTTCACAATTTAACACGACTCCTAAAACTTCATGTGCTTGTGCCAAGTTTAATTCCTTGTTCATTTATATGTTTGCAAATACATAATACTGGACCACTTATTTTGGCACTTTAAACACATGAGATTAGATACAACTGATAATTCTACTGAGAACAATAAAATACAAATAAAAGTAATGTGATTACTTACATGCCGTTTATCATTCTTCCATCCCCCTGAATAAATCCTCTTGTAGCCCCCTCCCTCTGCAGGAGTACTCAGTGTGCCAAATCCATTCCTCTTTCCAAACTTCCAGTCTCCATCATACAGGGCTCCCTGTTTCTTCCATTTCTGTGTTCCCTTACCTGTATCCAAGTGAGAGAAAATATGCATTATATATAAATAGAAATTTTATTTTGAATATTTAATGAACAGTACACATTTGTTGTCAAATTTGTTACTGACATAACAAAGGTTGTATTTTCCTCCATTTTCTGAAATAGGAAGTCATGCAACCTTTTATCATGCTAAAGCAGCAAAAATACATATGTACAAGCCTTATCCTTCAGTATTTTATTCATAGTAGCATTACTCTGATATAACAAATTGTTAAGTATCTGGTCTTCTTATCCAGCATGATGACAGCATTTAAGAGTTCCAAACTTAATTCATAACTCTTAAACATACTGTCCAATTATCCTCAAATTTCACTGATGTTCATTACAAAAAATATTTCTACATCTATTGAATTCAGATATACTCAAAGGCCTATAGACTCTACTTGGGGTAAGAATTGAATATCTGCATACCTGTGGGGCATCAAAATTAACAAGTTTTTTTTTTCTCAAGATGTTCTATCAAATTGTTGTCAAGTTATGGAGAAATAAGGACATAAAATCACACTTGGAAATGCAATGGTGGAAAATGTCAAGCTTTCATGAAACACAGTGGCATGATGGCATAAAAGTAATGCAGTAGCAGCCATCATATGCAAATCAGATGATGTGATGACATAAAAGATCACTTCACAACTATTCCATTGGTTTGCATGTAACGAACAACTCATAAACAGAGCTCATGTATACCTTTCTCCATTCAAGAACTTTATCAATAGGCACTGTCAGACTGGCAAAAGATCGAGAAGTATAAGATTACAATCTTTAAAATCTTGATCTTTCGCCAGTCTGAGGGTCATGCACGCCTATTGAAAACCCCTGTACAAAAGCAACGGTTTCACTATTTCAGTGAATTCAAGCCTGATATTTTCTCCCCAAGTTCATTATAAAAAAATAAATGAATAGATAAAATA